>NW_024582385.1:2308752-2344923 GCF_018398535.1 Haplochromis burtoni
TATGAAACAAACTGTGTGCGTATGAAACAAACTGTGTGCGTATGAAACAAACTGTGTGTATATGAAACAAACTGTGTGTACGTTCTCCCTGGTGAAGCTCAGAAACACACTCTTGCATATTCAGCTCGACGCTGCTCTGTGTGTGTGACAGTGCTGTAAACTGTGCTCCTGCATCAGGGTGCCACAAATATTCACTGATGACCTCGTCACCTTGCTACACACAAAAACATGTTCTGAGTCATACATTAAACTACACCCACACCTCACAGGAGCTAGACTTCACTCTTGTAGAGCGTTTGGACTCTTTGATTTAACCATTAGAGGTGCAATGTTTTATCGAGCAACTTCCAAAAATCCTCGATACAAATAATTTACTTCACGTGTGAATAAAAAGTGTTAGAAAATTAAAAATGGGCCGTCCCACTTTTCTCACCAAAAAGGGGCGCATCGGTCAGACTCAGTCATATTTATTTCATGGCTTTAGTAACATCATGTTATAGATTTAGATCAATAAATTACATTGTATCAATTAAACTGTATTAATATTTTAAAATATAAAAGCTTTTTCCCCACCGCACAGATCAGTAAAATGTACACGTGCCAGTAAAACTCTGAGCATCTGACAGCTGGACGCTGAATTAGCATTAATTATTAACATCAACACCATGAGAGGATCTATTTTCTGCTCAACAAGCATCACTTTAAAGCACAGGACAAACCTCAGTTCTTAAAATGTCGATATGCTTTTTGCGTCCCAACTCTGCATGTATGCCATGTGATTTTTTCCTTTATAAAGTGCTTTCCACCAAAGTGTTCTAATATAGCAGCTATGCCATTTTTACAGACGTGTGAATTCCCATTAGACCTTTGGGCACTGCGCTTGGCCTTTTACTTTCAGATTGACTCGTTGGTCAGGTTTATGTAATAAGAATAACTTGGTTAGTGTTAGGAACAGACTGTGGTTTTGGTTCAAATGCCACAGTGTAACAACAGCTGCTCCATTAAGCCCACAGCCAGTCATCTCCAGAGCCTGTAAACAACCAGTTGTTGAGTGAAGTACTCATTTAATTTAAACTAAAGGAAACTAAAACTAAACAAGCATTTATAAGAAAACAGTTTTTAATGATGGTCCTTCTACTCTTACTGGTTTCTTTGGTTTTTCATAACTCACCATCGTGTGTTTCTTGTTCAGGTGCTTCTTCTTTTTCCCTTGCGAGTGAGCCAAGCGGGGGTTGTTCTCCTGGTCTGAGGACTGGTGTTGGAAATTGTTCCTGCAGGGCTCCAGGCTCAGGCCATTGGGAACCCTAGAAGGGGTTTTCTTATGCAGGGATCCTGCCTGGTTGTCTCTGCCTTCCTGAGGCTTTAGCGCCATGTTCTTCTAGGAAGAAAACAGAACAAGACAAAGCTTTTATTAGAGTCAAAACAAGTATTTCATCTTCGTGCAAGCAATGTACAACAGACTGTATCAGCCAGACAACTGGCCTGTAAGAAGCCTGCAGTCACACCAACAATCAGCAGTTAAATGTGTGTTTGACTGAATTTTTATATCTATGAAAAGCTGCTCATTACACACTGCAGAGCTCAAAAACAGCTGAATACCTTTTCACAAAAGCCCATTTTGACAGATAGCAAATCTCCTCTACAATAAGCAGAGAGGATTTGCTCTAAATTGAAGGGCTATCATGCAGAAAGGCTTCGATGTTCCATCACTAAATTTTCTCCAACAAAGAATAAAAGAACAAGGTCACTGACAGTTTTTTTTCCTGTTCTTAAAGAACACAGTGGAGGTTCCAGCGATTTAAACCATGGATGTGACACTTTAGTGCTACATCTCACGCAACGCTACACAACCTTTTGTTTCAGTCACTGTAGCGGCCACAACCACAAAGTCCATGTTGACATATTTTAAATGGATTCATTTTTTTAAATTTATTATATTTTCAGCTCATTCTCTTCGATCCTTTTTCCCTCCCACCTGTCAGCTCAGACATTACCATGTATGTGCACATGGACTGTAATAACACAAGTCACACGAATGGAAACCAATAAATACACTGAAAAAGAGCCTCTAGTATATTTATAGAGCTCATGTTGGAAAGGAAAGGTGTCTGGAGCAACATCGCATTCAGATCACAGATTACAGAAGACAAGACGAGCTTTTCAAGGGATTTTTAAGTGTTTCTTCCTGTGTAGTCACTGAGTGGACAGACTGTAATTGCTTTGATTAACAGGCTTCTTATCGTGAAGGTGAAAGGTCACGGGAGTGAACCCTCTCTGTGGAACATGACTTGAACAGATATTCATAGCTACTGGATGACCTGCTAATGAAAGGTGACTCATTATTCCTCCGTGAGGCTGATAAATAAATGAAACACATATATTCATGGTCCAAGGATGAACTGCGATGACTTCACCGTTCTTCTTAATTCTCATGTGAAAACCTGATCATCCACTTCAAATTTAGCTAACATGCTCATAGAGCAACTGTAAAAACATGACCTCACTATGTTAGCATGCTGACATTAGCATGCACCTACACACTGCGCACTCTCTCTCTCTCTCTCACTCATGCATCAGTTGTGTTTGGAGGACTTTGATGTCACAGTGAGGTAAAGTAAGTAAATGGTTTTAAATCAAATCTGATGGACAGAAAACAGGAGCGTGTAGCTGAGGGGCACACAGCGGTGCTAACAACAGAAACCCTGAACATTTAAGTCCATTTTGTCTTCTGTCAACATGAAAGTATAGTTTGTCTTCATGGACAAACTGGATACTGGATACTGAAAACAAAGCAATAAGATGAGTTACACAACTTGCAACTGCAATATGGGAGTTACAGAGTCTGAAAGCGCTCATCAACACTAATAGACTGCAGCTGAAGGGGCTGTGCAATGTATTACAGCCTCTACTGTAAAAGTTATTGAGCAAATCAGCTTTGTTATCTGAAGTGGTGACCTATTTTACTCTTTTTGTTCGAGCCATTGCTGTTAACAGCCCCAGGGAGACGTTTAAGCAGATGAAGTGGCTATCAGCATGGAAGTGCAAAGCTGCCGCAGCTGCACTGATAACATGTCAATAGTCTACAACACTGAGGCTGGAGAGACCAGCTCTAATGCAGTGTGCATTTGTAGCACTGAGACATGATGCAAGTGTACACGTTATGTTTTGTTTTTTTATGGAGTACAGGAATTTTATATTTACGGGCTTGAAACTACTGGACTGATTAAATGCATCAATATTACAGGCGTGTCTTGTTTTTTCATCATTTATTGAGAAATGGAATTAACTTTTCTGTCTTCGAGTGAAAAGTATTTGGTAACATGAAGACGCCTTGATGAAAGTGAAGGAGGCAGGCAGCTGAAGTGGACGACTGCTGATTAATCAAGAAGAAAGAAAAAAAAAACACACTAACCAAGTCAGGAGGTGAATACATCACTGGCAAAGTCTACAGTGTTTCACAAACGTTACAACTGAGGGTTTACATCAAGACGCACATCACTTCACCACCGAAGGAGAAGATAAGAAAACATCTGAGAGAAAAGAGACAGCTGAGCTCTGGAACGACTTTCTGCAGATTAAATCAGAATGATTTTGAAGTGCGTGCAGAAGTAACACGCTCACAGTGTTACAGCACTGCTACTGTTTCTATTGATAATACCCTGAGTTCAGGGTTTAGGGAAATTTCTGAAGCTGATGGCGCTCCTGTCTGCTCCACGTCAGCCCAATACTGGGACACAGACATGCACGGGAATTTTGTTTTTCAGCTGGATAAACAGCCTGAATTAAATGTCTGAGTCAGTGAGCCGCGTTGCACATAACTATGATGTTCAGCAGGGCTGTCAAGTATTGTAAAGGCCTTTGCACACTGAGCGTGCTCTGATTGGTCGAATCTGGAAAATGGAAAAAAGAAAATAAATATAATTGTTGCAAATTCTGTGTTAACCTAATAATTTTAATCATTCTGTGACATGTAAGCATTTAGATTTTATAAAACAGTAACTATACAAGTAGTTGTTTTTCCTTCTGTAGCTGATTCAAACCTGTGTGGGTCGTAGTTATTACTGCTGCCCTCTGTCTTTCTAGTTTGAATAAAACCTCTTAATCCATCAACATCTTTTAGGATGAGTTGTATTTGTTCAGCACCGCTCAGTGTAGACTCTCAGTCCAACAAACCCCAACTCGGTGTAGGATTTAACCCACAGCCCACAGAAACCAAAGTGAGCTTCACAGCTGGCGTACAGTGCATATAAGGAATGAAATGGAGGCAGATTTTCCAGCACACACTGGTTGGGGGGGGAAATCCAGCCCGTCTCAAGCAGCAGCTCTTCAGATGGACCACCTCGAAGCAACCTTAGCGTGCCGGCAGAGAATTACTCCAGCAGTTTCATAGATATCCACTGCTGTCAGAAATGAGCTTGATGGGTGTGCTACTGGCACTGACTCACTAAACCATTTCTAAAGGCCTCACAGAAAAACAAGTGCATGCATCAACTAATCTTGTTTGCCTTTCCCGCCCACACTCATCCAAGGCAAATAATGTAACATGACATGTATTGTCAGCGCACAGAATAAGTGACAAAGTTATGATGAGGCTGAGAGACCTTCCATTGTGCCAGTCTTCTGCGTGCTTCTGAGCATTTAAACCAACTGATTGCCTGGAATAAATTATGCACAATATGTCTTGCCTGCTCACTGAACAATAGCAAGACAAATTCCTTATTTCACTGCCTTACGATGACACTGAAAGCAAAGTAATTGCTCAGCATGGCTCAGTCTGCACTAGCTTTCATTACTACGATTGTCTGTCGGTGTACAAACTAATTACAATGTGGCATTTAGTCACAATGCATTTCTGCAGGTGTCCACGTGAGGGTTTGCGACACGTTAATTCACTTTCAAGCCACATATTTCTGTGTGAATAACATTCAAGGCAAAGTATGTGTTTGTATCTACAACCCAAAACCCAAAGGTAAAAAAGAAAAGTGGTGCAGGGCTCAAGAGGGACACATCTGACACATGTTTCAACTATTATAGACCAACAAGTTATTTATAGCAGTTTAAATACGAGCACTCAGTCAAACACCAGTTTGACCCATAATTACCTGGTTCTGCCTCATCCTCACTGCCACCATTTATAGTTACCTTTTTTTTATTTGAGGTCATTTGTTTGATGCATATTCTGAAATGTGATGTTTGAGAATAATGTATTTTGTCAGTTTATTTCAAAAAGTCTCAACAGGATCTTCAGCTTTATTGTGAAAGGTTTATTTGGAAAATAAACAAGCGGACGAACACGCTGGGTTTACCGTCGTTGTTGCTAATGACAACGTGTAAAAACAGTCACTTGTCCGTCCGTAGTGTGGTCATAGCCGCTACAGTGACCATCAAAACGATATAAAATATTCCTGTAAAGAGTTCATTTTGCGACACCACAAAACAAAAGACAGCGTGATATGAAACGACAGAAGTTTTCATATCGTCATCAGATATCGTCATATCACACAGGTAGCGTACACACAGCATCAGAACAGAACACTGAACACTACCTAGTCTGACGGTCTCCTTTCTTGGTGTAACATCCGGACGGTTGGTTCAGAACTCGGTATTAACAAGAAAGCAATGATTAAGAAATCAACAGGTATAAAACCATCAAACTCTGAAACCTCTGTGCGCTGATGTTAGGGGGTTTTTGTTTTTGACATTTGGATCAAGTCTTTGTCTTTCCATACGAATCCTACAAATCTATATTAAAAATTATAGATGTATATAGATTAGAGTTAAAAATATAGATTCATAGACAATTTTATCCACAATTTAGGCTACATCCACACGTACACGGGTATTTTTGAAAACAAAGACTTTCCGTTTTCGTTTATAAAAAAAAAAAATCCCGTCCACACATAAAAGCCAAAAATGAAGGAAAACGCTGCTAGGAACATGCCAAAGCAGCAGGTGGCGCTATATTCCTATCCGTGTAGAAATGTTGACTAATCAGAAGTCAGCCTGGGTGGGAAAGAGTAAACAAAGATGGCGCATAGAAGCAGAACTGAATCGTATGTGTGGAGGGACAGTAACTGTGTGTGTATGTAAGCATTTAAACACTGCAGAGAGTAAAATTAACAGTATTTTGTCCAAGTCCGCCATTGTAGAAATTCATTTCATCGAAACAATAACGTGGCGCACAGTGTGACGTCAAAAAATGCGCACATCTTTGACGCTGCGTTTTCTCCGTTTACCTCGTCCACACGTAAACGTAAAAACAGAGTTTTTGAAAATCTCCGTTTTCAGTGACCGAAAACGCCGTTTACGTGTGGACGAAAGGCGCAAACGCATAGAAAAATCTGCGTTTTCAAAAATACCCGGGTACGTGTGGACGTAGCCTTAAATTTGATTGTTATATGTGCCTAAATAGACGACGCTAAACTGGGCACCTCTCTCATTAAACATCACGCAGGCTGCAACAGAAAGAATAAAAATCTAAATGTTCTGTTGCTCTGCGTCTTAATGATCGAGCATTGATACCTTCGACGTACACGATCAACGTTTCCTTCTCCTTCCTGGTATCAAAGAGGTGAGGCTTAATATAAACGGTGGACAGAGATCACTGGTGGAAAAGCAGTGCTTGAAGCAACTCGACCCAACATACAACATTATGTTTTATTATGCGCAGCTCCTGCAGAGTTTCATGGTTCAGTTACTTCAGTTATTGTGAAATGAATTTCCAGGGAAAACATTGCCCGTGCTTTGTTCTTACCTCTGACATGTGTCACTGCTGTTGCTCTACAATGCTGCTGCTGACACCTTGTTTCAATAGATTCACACTTTAAATTAGGAAGTGTGTCATCAGCGGTGGTAGCTCAGTGGAAAAGAAAGACGGCGCCTCATTTACTTACATTCAGAATTGCTGCTGTCTGCAGGCTGTATACATCATAGTTTTAAAAATATATATACTGTCAGAAATATTATCACAGATTTAGCCCATCTCTAACAGCTGGAGGTTTGTTTTAATAACTACCTCAGCCTGATTACAAATGCTGGGTTAAGTGAAACCAGATAACTGGCTCAGATATCAATCCTTGCATCATGAATGTGGAGATGCTCTCACATCAGTATGAACCGAAGCTCTGACAGAAGTGTCCAGCCAGTGAGTAGTTGAATACAGTGCATTACATAACATTTCCTGAATATTCCTCTGGGCCTTACACAGTAGAAGTGTCACAGAATAAATGAGGTTTTATTTAAAAATAGAAATTACAGAGCTCCTCCTTTCTTTTCATCCTCGTTTGTCTTGCATTTTAAAGCCACCTTTGAGAAACCTTCATGCTTACAGTGACCCTAATGTCCAAAATGAACCTTCCCAGTTTACTTTGTGATTTCCTTCCTCTTTAGAGCTAAAAGCCTAAACACACGAGAAACCAATGGAAAGCCCAGGATGTCCATCGTGACTTAGTAGGGTAGCTTGAATAAGTCAAAAGATGCAGACCCAAAACAAATGACCATTACAGAGGACATAAATGAACAGGCTGGTTCTCAGGTTCAATTAAGTGAACCCAACAAAATCAACCCGTCCATATTTGTCTTATGGACAAAAGTTAGTTTAGAAGAAACAGATTCAAGAAATTATAAAAGAGAAGAAAGACGTCAGGAAATAACAACAAGTAAAAATAGACCGACTTCATGACTGATGACACCGCTGCATTCAACACCAAGCTCTGCAAACACACAAACACATACCTTTGGCCTCTACACGACAACAGAGTAAAGAATAATTGGAGATCTAATAAAGCCTGATCAGCACAATCCCTCCTTGCTGTACTCTAGGACTGAAGTGCAGATTAACTTCAGGTAGCTGGTTAGACTGAGAAGTCTGTCCTTGACCTGATTATCACACGTTCAGCATTAAGACGAGCTGAGAAGTGTTGGCCGTAACTAATTGCTGCATAATTCATTGCTGCTGTTTGCAGTCATGTAACCAATTATAAGTGTGAATAGACTCTTTGATCCTCTAACCGAAAATGTTCAAACTCCGGTACAGATGCATGAAGTAGTCACTGGTTGAGAGTTGACACGGGAAACCTTGGCTCTAACGGTGAGCTAAACATCAGCTGCTCGAGTTGGTGTAAAAATGTCTTTCATGCCTCACGGAGATCAAAAAGAATCTTTAGCTACTTCTAATCACCAAGAATGAAATACGTTTCACAGAAATCGCTCAGAATTTGGAAAACAAACTGAAAAAATGAGAAGCACAATGTTTCCACCACAAACGTTGTTAAGCCTCGCAGCTTAAACTGGCACAGGCAGACTTACTGTTGCACTCAACAATTAATGTACAGTTGTCAGTTTGCTTTATGTGAAGATGGAACAGCAGAGCGGAGTTTGCATCTCTGTACACACAGCAGGTGACGAGAGTGAGACACCAGGGAGTTTATTTCCCACTTAACAGCCTATACACCAAGGAAACAGTGATTCATGGTTTATGTAGTTCACACACACAGAACGATTGGTCTACATTAATCTTTAAAGCACAACTGGATGGATGGATACTCACTGAGACAGCTGATAGGAGGTTAAATAAGATATATCAGCTACAGCGTAGTTGTGTAGAACACCTTTGGTTGATGAGTCAAAATGTTAGACTGTTTAATACAAAATCATTTCAAGCAACTTCTAGATTTTCTCCTGATCTTGACGGTGAAACCTTGAGCTCCTATTTGACTGAGAAACTGGGCAGGCTGGTGCAAATGTAGTGTTTATAAGACTGGGGAAACCTGCAGTGAGCTGGGACTGAAGAAGTCGCCTTGATATTGACGAAACGTTTCTCCCCCTGAAAACATCCAGATGACCAGAATCAGCCTTTGTGCCAGTGACATGTCGCAAAATCGACTCCCTCCGTCAAAGACTTGGATCACTTCACGTTACTGCTGAATGCGATGAATTAAACTTTTTTTACTTTTAGAAGTAACATCAGTTAGAAAAACAGAGCTGAGGTCAGACAGGAAAAACTCTTTGAAGAGGTTTTGAGTCGTTTTGTGAAATGATTCGTTTGAAGGCGGATCCCTCTGACATTTTCAGTTTGCTAAATCCCAAATTTAATCTCCAAATGTTCCTGTAGCAGCACAAAGTCACACTGGCCAGAACACAGAAATATTTCACATGGTGTTCTGCTACATGCCCTTATAAACTGCTGTGCTACAGTTCTGTTTATGGGCCTTTATAAGCTTTAGAATATGAAGAAAAAACATTTTTGCTGTATTCTACAGCAACAGTAACCATTACCTGCCCACAAGGTGCCGAGTGCTACTGGACAAACACAAGTGCACATCATCTTTGAAATACAGGAACCACTCAGACTATCCCTGAGTGCTCATCTTGTCACTGAGCATTCAGGTCGTGCACCGTGGATGACCGTTTCTTCTGAAAGCAAAGAAACGCCGCGCAGCTCGAGAGGCACAACTTTAATCGAAGAACAAGACAAAACGTGGAAGAGAAGGGCTCGAGTACAAGAGGAGCAAAACTACTGGATACAAGTGCAAATCCATGTGGGCATAAAATGAAGAAAAAATACATTTGATCCAAAGAAGTAATATTTTTTAAAAATGATGAATCAGTGTTGATTCATGTGGTGTTGAATGAGAACAATACACTTTATGAATAAAAGTGTAAACACACTAAATTAAGCCCTTAAGTGCCGACTGTGATGTAGCTGAAATAAATAGTTATATTGCAGAACGCGTGAGAGCAGGCAGGTCCAAAGCTTTTGTTCCACGTGCCTCAGCTGCTGCTGTCTGAGCATGCTCAAACAATTATCTCAACAAAGTGGCTCGTTTCACCCGTTATAATTTGTATTTTATAAGCAAAAAAAAAATATTTTGATGTACAAATATCATTTTTCCCTTCTGAAAACCATCTTTGGTGTCTCAGAGTAGATCCAGCTGCTAACAACCCGAGTGTTTCCAGAGCCGGAGGGGATGAGCTCGTCTAAGCCAGACAGCTTTCAGGAAACGATTTCCCTGAAAGACAGAAGCATCTGCAGGATGTTTGCTCCTGCTTGTGTCGTCGCCTCGTTTCTCATAATGCCACAACAGCGTCCACTTTAATATGCACACAGCTCACATTTACAACGACACCTAGACTGGCACTCGTCTAATCACAGACACTTTCCCCCCATCAGAGAGATGGGTGTGTGGGGAAAAACCAAAAAGGGGATATCCTGTGGGTGATTGTATGATGAGCCAAAACCAGGTCCGAGCTCCTGCCATTAAACAAAAACTGATTCTTTTTCTCTCAAAGCTCAGAGAGCTAAAGAAGAACTGGAGTTACGGGAAACCAGTTTCCATCTCTATCATTTCATCTCATCTGTTTGGGAATCAGAAGAACAACTGATTCCCAAACAAAAAGAAAGCAGCATATAAATCCTTAAAAACCTGCTCTGTCACTTTTTAATTACAAAGTATGGTATAACACGTGTATCAGCAAAAGGAGATTTGTACTCGAGCCAAAGTCGGCAGATCTGTTTGTATTTATGACGCAGCACATGTCAGAGTGCACGCGTTTCCAGTTCCCAGTGATTCCACTCTAACAGTGCCAGTACAGCTCTTATATAACTGATATAAACTGAGCTTGAGCCATAAGAGCCACCAACATTTACCCTTATTAATAAACATGAGGAGGAGATGGAGCCTGTCACACGGCTTCTTTTATGGTAATCACTAAATAAACAAAGTGGGCAGTGCTGCCCTTTTCATATGTAAGGGATGCAGCAGGCCTTTTATTCATACGTACATGTAAAAACACACACACACACACACACACACACACACACACACACACACACACACACACACACACACACACACACACCTTTTCTGTGATATCCTAGAGAGGAACATTTACTAAAAGTAGCAGGTCATTGATTCTGTTTACACGAATGCGCATGACATGCGGTGACGACCTGAATAAGCAAAGCATATTGCGAAAACAAGACTAAGTGCAGGCTGCACAGATCAAATGAGAACAAACAGCAAGGTAGAAAACAATGTGCTGCAACAATCCCAGGCTGATCGGCACGGCAGGATGATCTCAGCCTTTGAAGCTGCCCTTGTTGGCTTAAATAATTACAGCTAATTGCTGACAGATGTAAAGGCAAATGAAGCATTTCCTTACACGGGAGAGGGAGTGCTGACGATGACCGCATGTGGTCAAAGCTTCAATCCGATTCTCCCATTGGATGTTGCTAAAGTGGATTCCCTCTCAGCAAATCAGGCCTGTTTGTTAAGCTGTCTGCCACGTACACGTAGGAAAAACAGAAACAGGCAAGAAAACATGAAATGTAGCAAATATAATGGTAATCATGTGACCACTGAAGGTCTTTTAACTGCTCAATATTACGCTCCACATGTTTCTTCAGTAACAGTATCAACTTTTACTTCATGGTGGTACGTGTAGCTAAAGTAAGCAGCGTTGGTACAGAAGTGTCTTTGTGTAACCTGATGGCACGATGACAATATGCTCTCAAAATATAACCAACTAACCAACTAATAGCTCGAGAAGTCACAAACCCTTACCAACAACAACAACAACAACAACAACAGCAGCAGCAGCGTAGCTGAGCGAATGATGTTTTGTTATAAAACCCTGGTTAAAAGTCCAGAGTGACTAATTATAAATGAATGAAAACATAAAATACAAGCACGTCACATTTACTGTCATTCCACTGTCAAAGCAATTAATCAAAGGCATTAACAAATGAACAAGTACCGTTTTCTGTTAACTGCACGGTGGTTAGCACTGCTGCCGCACAGCAAGAAGGTCCTGAGTTCAATTCCACCATCAGGCCGTTTGCATGTTCTCCCCGTGTTTGCGTGGGTTCTCTCCGGTACTCCGGCTTCCTCCCACCGTCCAAAGACATGCAGCTTGTGGGGATAGGTTAATTGGATAATCCAAATAGCCACTAGGTGTGAATGTGCGAATGAAAGTGAGTGTGAATGGTTGTCTGTCCCTATGTGTTAACCCTGCGACAGACTGGCGACCTGTCCAGGGTGTACCCCGCCTCTCGCCCTATGACAGCTGGGATAGGCTCCAGCACCGCGACCCTGAAAAGGAGAAGCGAATGGATGGTTGGATGGATGTAATAATTAATTTTTTGCTCAGATCTCCTCTAAGCCTCGGCTGAGAATTCATGCGGTCGTGTAAACAATGACCACGAACAAGAAGAGAAACAAGCAGCATTTTGCTAACAAGCACGGTTTCATTCTCCTTGATGTGCAAATGAACCTGTGAGAAAACACAAGAAACGTGAAACTTCTGGATCCTCTTCTCACAGTTAAACACGAGACATCATCTCTGAGTTGATCAAACTCTAATTCTAAGCTCTACTAATGAGCTTTTATGTTCAAACAATACATTTAACGGGGGGAAAGAGCTGGGGGGTGGAGGGGTGGGCACCACCAAACATCTACAGCGATTCCTCTTTTTTGTGCATTCTTTAACTGCTAGCGCACAGATCAGCTGGCAACGTTACAAAAGCATGTCTGTGGGCAGCAGAGCACCACGTCTGACGCGTAACCAACACAAACATATGTAAGCGCATTAAAAAAATCCCCACATGGCAAATCAGAGCTAGAAGGCAAACAAAAACATATGGTGCCAAGTGTGGAAGCAGACACAGCAGACAATTACAACACGACTCTGCCGGCGACTGAAAATCAGGTTGAACCCGGGAAAAGTGAAGCCGTGGAATCATTTTCAAGCTTTTAAAAGACAAACCAGGGTTTCAGGAGAGCTGAGGAGAAGATGATGATGATGATGAAGAGGTACTAGAAGCAAAGAAGTGGCATTCACGACCAAGAGAGGGCATCATACAGTATCAGAACACCGGTTGTGGTGTAGTCTGTGGCAGGACTAAGACTTTATCATTGCCAGGACTGAATAAAGGTCAATAAAGGTCGGGGGTTTGATTCCCCTGAACAGCTACTCTGAGGTACCCCTGAGCAAGGTACCATCCCTACACACTGCTCCCCGGGCGCCCAATGGCTGCCCACTGCTTCACTGAGTGAATGGGTTAAATGCAGAGAGGGATTTTCCCCACGGGGACCAATAAAGTACACTTTCT
Organism: Haplochromis burtoni; assembly: GCF_018398535.1. NCBI lineage: Eukaryota > Metazoa > Chordata > Actinopteri > Cichliformes > Cichlidae > Haplochromis > Haplochromis burtoni. The sequence continues at coordinate 2,321,864 of NW_024582385.1, forward strand.
TTCTTCTTCTTTCTTCATAAAGATCCAAAGAGTCAAACTGCATTCAGGTTCCTGCCAGTAAGTTACAAGTAAATGTGGAATGACAGATATTTTGATGAATCAGTGGAAAAAGACGGATCCCCACCAGCACCACCTCCTGAACTCAGGATGTGTGTTTCCTGAAAGTGTCCAACGTTACTGCGAGTCCAACGATTTCTCCCAGATGCATCATTAAACCCGTCGCTGTGGCAAAGAGGCCGGGGGACAGTGTTACACTACAATCACACGGCACCAACCACTCGTTATGATGCAGCAGGAGGAGAAGAGCCAGAGAGGATGAGTCACAGCTGGGTGTGCTCACCTGGATGTGGAGGATTAACTCTACTGTAATTAGTAATTATTACCCAGGGACGGATGGCAAAAACAGGTGAAGAGGCTTTTCACCGCCATTATGGTTGTTATTGTTTTAGACTCATTATGTGTACATGTTGCCGCAAATGTTAGTGACCTTATGTTTGCTCACGAGCAGCTTGATGTTAAGTAGGGCTGCCACGATTTGTCGACTAGTCACGATTAGTCGACTATCAAAATCGTCGACGGCTGATTTAATAGTCGACGCGTCGTTTGATGCTTTGTAAGATCCCAAAAGACGCAGGAATAATAGCAGGATTTAAGAGTGTAATAACGGACTGAAACAGAAGATGGCAGCACTGCACGTACAAGGATGCCAGCTGCCGTTAAACCCCGAAGAAGAAGAAGCAGCTGTGTCCCAGAATTCATAGCGCGGCCCAGCTTAGTTTCCAACAATGGCGGCAGCTAGTTAGTTTTAATATTACTCTTATTATTCTTTCTGGGTCACAAAATAAACGTTTAACATATTTTCAGGCGAGAATGTAGCTGTGTAAACCTCAAATATCTGCTCAGTTTATCAGGACACCGCATATTTTCAAAAGCGCTCCGACGTTTTCGGAGACGTCTGTTACCCACTAGCTCGATAGCTAGCTGGGAGCTAGGTCACTAGCGCCGTGAGAACACCGGACTCCCGGCAAATCGTTTTCAAACCCACCGCCGTCTTTCGCTACTCAGGTTAAACATAAATAAGTCACTTAGATAACTTAACAATGTTGTTGTTTGGCTTTTTTTTGTATTTTATTTGTTCCTGAGTAAATCGGTTTGGCTGAGATTAAAGTTATAGTTTTTACACAGCTGAATAAACGTCAAGCAGACAGCTGATTATCAGAAGTGTGAGATGCTGGAGAATTTACTCCGGTGTCCTGTTATATTTTAGATAGCAAGGAGTTTAATAAACTTCACCGAAACAATCTGCAAATTTCATTAAAATTTAATAAACTATCATCTTGTCTTTATTTTTAGTTAGCACCTTAAACACTTAAAGCTTTAAGCTAATGATAGTTATATAAGAGCAGATGCTGCTGGTGCTACGTTTTACGTCCAATGGATGGATGATCTGATTAGTCGACTAATCGCATAAATAATCGGTGACTAGTCGACTATCAAAATAATCGTTTGTGGCAGCCCTAATGTTAAGCATTATTATCATGTTGTGCCTGTTTAATAAACTCTCTCGGTAGGCTCAGACTGAGTCGGCTTCAAATTAAAATCTAAAAGCTGATCAGTTTGTTATTTTCAGCTGGTACCTAGAAGTTCTCAGACAAGCTACAAAATCTAATTTCTTGACCCAGAGAGTCCAAAGAAAATGTTTTCACTGTCACGTTCATACACATGACCAATTTAGAAACACCAGTAAACGCAACGAACTTATCTGTGGAAGGAAATCACACGAAAACAACCCTGGACCTTCTTGCACCAAGACATCACTGCTACCATAGGGCGAGAGGCAGGGTACACCCAGGTCGCCAGAGACACACAAACACCCACACCTAACCCCACTAACTGCATGTCTTTGGACTGTGGGAGGAAGCCGGAGCTGCCGTTGCCATGTTTGAATCGAATGTTTCAAAAACTAACCCCAAATAATCACATTTGAAACATGCAAAATGTGACATTTTTAGCTAATACTAAGGTTTAAAAGTAGGCCTACATCTGCTACTCGTGCTTTGCTTTGCTGTAATTTGTCGCCCTCCTTTATGCTGGTGAAACACAGAAATATTCATTAAGATGTTTAGTCCTTCAGCCATGCATCAAATTCCTGGATGCGGTGCCACAAAAATGACGGAGCGTAACAAATTTGGTCTCATTTGCCGTCACTGGCAGCAAACAAGGCAAATATCGGGCAATAAATAAGTGCATCCATCACTCGTATGAATATTTAATAGAAGGCAAGGACTGACTTTCCAGTGGGGCTAAAAGGGGCAAGTGTTACCTCCCTTTTTAAAATTAGTCCATGTTTGCAGCAGTAAAAGGAAAAACCTTCTTGGCTTTGTTCTCGCCTACAGACAGACTGCACTTTCTGCCTCCTGGATCTTCCCTGAGAGAAACTCCACTCAGGGCCAAGAAGAAGTGTCTCCATCAATGCTGCAGAACAACACACACATTTTCTTCACAGCATTTCTAACTGTGTTTACATGTTCCCACAGCTTAACTACGGTGAACGTCTACTGTGAAGGTGAAGCACTGAGAAACACAATGATATCACATGAATGAAACCACAACGAATTAAGACAGACGTCTCAGATCTTTACTCAGACTGAGCGACAAGGTTCTTGCAGTGCTTCTGTCCTCTCAGACCTTTTCAGCCCATTTGTTGTCTGTTGTTTTAAAAAAGAAAGTTTTCTGTGCACACCGGAGTCAGAGCAAGCACCACTGAAGGAAAAACAACCTCTCCTGGGATTTGGAGAGAAGGGAAACCGAAACGCTTGATTTCACTCAAGCTGCGTCTTTGCAGCAGCATCTCCCTTATTTCTTTTCTCCTCCACCTCCATGATTCACAGCAGGAAATCGTCTCAGGCAGGGAGCGTAGAGCCGGTGACGCTGAAGCCTTCCTGTCTTCCTCCCCCGCCCACAGCCAACAACAGACTGCCGTCAGGCGCTGAGGATCGAGTTTTAGGAAACTTATCAGCTTAATTGGGATCTCTTTGTAAAGAGGCTGGGGAGCCCCAGAGGGGAAACACATTTGTCCAACATGAGGCTTCACGCTTGTCCGGTGTAACAGGACGTGATTAATTCTGTTAATGTTGTCACACCTTTGGTTACAGTAAAGCGTTGGAGGTAATATCAAAAACATGTGGGACCATTTAGAGGAGAAAATCATCAGGAAGCGGGTTAACGGCCGGACTCTTTGGGTTAACCTCTCTGCGTTCCCCGTCTCATTCCTCAGCTCTCCAGACCAATGATGTGATGTTTCTTTTGGGACGCCGCGGCTTCAGGCAGAATAGTGCAGGTTGCTTAGCAACTGGGTACAGAAAGAAGATCATTAAATTGCACTGATGCTCACTCAGTTTTTGTGTCATGAAAACCTGTTGCCCCGACCCACAGTGAACAGGAATCTGTCCTCACACGAGCTCTGATGGATGTGCTGTGCAGCTTCAACGTGATGGTGGCGTAAGAAAGATTCATAACAAGGAAGCAAAAACAATTAAATATAAATAATTCACCAAATATTGCATGAGCGTGTGAACCATTAAAAAAGTACATTAATTTTCAATAATTAAAGCAATCAACTTGATATTTAGGAAAAAAGACCAAACGTTTTCATCGTTTAGTCTCTCAAGGTGGAAATCGTGTCATATTAACACAGCTTACCTCATCTCAGTGAATGTTAAGTTAAATCAATGCAGCGCACTGAGCAGAGTCTATTTCCTGTCTGTATGAAGACCAAGCACGGGCTCCACCAGAGAGCCGACACCTGCACTATTTATAGCCCGCGGACATTAAAGCTAACGGTGTAATACGAGGCCGCGCACTCGGCCCTGCACCGGTAATTAGAAACCCAGTGAAAGCTCATGATGTCCACAATAAATGAGAAGAGGCGCCAGAAGAGACAAAACACATTTCCAGGTTCCTCAACTAGTTTTAGTTTTACTGTAACAGGATTTTGGGCTCAGAGCTTTCCCAACGCTCTGCTGCTCCTATAACGATTTCTACGCCACAGCTACTCAACTACACAACTGTTCACTCAGTCCAAGCCTCATGTGAAGAACCCCCGCCATGCTTTTACAACAATAAGCCTTACAGCTTCAAATGCAGCAAAAACACAGATTATTGCAGTGAAAATTAAGACATTTTACTATGGTGGCTCTGAGAGGTCAAACACACTGAAACTTGTAAGAGCACACAAAAAACACGATGAAGTAAAAAACATAAATCTCCCAAACACAACAAGTGTTTTTGGGGACGGACCAGCTGCAAGTGACAGAAAGCAAACAGAAGACTGAGACGTGCTTAAAATGAGCTGAGGATTAGGTAACGCGTGTTTTAATGGCATGATGGACAGCTGTTCATGTCAGCGTCTAGCCCGTTGTGTTTTATTCATTTTCTGTGCTTTTTCAGCCTGATGGTATTTCATTAAGCTTCAGCGTGTTTGACCTCTCAAAGCCACCGTACATTTAGACCAGGGGTCCCCAATCCCAGTCCACGAGGGCCAGTTTTAGACGTGTCCTTGATCCATCACAGCTGATTTAAATGGATAAATGACCTCAACATGTCCTGAAGTTCTCCAGAGGCCTGGTAAGGAACTAATCATGTGATTCAGGTGTGTTGACCCAGGGTGAGATCTAAAACCTGCAGGACCCCTGATTTAGACAATTACTTTAATGTCTGCACTGAATTAACTCTGGCCTACAGGATCGTGAGCTTCCTGTACTGAATGAGGGAAATGCAACAGGCGAGAATCAAACGTGTCTTCTTTGGCTGCTGCGAGCGCACATTCAGCTTGGAGAGCTCAGGACAGAGCTGCTAATAAATCAGCTCGTTTAAACACAGCCCATCACGTGTGCTCGAGTCTCACGCAGAGCATCCGTTTTATTTGATTCAACAAACAAACCTGCTGCATTTTGACCCTGCGAAACCTTTCATGTCTCATCTTCACTAAAACAACTGCATTAAATGTAGAGAACATATGGAAACATCCATTACACAGTGAAGAATCAGACTTCCAACATCCCAACTAATTATATTGAAATCTATCAAACTTTGATAATAAACTGACACTGTGACGAAGATCTAATGAAAATATTTATTGCAGCACCTGCCTGAGCAGGAGCCAGATGCAGCAGTTTAAAGCTGTGAAGACGCAGAGGGATTAACGAACAAGCAATTAAAACATTTATTGCCAACATCTGGTGATCCAAGACTGATAATTCGTGCTGAGGCTGCACTGAAGTCATTAAGAGTGCGCACGAGTATATGTGCAGCTCAACTACAGCGACTTTCCACTTTAACTGAGGAGTCCCTAAACCTACGAACTTCAGTATTGAAAGAGCCACCGACAGTGTTCCCTACACGTCACCCAGCGACACAGGGAACTGAAGGAAAAGCCAGCACGGAAAATATGCAAGCAAGGATTACGAGCTCTTTCCTTGCACTTAACGTTAGAAGCAGGATGTTACGCTGTTGATTCACATCATCAGCCAACAGTCTGACCGACTGAGCTCCTTTTATTAGCAAATGCTCTGAGCTGCATTCCAGCCTCACAGAAACAAAGAGCTTAGTATCCTCATGGGAACGACATTATTTTAAGACCCTTCCGAGCTCTTGATGGAATTTTTATCAGTATTCCCATATACATGTTATATGAAGACGATCTCGGCTACTCCACTTTGTTACATTGGACACTTAACACTACTGGATACGACACCAGGACACCAGCGTCTCAGACCTGCTCTAAGGGCCATTCGTCCTCTTTTTGTTTCATTTACAACTTTAGTCTGTTTTATTTCAGTCGGTCTAAACGTCTGTGACGTGATACGGTGCCCTCCTTATCAGCTTTCATTTTGTGTTCATCGTTCATGTTAGTACATGCACTGTGTGAGGTGATATATTAAACACCTCATACAGTACATTTGCAGAACGTAACTGACTTGTTGATACATGTTAGGACAAATCTGTAATCTGTGCTGTAGAATCGAAACGGTCAGAATTCATTTTATTATTTCCCCTTTTTCCATAATTATACTGTGTATTTTATGAATGTTAAATACAGCAGAAACAAGCAATCTCAACACTTATGTATGTTGCGCACGATGTCTTAGAAAGCGGAGCTCCAAGGGTCCTTACATCTACTACAGAACGCAGATTAAACCACGTGTGGAACATCGTACAAACACAGCCGCTCTGATCTTGTGTTTGGGGTCGAGGACAGTTCAGCCCTGCTTTAAAGAAAAGACAAACTCTAGGCTTGTATGTGATCAGCAAGTTGTTTAAAAAAGGGCAACGCTTTCATCAGTTTACTGCACAGTTTGTATTGTACGAACTTTTTCAACCTGCAACAGTCTCCATGTTTATATGATCTGTCTGACTTCACACCTTTATTATGAAGCAAACTGACAGAGTCCGTCTTGCTTGTGTGTTTTCATCGTGGCATCAATTGGTTCAGTAGCCAAAGCTCCGCGACAGCAACACTAGAAAGTCCATTAGTTTTCCTGACTCACAGAAATGAGTTCACTTGAATTAGAAATCAAAAATATATGTTTTGTACGGGTCCATCGTGGTGACGAGAGAGCTGAGTGTTAAAGTGAAGCTCTCGATTTACCGGTCGATCTACTCTCACCTGTGGTCATGAGCTGTACGAGATCGAGGATACAAGCGGCAGAAATGAGCTTCCTCCAAAGGGGGGCTGGCCTCTCCCTTAGGGAGTCCAGGGGAGGAGTTCGGCCATCCAGGAGGGGCTCAGAGTAGAGCCGCTGCTCCGCCACATCGAAAGGAGCCAGTTGAGGTGGTTCGGGCATCTGGCAAGGACGCCTCGTGGATGCCTCCTGGGTGAGGTGTGCCGGCATGTCCCACCGGGAGGAGGCCCCGGGGCAGACCCAGGACACGCTGGAGAGATTATATCTCTCGGCTGGCCTGGGAACGCCTTGGTGTTCCCCCGGACAAGCTGGAGGAGGTGGCTGGGGAGAGGGAGGTCTGGGCTTCTCTGCTGCCCCCGTGACCCGGATAAGCAGCAGATGATGGATGTTTTTTACTAGCTTTTATTAAGTTACTGTTAACTGCAGGTGAAAATATCCGTTTACTCGTTGTTTTTTAAACAAATGACTTAAAGCAATCAGATAACAACAAAGGACACAAAACCATTATCTTACCAGTAGGAAGAAGCTGATGACTCTTGTCATCACCTCCTTTTGTCCTCAGAATACAAGCACTCTGATTTTTTACTTGTTCCCCTCAGTGCAGCAGTTCGTGAGTAGATTTTAATGACCGTGTTGGGATTATTCCTCAGCGTGGTTCTTTGGGTGCATGATGACATATTAGATTTGTTCCAATAAAAGTTGTGTTTTTGCAGTTTGGTCCTCCAGGTCCACACAGATAATAACTGCAGTGTGCCAGATGCAGAGTTAACTCTAAATTAAGCCTAATTTAGCCACACTGGCTGGTTACTTAACAATCATAATGCACGACATGCATTTTTAATTTCTCTTTGATATTTGGGCTTATTGGGGCCCGATGAATGTAAAAACAAAGAATTACCAGATTTTTTTTTTCGTTATTTTTGTTTTTAAGAAAAATCAGAGCCACATATGAGGATATTCGTTTAAAATTTTGATAGGACAGTAGCAGTATAATGTCCTCGTAAGTGGATATCAGGCCCTTATAGATCAAAATTGAGTATTTTGGTCTAAATAACCCAAAATGTGATGTCCACATATGTGGACGCCAGGTCCTAGGAGGTTGAGTTAACTGGACTAATTATTGACAGAAACATGCTAAGCTGGTGTCACTTTCTCACCGTAGGTTATTCATGCATCGTTATGTTCCTTCTGCACAGCTGAAACAGAGCCCCCCCACACATCAACGCTCCCACACACGCTCACCTAGATGCGCACACACACACACACACACACACACACACACGCACACACACACACACACACACGCACACACACACACTGTTTGTATTGTCTCTGTGAATACTTGTTCGTGTCGTGACTTCATAATGTTGTTCTCCATTTATTATTATTTTTATTGTTCATGTCAACAAGCAGATGTTACTGGAATGTGTCACCTCGTACTGCAAAGCCTCCTTTTCTTCATACTGACAACATTCATCGGTTTTTACAGCTGCATCTTCGAGGAGCAAACATAGTTGTGGGGAAAATTTCATTTTGATTTCCACATTTTATCGAGAGATTAAACTTGACTTGGGATGAAAGACAAAGAAGGGAGATCTAACAAATCTGCAAGCTAGTAGAGTTTAAATGTAACTAAACACAAGTGTGCACAACCTCTTTAAATGGTTTAAAATTGTCACATGAAACTAAATGATGCTTTGTGACATTTTTAGTGCAGCATGCATTTCCTATTCCACTTTACTTATTTAGTTTTTGTGTTATGGCCGTCCATATGCATGTCTTTCTATATAAGGTTAGCTAATGAGAGTGTACAGCGTAGCTGTAAGCCTGTCTGTGCTTCATCGTTGGCACTTATGTTCTCAAGCAGGACTAAAAACAAATAATAACGATCGTCTGAAATTCTAATCCAACAGTGCTGAGCTTTGATTGTATTCAGGAGAACTACAACAGTTTTTCCCTGTTCCAAAAAATTCCCTCGGCTCTTAACTGTGTAACAGAAAGAGAAGCGAACAGCTGAATTCATCTGTCACATAAAAGCTGTTTAACCAAGTGACTCTCTGTAAAATCTAAGCTGCTATAAAAAACAGATGGCTTATGATAAGTGTTTTGTGGGTACTTTCCGTGGGTTTGTCATCACAGCAAACAAGCTGAAAGATGAAAATGCTGTAATTTTGCTTTCTGTTTTGCCCACTTTCTACTTGAGTGATTTCTCAGAATGTCTTTCAGCGAGAGAAAAAGGTCTTAAAATATCCAGGCATTTACAGACGTAGGTGGAGGCAGCATGAGAAGATGTCAGTGGATTCGCCTCCATCACCGCTGGGTGCTGCAAGCAAGGTGCTGCTGCTCTGACTGAGAGCTGCTCATCACTGATACCACAGCAAATTCAATTTGCGTATTTGTCAGACTATAATATCAATGAACGGCTTTATTTTCATACATAAAGTGAAACAAAACAGTCAGACAGGTCAAACTTGACTCATCTCATTCACAATAACTGTCAACATAAAATCCAGAAGGACACACTCACTTTTTCAGTACGTTTCTCTTTCACAAATCCATCAAAGTCTTCTGAGTTTAACAGTTGGACGAGATCAAGCATGCCCGGATCCCTCTCGTCATTATCCGAGTCAGTCTCGCTGCTGTCATTTAGCTGTTCAGTACATATCACCCCGCGAGGCTCCTGACTACGGCAGCCGCAATGCTCCGACAATCAATCCAGCGGTGCGGCTTCGTAACTTAAGTCGTACTACAACATTTATGACTGATCTCTGAGCGCCGTGTAGCACATAAAATCGGATGAGGTCAGTAAGCACGACCAGAATTCATACGTAAGGCGCACCGGATTATAAGGGGCACTGTTGGTTTTTGAGAGAATTAAAGGATTTTAAGTGCGCCTTATAGTTGGAAAACACAGTAACTTTAAATCAGTGTCAGATTTTTCCTCAGAAGCCCAACGACATGACCCGGCTGTTCAATATAACGATAAATATCAGATGACGATAAGAAAACGTTTCATTTTACGCTCTCGTTTGTTTCGAGCTAATAATCTGTTTACAGCAACATTTTTCAGCGTTTTGATGGTCACTGTAGAACTTCCTAAAGTTCTCTCTTTCTCTTATATTTAAAATAATCACAGTGAGTGTTTTTACGCATCGCCGTTAGCAACAACGATGGTAAAACGGGAGCCGTTCGCTTGTTTATTTTCCACATAAACTCTTCTCAATGACGCTGAAGATCCTGTTGAGATTTCTCAAAATAAACTCAATAACATGAAATAGTTTGCAGAGTGTTTACGGACGTGAAGCTAAAAAGAGCCGTAAGGTGCTAAAAAGTAAACCTAGGAACAGGCTTCTCCCTGCAGCAGCACGCCGTGTAATAAATACTCACAAAGAAAACTCGACGCCCAGCTGGAAACACCTCATGCAAGTCGAGCTGCCCGATAAATGTCTCGTATGAGATTTTGGCCATATCGCACAGCCCTACAGGATAAACATACATTTTTATGTGTTTTATATTTTTAAACTTGTCTTTGTTTGTTTGCTTTTTTAAAATAAGCTGAAAGTGTTAACTTAACCAGTGCATCTCATCAGTTTCTCTTTCCTAGAGCAACTTCAAACATACAACAACAGAAACAAAACCCACACAAACGTCGTGGCATCGTTTAGTTTTACCAGCTGATAACTGTCTGTTTATTTTAGGCTGAGTTTAGCAGGTGAGCCTGATTAATGTTTGGCATCACTATGGGTCCTCTTTACAAGAATCCTGACATTTAAAGAAAGAAGTGTTGAAGAACATGTTGCAACCCTCTACATTTTAACACACACACACTCCCCAGATACACACGCTGCCTAATTTAACCATCCCCTGAAAGGACTGCTGCCATCTGCCCGAACGAATGCGAGTTTGTTTTAGAACTTAGATTTTCTGCTATTTATCCATAACTATTGTTGCAATCCATTACTGCTCTTTTTAATTTGATTCTTTTTAAACTGTAGTGCTTATTGCACTGTCGAGGCTGGACGACATACGAAATGACAATAAACTTCGTGAGTCTTGAACCAGTTACATGTGACAATGTAACCAATACGCAACCAAGAAAAGGAAAGAATCTAAAACCTGAACATAACAGTCAAATATACGTCATGCACCCAACATAACTCCACACAACAGTGTAGGAACCGCCTACCGTATGCTTTTCTGTCCACTCTCACAATATCAGATCGAATTTAGCTGAAGTAACCTTCAAAAATGGAAATGCGAAAACAAATTTGAGGTCATTCGTGTTAGACGCCATCATTTCCCATCATGAACTCTAAATGTGACAGTTAAGTTTGACTTTCAGATCTTGGTGATTTCTCTGAGCTGATGATGTCAAAGTGAGACCAGGTCAAAATAAGTTTTCAGTGCAAAGAGGAGCACGTTGACATCGATGCTTACCTGACAAATCAGGATAATCAGGTGTACCAGAGGTTGTCTCAAAGAAAACTCAACTCCCATTTTATATACAGCGGTCCCTCGTTTATCATGGGAGTTACGTTCTAATAACCTGTGATAGGTAAAAGTAATTTTTTACAATTATTATAGATGCTTTAAGGCTGTAAAACCCTCACTACACATTTTAATTCTCATTCAGACGTGAAAAACATATATTCAAGAAGACGTTTGTGTGTTTGTGTGTTCAGGCATCAGGATATACAAAGACTGATTTGCTGAACATATATATTCATATATATATAAAAATTCAACAAAATCATCTTTTTGAATGTTCAGCAAATCCTTTCTTCTTTGTATATCCTGATGCCTGAACACACAAACACACAAACGTCTTCCTGAGACTAAAACTACAGAACTAGACAGTCGACGTGTTCACCGTCATCTTTCTGGCTCGTTTAGGAAAGCCTACATGTGACGATATCTTAAAAGCAAGATAAGAAGCTTATCACCAAATGATACCCACCTAGTGGAAGCAGCTATAGCAGCTTTTGTCATTAGAGGTGGTTTAAGGGCTTCAGGCACATATGATTGAGTCAACCGTGCACACAAATTCTGGTGCACTTTCACAACATCAGCTGGAACAGAAATGTTTGGTGAGGTTGAATAAAGCTCACGTGAAAGCTGCTCACTGGTCTGTTCTAATGCTCGCTCAGCCCACCCAGGATGGCTCAACAACAGACGTTCTGTCAACAGAAATAAATCAGCGAGCCGCTGCTAAGGTTAGCACCTGTGAACATTAGTTAACAGTCTGTTTAATTATGTTATCTCAGGCAGCAACGGTGCTGCAGTCCCAGGGGGGTGGGGGTGTTCAGGCTCAGCCATTTTTCCTTCATCATCACAATCCAACAGAATGCAATTACCAGAGCACGAGATGCAGAGATTGATACGTCTGTCTTAGGAAAAGAAAGTATACGCCACAATTAAGTGCTTAATCCATTTCACACTGTTAAGCATTCATTAAAACAAAATCAAACTCAGCGCTGCTTGAATAAGAAGCCAGACTGAAGCGACAGATGAAAACCTCGACAAACTGCAGCACTCGTGTTAAGCGTGCGGATTTTAAACGATCAGGCAACAGGCAGGAAAAAAACAGTCATTTCAAATAGTTTGTTAATGGAATATTACACAGTGAGAAATACATCCATATGCCACTCCTGTGGTGCTTTATTATAAGCAGCACTGTGCCTGCCATTAATCAGCCAGAATACTTTTCACGGGTTGTGCAGAGTCAGGAAAGCGTTTTATATTTTTATCTACACAGACGGCACACGGTCTGAGGCCAGAAACACCCAGAGAGGAGCGCATGAAGGGCAAGGATCAGGCACCCAGTGATGCTGCGCTAACATGAAGCTGTTTAATAAAGTCCAGTATGGCAACCCTAACAACATTTTCACAAACGTGGAGATTTCTCTTAGCAAAGGATTCATTGCAGCATCATTTACAGACCAAGTGATGGAACTTAGTGATTGTTGACTCTTTGTTGTCCTACATTCATCATCTGTCTGTGCAGCATCATCTATCACATTCTGAGAAAAATCTATTTAATGCACAGCAGAGCAAGCATGCACTGATATGCACTCGTATGCTTGCCTTATGTAACTAAACACAAAAACACGCAGTCATCTTGCTTGAGCTGCTCTGAGTATTTAGAGCTAACGTCTAGCTCCACCTGCATGATTGCTTGATTTAGCTCAAAGCACTAATGTTCATGGGCTGAATGGATCCAGAAGCTGAGCAGCACCAAGCAAATGACAGCTTTTACAACTTCGAAGAAACTCCTGAAAAACACACTACAGGCCTGACACGTGGTACACTGGCAGGAAATATGTGTTGCATCCAGTTTTATGACCAATTTCCTGAGGGTTATGCCTCTGCTTCTGCAAATTCATAACCTCACGGAGGAATCTGACACATTTTAAGGACCTGCCACTCTGTTGCGGTCGCACACCCAAGCTTGCCCTGCAGCACTCCTGTCTCTTTGTGGCATGGGGGTCCCCAGGGGAGATGGACTGCGCAACCAAAATATGCCAGGGCTCTGTGACCTCAATGACAGTCCATTCTGCCCCCTTTCACCCGCCTGCCAAGCTCCCCTCGGGTCTCCGCTAAATACGGATGACAGCTTTCAGCACACTGACACGAGAAAGAGCTATAATGTGTCAGCCAGAGATAAACTTGCCTCCACAACAGTTAGAGGTTATCAAATTATCAAAGCAATTGCATGCTGCTGATGATGTCAACGCTTTGTGGGAGCATAAATAATGGCTTGTCGGGCCGCCGATTTCACCTATACGTCAAACCGAGAGAGGCAGCACTTTGCAGAAGTGACACCCTGTCTCGGTGAAATCTGTGCCACCTGTCACCTGTCAGACACCCGCTGCACAAAGTCACTGCCTGCGTGTGCGCTGAGAAAGTCAGAGCGGGTAAGGGGAGGCGGTACAGTGAGAGAAGGTAGCGAACGACAGACACACGGCCATTAAAGACGGGTCAAGGACGCCGTGTGTGCGATGATGGTGTGTGCGCGATGATGGTGAGGCCAACAACAACCTTGTGTTTCAGGAAGCAGAGTTAAAACAGAATAAGAAAATCTTCAAACAGGACACATGAAAAATAAAAAAACACTCAAATAGGTGAGCGTGTGAAGGAAAGCAGGATTCAGCAGAACTGCACAAAGTCCGACGATGGCTCGAAGAAGACTTCAGGGCTTCGACACAACAGATCAAATCTTTTTTGTTTTTACCATGTGGTGGTTTCGTTTTCTGTCTGTCAGTCAACAAAGCAGCGCTGTGGGCAGCAGGAGACGCTCAGCAAACCGTGGAACAGCTCAGTGACATGTTATAATAGTAATATTAATACATTTTATTTATAGGTGCCTTTAAAGACCCTCAAAGTCATCTTACATTAGTACGACAACATAAAAACATCAGGTAAACAAAAATCAAGTATGAAAGCTCAACAGACCAAGACGGAGTTGTACCGACGGTATGAAACCAGATGGTTTTAAGACACAGTTGAAAAGTAGAGAGTTTGTAGTCCGGCGACCTGGTGGAACAACTAAAGGCTCTGAGTCCCACGTAAAAACTATAATCTGTCTATACGTCTGACACACTCAACCAACAAATACGCAAAAATCAAAATGTCTCTTCCAGCAAACATTAAAAAAAATCTCTGAGGTAAAGTTGAGTCTTTTGTGCGATTCGGCGAATCTCAAATAAGTAAATAAATAAATAATCCAAAAAGTAGCTGCATTAGTACTGAAACAAACGAGAGAGGAAGGTCAAATATTCCCTCCAAATAAACTCTTGACTGCCATGTGTGACATCAGCGGGAAACATTTTCCACCGAGCCAGCGGATCGTCTACGACCTCCTCGCTGAGCTAACAGTCACTTCTATCTGCGCCTTCTCCCCCAGTGACAATCAGTTCGTCCATGTTTGGCAAATCGGTCAGTGCACGATAACATTGCTCCGCCCATCAAAGGCGTGATTATATCACCTGCTGTCAGTTATCGGACTGACGGATGTCAGTTGGAAAATTTTGACACATCGTCCAACCTCACCACAGATTCCTCAGCTCTATAAATTCAGTGACAGAAAACAAAGTCATCGGCACACACATACACACACACACACACACACACACACACACACACACACACACACACACACACACACACACAGTACAAGCCTGTCGTGTGAAGATCAAAGCCAGTGAAAGGTCTATGAAGGCAGAAACACTGGAAAGGAGACAAATGCTTTGTAGGAGGTTCTTGGAACACAAACACTTGAAAGCCAAGTCGCTCAGATTGTTTCATGGAGTAAAAAGGAAGACAAACCTCGTCCCTGTGTGTCAGACATAACAGGATGCACGCACACTCTCGCTCGCTGTCAGCTCTGTCCCAAGCTAACCTCTGCAGTTTCACAGAGGCTGGCGCATCAAGTTCCCCGTCCGTTTGTACATGTTTTAGAGCATACAGCTGTACAGCACAGCAAGGGTGAGAGAACAATGGGTTCGACAAAGAACACACACACGTCTCGTCTGCCCACACCCACACCCACTGAAACAGATCTGTGAATTCCATCAAAGCACCGCAGAGACCAGGGAACAATCCAAGGATGCAGAGGGGGGAGAGAAATGTCCAGTCCTTCACATCACACTCAGAGGCTGTGGACACGTGACCACACAGTGCGCCACAGTCTGCGTCCATAAATAACCGAGTCAACTGGGCTTCAGGAAATGTGTGAAAAACTCTTACCAACCTCAGTTTAAATCATTTATATTTTCAGATTTTAGGAAAAACAGCATCTGCTCCTCAGGTTATTAAACTGCTCGTCTGGTTTAATAGAAGCCAGAAAATGTGTGTTTATATGCACTTTTGTACCAACCACACTTTCAGATGATTCTCTGTCATTAATGCTCAAGTTAGAATCTTGGTTCCTTTATATGAGGTGGTCATCACACAGACCTGGCCCCCATCTGCACATTTCTCCTGGAAAACACCATTTTCTCCTCAGGAAACAGGTTTGAAATGGCTGCTTACACCTACACAAATCAGCAGACTACAGGCGCAGGAGAGGAAAGTAGGAGCTGAGCAGCAAGATAGAAGGACACATCACCAAACATCTGCACACAAACATCTGCACACAAACATCCAACATTCAGTCCAGACGTCTGAATAAGTCACTCCCACACACCTTACAGGATGTGGCTGCTGTACGGTAACCAGGTCACTGTAGTGCAAATGGTTTGTTCTTGTTACCCCTGAGGTCTGGTTTCCCATGGAGTGTTGGGTCAGTACTCAACAAAGTAATCTATTACACATTTTGTTAAAAGTAATGCTTTCTGTTATTGAAATACTAGCCAGTAATTTGTAACACTACTCGTTCCAAACCTACCTGGGGAGGAAGTACCTGCCCCCTCATCCCAATGATTGGTTGTTCCACCCTTCGCTGCAAACGTTGCTTTAACCATATCCAACTGCAATAACTCGCTCACTTCTTTCACACCCCTGCTGAGGAATTTTGGCCCACTCTTCTTTGCAAAACTGTTTGAACTACGCTGCACTGGAAGGTTGAAGAGCAAGAAAGCATTTCAGTTGGATTTCAGTCCGGACTTTGACTGAGCCACTTCAAAACCACTTCATGTTGTTTTTTTCGTTAAGGCCACAAACTGACATTAGAGAGGATCCGTGGTTCTATCAATTACAACAAATCATCCAGTTCCTGAAGCAGACAAACAGACTTTGTATGAAAGGCTTTGTTCGTTTCATGCAGATATAACAGCGTTCCAGAAAGTTCCGCTTTCGTCTCGTCAGTCCAGTTTACTCATCCAGATGCTTTTGTGCTGTTTGTGGTTAGCAGCGGTTTTCACCTTGAAAGCGTCATTGATGCCATTTTCGCCTGGTCTCTCTCTTACTGTTGAACTCTGACCTTAACCGAGACAAGTAAGGCCGTCAGTTCTTTAGATGCTCTAGGTTCTGCTCTGGGTTCTTTAGTGACCTCCTGAATGTGTTGGCGATGCGAGAGCTTGCTTGGACCTGCTGTGCAGATGTTTGTGAAGAGCTGCCACAGTTAGCAGAGTAACACACCTGTGCTCTTTTTGTGCAATAAAAATTAGGGATGGACCGATTGGATGTACAGTTTCGGTCCGATCCCGACCTAAAGCACTGGATCGGATATCGGGGAGAAATGCATCGGTGCAGTATGCGTCACGTGATAGAGCAGCTGTTGTGTGCGAGGCCTGTCGACGGTCTGAAGTTCACACTGAAAGCATCTGGAGCCGCCTGCGTGCTGCCAAACCAGCATTTCATCTCCAAGCAAGCGATCCCAGAGAAGTAAAGCAAGAGTGTGAGTTCATCTCCGAATGTTTGTAAAGCGTTCCCACGTTAGGCTTAACAACCGATCCGTGGAGCGTCTGTGCGTTGAGTCTGACCGTACGATAAGTTGTACTTTGTAAAAACAAAAACTGTGTTGCAGGTTAAACAGATTTGTTTCTTTTTTCATACTTGTGTTACGTTTTGTATAGAAATGACACAAAATTCATTCTCAGGTTAAATGTGACTGAAACAGCTCACACTGACATCCGTCTGGATCAAAGATGACTGTCATGAAGCCGTGTTTGCATCTATGGATGTGTATTTATGTTCAGCTTCTGCATCTTTACTTTCCCAGTTGCCACTTCCTGGTTTGCACATCTAACTGGTTGTTCAGCCAAACGGATGGAAACAACAGTCAGTGTCATCTTTAAATGTGGAAATTGCCACAAAGCGGTTACCCCAGACACCCCGAGAGCTTTGCTGCTACTGCTGAGATCACTTTCAGGGAACAACTAGAAACGTACCAAAAGCAGTCTGGTTTCAGAGAAAGCAATTTCAGCAATTCCCCGACATTCCTGAGAGCAAATCTCGACACAGACGCAGTAGGTTGTGTCGCTGTAGTTATGACTCTACATAAAATGTTGCAACATAACGGCCATTCAATCAGTAGAAACTCCATCGCAGGATCTTTTCCTCTCACCACATTTTTTCTGTGAAATCCACGTCTCAGTGCAACATCCAGGGAGATGGAAGTTATCTTTAAGCTAACGGCTTTCTCCACAGCAGGGGGCAGAGTACAAAAAGAGAAGCTAAAGGTGTGCTATATTTTATAATTCCCTGTGGCTCATTAATCTACTGGTCAGAAAGGATGCCGCGTGTCTTGTTGTGCAGATGTATTTTTGTTCGTTCACAGAGCGTGGTACTTTATTTGAACACTTTATTGCAGAGCAGCTTCAGTTTCATTAGCAGTACCTATCATATGACTGCTGAAAGTTAACAATCAAAACTGGTGCTGATAATTACTGAAATTCTACATCCTTCGATGTGGCAAGTAACGTGATCCTAGTGTGGGAATGGCAATTTCAGCCACATGTTTAAAAAACCTACATGAAACATCACTAAGCGTTGTGGATTTTAGGGACTTACTGCCGTAATAAAGCCGATCACATCAAACATCGTGAAACTGAACAATTTCACACCAAGAATTTAAGGCTGCTCAAATACTGGCCATTAACGAATACGTTTTATTATTTACTTTACATATAAGATAGTACCCAGAACAAAACCTTGTGCAATCAACTCTCTGTTACAACATTAATATACAGGCGCTCACTTGCCTCTGCAGGGTCGTCACCATTTCAGCAGCTTTGGTTCAAGAACCTGAGATGCAACTAATGCTGAGAGTTGTGCAGCGACAACGTGCTGAGAGTGATTCAGTACTGCAATATTTATGTTCCAGCAGTGCAGGACTGGAAATCCTACACACACTGAAGAACGCCAGCACTTCCTGTGTGTAACCACCTCAATTTAAATAAAGCACACGTTTAAATACAAAGAACTAGAGACAACCACGCAGGACAGAACAAATCCAAGTGCTCACCTTTTCACAGGTATTTACAGTAAACAGGGCTCATCTGTGGTGCAGACAGCCAAACTTACTTTAGTACTTAAAGTGAATAATGTGGTACTTTTGTTGTTTTGCCTAATAACAAGTCCTTTTTGTGTCACGAGGGGTTTTTCAGTTATTGCACGGATGATATTCTTTTCATTTTTCTACATGCATT
Organism: Haplochromis burtoni; assembly: GCF_018398535.1. Classification (NCBI taxonomy): domain Eukaryota; kingdom Metazoa; phylum Chordata; class Actinopteri; order Cichliformes; family Cichlidae; genus Haplochromis; species Haplochromis burtoni. The sequence goes on from NW_024582385.1 coordinate 2,340,636, forward strand.
GTGGATTTTTATGCATCATCACAGCAAAAGTTGGTCATGGAGACACATACTGTGGCAGGAAATGCACATTAGCATGCGCTTATACACTGGTTTGTAGACATAGCAGCATACAGTCACAACACAACGTGAATAGTTTTCAGTTGTTTTTTACTCGAATCTTTAACATGAAAAAAACCCACCAAACTATTCTTTGGTTTTTCTGGGGGGCGAGCTTGTGTCTGCGCTGAAGTCAAACAAAGGCTCTGGTTCTTTGAAGAGCTAATGCTTCAGTCCATTTAAATAATATTGCTTTGCCGAAAGCAAATTTCCTGCAGAAAGACACAGTGGGTTTATAAGCCGGCAGAGAGTGGGAACGTAACGACTGCATGGACTGGGAGGCAGGAACGCTAAGCTTGGCTGACAGACAGATTGAAAACAGAGGAGAAATCAATCAGCGATCGTGCAGGCTCGACAGCACAGAGCTGATTTTCCTACAAGCAAGAGCGAAAACAAAGAGCGAGAAGAAAGAAAGACGATAGAGAGGGACGCTTTAATATCCTCTCTTCCGTGAGATGGACCGATAGATGCCTTAAGAGTGGATTAACCAGAGAATCCCAGCCCTCCACACCCCCCACTCAATCAGCTGAACACAAACACCACAGCAGCCACTAAAAGCACTCACAAAAGCGAGTGGGTGGGAACGATGACACAGACCATGTCTTTGCTTTCAGCTGGATCTAGCTCATTACCTGCGTTTGTCTTGGAACCAAGTGAATTTACATCGAGCCAGGCCCGTGAAATCACTTGAACCTGAACAGTGCAGGGTTCACCCACTCGAGCCCACAGAAACCAACACGGAGAGGACATTTTAATGGGAATGATTCACATCGGCACAGCTCTCCGAGGGACACGCCAGCAGAACAAACACTTTCAGCAGCCTGGTATTTCTTTATAGTCTCCATGCAGTCTGTGGGGTCGTGACCTCAGCAGAGCGATGATGATACTTGGTATGCTAATTTCCTCGAGCATGTGCGTGAACACAACGCAGCGCAACAAGATGTTCACGCCTGCACGGATAGAGAGGTCCAGGTGAGTGTTTTGTGAAAGCCAACTGTTACACAACGTTAGGTACATTTTAGTCGATGTGCATTTTTAGACCGTAGCAGCAGCGACTTTGACATCAGCGTGAAAACGAGCTCATCATCGAATGACTGAGTGCTTGATTCAAAATAACAAATGAGAAAATGGTCGATGCTTCCAGCAAATATGGAGATTAAAATTAAGAAATTCCCTCTGTGATGTGGCCCACAATGGATGTTTTTATAAATTTGGTTTGGAGGGAATATTTGACCTTCTTTTCTCGTTTGTTTCTTATGTAGCTACTTTTTGGATTATTTATTTATTTGGTTGAGATTCGCCGAATCGCACAAAAGACCTAACATTAGCTCAGAGATTTTTTTAATGTTTGCTGGAAGAGACATTTTGATTTTTAACATATTTGTTGTTTGGTCGAGTGTCAGACAGATGAACACGGTTATAGTGGAAAAAAGAAGCCAGTTTCCCTCCGCACCACCGTGGGTTTTCATTTCAATAAAATGTTTTTTCCTGAACACAGGCTGCTGTCGTTCTTTCTGTTCTGAGTTTGAGTAAATGAATCGCTGCTGCACTCTGAGGATCTTAAAACATTTCTGGTGACTGCTTCTGTTAGCTTCAACCAACATTGTTAGCACACGTACTCATGGACAGACAAATAACTCGCCCTTGTAAAATCGATCGACGATAGCCTCAACCTATCGTTGATCGTCGATAGGCAACCTTACAATACTCACAGATGAGGCTTTTCTAATGTGTATAGATAATGAAAATTTAAATAGTTGCTCAGGTGCTTTTTATTTGGTGTTATACATCATTTAAAAATAAAAAGGTTCAAATTAATATGAGGCTTTTTCAGCTGAACTCCACACTAGGATGACATTTGTGTCATGTACCTAAGTCTCAATAACTCGAGTAACACAGTAACATTTTTAGTAAGAATAGCAGGCGGCTTGTTACATCGAGCTTCTTATATAAAGAACGCCGTTTTCCCCCGTTTACATACAACGACCTTTAAATGCACAGTGCATTTCAAACTGATGAAGTGAATCCACACTTCTAACACCCCCCCGTCATGACCGATGAGCAACATGACTGACACTACCAGCTTATTTATTAGCTGTAATTTTCACACATAACTGCCTCATGTGAGACAACAAACATACTTTGTTCTTTACAATCTGGAACCAGGACCAGCCAATCACCCGTTCTTAATAATCAAAACCTCTGTTAAGAACCCAGCACAGCTCATTGTGTCCACTTTGGCAGATAAAGCCCAGCAGAGACCTCAGTGGTTTATTCCCTTTAAGGCTAACCCATTTAAACTGGAGATTAAATATTTGGCAGTTGTATGCAGAAACAAGATACTGGACTGTCACAGACCATAATATTACCAGATGTGGATCCTCTAATTAAGTAATATTGTCCTTTTAATTCAACTAATCACTTCTGCCGCAGCAATCCCTTCTCATTATCTGGGCTCAGTCCCTGATGAAGACAAATGGAAGGCCCTCCTGCAAATCCAGACAGTCAGGTCCCATCAGCCTGCAGCAGAGCGCCGTCTGCCAAGGTAAACACAAACACTCGCCACCACAGAACAGTGTCAGCGAGCCAGCAGGGCTGGGCCAGCTCTCTAAATGTGAGGACAAGCAAATGAGCAATGAATCAGATATGACGCGTGTGCAAGTTTGTGGATTTACATATTCATCCACACTGAAACATGACAGATGCATCACTGTGAGCGTACAGCTTTAAAACATGAGATTCGTCCTCGTATTTAATGCTCAAGCTACAGTTTTCAACAAGTTACAAGCATGGATTCCTGTTTCACAGCATGAAAACATGTTCACGTTTACAGGGAAACATGACTGTCTCGAGCTGATATCAGAAATAACTCACACAATGACATCATTTCCTGTGCTGGATGACCACAGATGTGGCGGAGACTCATACAGCAAATATAATTCCTGTCAACCCATGAAATAATTAAGCGAAAATTCTCTTATTTAAACTAGACTGATTATTGAACCTTGTGACAAATTAAAAGAAAAGAAATTAAATATTAATTTGCATATATGCATTTTAATTTTTGTACATGCTTTTTTTGCAGTTTCTCACCTACAGTAGCACTACACGTGTCTGATTGCAGACGTGAGGATTTTTAAGGGTCAGATTTTTGGATTTTTATAAACGTGTTAAACTCTTATTCTGTGATGTATAATTGGAAAAACTTAATCAGCTGCAAAGTGCTGCTTTGTACTAAAACTTATAAACCATATTTTCCGCACTATAAGGCGCACTTAAAATCCTTTATTCTCTCATAAACCGACAGTGCGCCTTATGTATGAATTCTGGTCGTGCTTATTGACCTCGAACCGATTTTATGTGCTACACGGCGCTCAAAGATCTGACAAAAATGTTTTAGTCTGACTTTGCTAAGCTACGAAGCCGCACCGCTTGATGGGTTGTTGGAGCATCACGGCTATCGTAGTCAGGAGCCTCGCAGAGGAATCTGGGTCCGTCAGCTAGTGATGTGGGATACCACAGATTTCCTTTCCGATCTGATACCAAGTAAAATTCAGGGTGGTATCGACGATACTGAGCCGATACTTTGTACAAAAACGTATCTTATTTATTGTATCTCAAATTATAGCTTCATAATGATTACAGGATATTAGATTACTGCTTAACAATGGAGAACTATCATATAGAAATAAAAAACCTGAAGTTGTGCGCTATTCAGCATGTTGCCTGCCTGCAGCACTAAAGGACTCCGTGAGAGACGTCTGTCTCGCCCAGCAGCACCTGTCCTTGTCCTCTCCTCCTCTTCAGTTCACCATTTTCTGTGATATGATTTACTCTGAGGTGTTTGACGAGGTTAGTGGTGTTGCCACAACACCTCACTGTCTTGCCACATGTATCGCAAACCGCGTCTCAGCTGTTTGTGGAGGTAAAATATGTCCACACACGACTCCATTTACACTCAGCCACTGTTTTGAGTGTGCACGCCACACTGGACACATTTATACAGCCGTATTTCACACATGACTATAAAAGGCGGAAGAGGAAGTAGTTCCTTCCAGTGCAGACAATCCGAATTATATAGTTTCTTTCCACTGTGTTCCTGTTAATGTTCGTGGCGATCATGGCTCAAGAGTTCACCTTGTAATCGGAAGGTTGCCGGTTCGAGCCCCGGCTCCGACAGTCTCGGTCGTTG
>NW_024582385.1:2346725-2383910 GCF_018398535.1 Haplochromis burtoni
CCCGGCCCTGGCCACGAGGTGTCCCTTATTTATTTTTCAGGGAGTTGGCAACCCTACATTTACCATAAACTACAAATCTACCCTAAATTACTAAAATATCACTAGCTTCAGCTTCAGGTCCCAAAGTCAAACAAACACTGCGGCATAACCTGAGAGTTACAAACTGTCTAAATTCTTTCATCTGTAATAAAATCATCAGCATTGCTGCTTTACCAGGTGTAACAATTAAGTTTAACATCCAGGCATCCATGAAAACAGGATTTATTACATTTAACAGAGTTAGAAGTTAGCAGGAAGTTAGCTCGCTAGCTTCCATCTAAGCATGATATAGCATGTTCTGACTGAGAGGTTTCTGAAAGAATTCAAATGTACAGCTCTGCTATCACTTCCAACATAAATGAAGACAGGAAACTAAACAGCAGTGACGTTTGTAGGGTTACTGCAGTTGGGCTAGCTGCTATATAATGATGTGCTACGTGATCGCTAGCAACACAGCTATGTTAGCATAAACAGTGAAGCTGCAGGATGAACGCTAACAATTTTCCACTGGATAAAAGTTAACGTGAAGGTTCCTGATGGTTAGAGACAAATGCAATCGCATGGCAGGATGCTGTAAACGCACCAATAGAGCAGCTGCCAGAGAATTCAGCTTTAATGAATCAATGGTACAGAAGTGGAGGAAGAATGAGTTGAGGAAAGTTTGACTTCTCTGATTGTCTTGTTTTGCTTAATGTGCCTTATGGTCCAAAAAAATACGGTAATATGTTTGGTAGATCCAGACTTCATTTATCTCACTCAAGCACAGTATTAAAGCTCAAAAGCACGATGCTATACAGCACCATAAATAAAAGTTGGCCAGAAACATTAAAGATAAAAGAAAAGGGAAAATAAAAAGTAGCGCCTTTGCCTTTTCCACGTTCACTGTCATCCCATATTTTTATGAACTGTTCACATCATTGTTATCCGAGAAAATCTCAAACACTGTAGTCCCAATAAAGCTGCCAGCTGAGCAGCTGACAACGTGATTGATTCTCTGAGAAAGTCATCTGGCAATCCCTCCCACACTGCTGAATTCCTTCGAGTGTCTCTGCGCCCAAAATGTCAAATGAAAAACAGATATTTTTATTTGATGGCAACATAAGGGACAAACTCTGAATGATACGAACCGAGTTAGTGCTCCTACAAGGCTGTAAGCACAGGCCCGTGTTCACACAAAGCACACATTACTGCTTTTCCACATGCTATTAAAAACACAGCTATCGCTGGATCCTGTGATAGAGCAATGCATGCCGGTCAGCCATAAACAGCACCAATGCATCATCAACTGCATGAATTGTATAGCTCACGTGAACTGTTAGAGCGTCTGGGGGCCTCGTGGTATAAAGTGCATTATTTATGCTTCCCTGCTCTTTGTGGCTCCATGTATCCAAGATGAATGAACAGGAAGATGAAACGCTCTGTTGTGACTGCCAGGGGTGAAGGGCCTGCGAATGAAAAATCTACCCGGGCAGCTCCTGTTTTTGCTCACACGCACAGACACGTGCACGCACAAAAGCAAGCGAGCTCCCCTCTTCATGCATCTGCTGTCCCTCGCCATCTCCGAGCCTATTTGAAGGTGACATGTAGGAGGAGATGGATGTGTGGTTTGCAGCCATTAAAATGTCCCCATGAGGCGAAAGAGCTGTTTGTGTCTTTAGAAGAGTTACAGAGCCTGGGGTGAGACAGAAACGGGAGACTCATGCTGCTGAGCTGTTTTCATCATAGCGGGATGACCCTTTGTCACCGCTGAGGGAGAACACAGCTGCTGTATGAAACACATTCCACACATGAAAGAAAGTGAAAGGAACGGCGGCTCGGCGGCTACTTTAGCGGACAGGCCCTCGTCCAATGATCTCATTAAAACGGAGCACATGAGTGTGTGAGCTCGGGCTGTAAAAAACTGTTACAGTCAACTACAAAAAGAATCTTTTAATGTAGTATTTACATAACATTTAATCAAAAATGACTTCTAACTTAGGCTACGTCTACACGAATCGTCTAAAAACGCTCCGCGTCCACGCTATTTGACAACTATACATTTCGCCGCTTTGGAGAGCGTTTTCAAAACGCCGTCTCAGTGCGGGCGGAAGGCCAAAACGGAGAGAAAAAGATGCGTTTTCAAACAAAAACATATTAGTGTGGACATGGCCTTATTGGCAGCACTGAGCATCACGGTTACTGGCAAAACTGACGACAGAGGTGGCAGATAACACACCATACCACCACAGAAGAACTGGAAGGAGTGTTAAAGATGTTAATAAACAGTTAATGCACCCTGAAGCTGAAAGTCTGCACTCAGTCCCCAAATATCCATGAACCTGACTGAACCGCTGTTGATGAAACATGCAGAGGCCACGTGTACTTCTACAGCACCACTGCAGCAGAACACATGGAAGAAGCATGGGGGGGCTGTGGCCCTTTAAATGTTTGCAGTAGGGGTGGGCGGTATAAACGGTATACGGTAGAAACGAATGAATTTGGTCAACCGTAGAGATTTTGACTATGCCGCTCTACTGCATGTTGATGACATCACCAAGCTGCGCCTCTTTTGGTCAAAGTATCACAGCAGCTGCAAGCGCGCAGCTTACACGTGGGGAGGAGGAGGAGGTGCTCATGAAGAAGACCGGTGCGACGTCGCTCACGTGCACCTGGTTTGGGTTTAAGCAGTCGGACGTTGAGCAGAAAAATATCATCTGCAAATGATGCCGGGCGACAGTAACAGCGAAGAGACGAATATGAGGAAAGCCAAAAACTGCGCCCCCCACAAACGCCCAGTCAGTCAGGTGGAAAGAGGAAAGGAGGCCCTAACACCAGCAGGTCTGTTCCAAAGGCACGTTTTGCACTTTATTTTAAACAACTTAGAATTTAGTGTTTTACTGATATTTGACTTGTATTTTTTCATTCAAAAATGTTTGCATATTTATCTTCATTTTTATTTGTTATTTAAAAATGTTGTGTTACATTGTTTGGAAAAGCTGTTACATCTTAAAATTTATTTGAAAAGGTTTGTAATTTAAATAAAAAAAATGTTTTATACAATAAATGTTCGTAAAATGGAATTTTATACTGTTCAGTCATTTTGACATATAGATATATATCAAGCGGCGCTAACGCGTTAATGAGCTAACCGTGCCAATGCGTTGACGCCGTGCAGCCCCACGCACGGGGCGATCCGCGAGAACTCACTACCGGATATTTACCGCCTTAATGCGGTAATGGCGTTAACGTCATTTTAAGGAGATTGACGCTGACAGCGCTAATATATCACGATATATATCATTATCATTATAACGCGACTGGATGAAAGAGGAATGGTAGAGTCGCCGTCTTCGGGATGGCCCCATGACGTTCTCCACTCCTTGCAGGCATAATTAAACTACCCACAGAGAATTTCCACTTGAGAAACACACACACAGAGACACACACACACACACACACGCAATGTAAGCAGCACTGTAATGAGGCAAACCAAATGCTTATCATAAAAAGCAATAGTTGCTCAGGGATTATGAGCTCTTAATGATCACAGTGCTGCCAATTAGCGCAATATAATCTTAGTGGCTTGTTTGCACTGACACCACTCGACATGATGGAAAGAAGAAATGAAAAAGAAGCTGAAAGGAGGACAGCTCAGTGATGGTGGCAACTCGGTGCTGTCGTTGAAAGCATGTAAACTGAATCATGAGGAAACAGAGTGGGAGGCTAACACTGCCCCTCTGCTTAGTGCAGCTGTCCAAAACAGCGGTCAGGGTCACGGTCTGCAAGCTCCAAATCTGAGTGTCTAAACGTGCGTATAAATCTTTGCACTGCAAATTCAAAACACTCGCAAAAACTTTACTGTGACATTAATTGTTCAATTTCAAACGCTACAGAGTGATGAGATTCAGCGTGTTGCTCAACAACTGCATGACTGTAGCATAATTAGCAGTGTCAGATTATAGAAAATGACCTGTTAATCCAGACGTAAAGCATTTCCAGTCACACTGCAATTACAGGTGTGTTCGCGCTGCAGGTTATCGCCACAATGCAAGACAGCACCGCCGACACCACTCGTGTTCCACTCTGGCAGGACCACAGCTGCGGTTTGAGGAAGATAATTAACGCTGATAAGAAGTGTAACACTAGATCTGCCATTGTCGCTTTGCATCAGCTGTGTTAGGTTCGATCGTCTTGACCCAACGTTAATTAAGGGGAGAAATATCAAGGGCATAGACGAAAGCTGAGATATAAAAAAGCCTATTTAAACCACCGGTCTATAGATATTTGAACTAGCGGTCGCAGCATCTTCTGAAGTCGCAAACGTAACAACAGAAATTTGTTGGCACCAAATGCTTTATAGGAGGCGTGACACGTGACCACTGCACCAGCCACTCACCTGTGTTACTCTTATGTATTCGATTAGTTTGCACAGTAATGGTCTTCACTGTTCCAGCTCTCTGGGACAATCCGAGACAGACATTTGCACACATGCAGATCACATGTGCACAAATGTTGAAACAGCGCTCATGTGGAAATGGCTCCTCTAATGCAAGCCTGACAACAAGTTGGTGCACAACTTGTTTAACATCTCCTGTTTGAAAAGGAGCTGCCAAATCAGCAGATGTAATCTTGAACAATGTGTTGCATCAGCAGATCAAACGAGTCGTGTTAATTACCCCGAAATGCCGACAGCCTACTTAGGCAGCGACTAAACCTGTGAAAATGTGTCACGTAGGTCAATCAAAGAATAAAGCCCCTTTCAGTGAAAGAATTACAGACCAATCCCATTAGATCAATCAGCAAACACAAAGGTGTTGCTGCCTGCACATGCTCTATCTCGAGCGGTGTTATGGTGTTGTTTTTAGGTACACATTTATGTTCATTTTAAAGACATCTTATTGTCTGTGAACAAAGGTTTCAGCACGATCACATGTCCAGGCTTCATTTCTGCATCATCTCCCTGACAGAAACACACACACAGGACAGGAGGTGTTTTTGTCTCCTGCCACGCAGAGTTAAAATCAATCAGTCGATGACCAGTTCGAACGGAGAGAACACCCGTCACAGTGATAGCCAAAGTAATATTAATGAGCAACAGCATGAAGTCGTGGAGGACCCCGCCGTCGACAATCACACTCAGTGTTATCAGCAAGTACAATAATCATTCCACCCTCCATAAACTTTATCAACTCAGCACTAACATCAGTTCTTCTGGTCGAGGCTTCGTTCCCTCTCGTACTCCAAGTTACTAATCAAACTAACAGTTTAACAGTCGAATAATTCAAAAACACACAGCGGCGACTCGCTGAGTCGACATAAGATGTTCACATGATCAGAACAGAGACGCCTTTGACCTGAGCTTGGCAGGTTTGAAAAAACAAACTCAGATTAAACACATCTTCTTCTTCGGCCTTGGATAACACAACATTAATAACTGAGTGCTTAACTGTAATGCTGTTGGCTTCTGAAGTGTGGAAAAGATGTCGGGAAGCTTTAGGAAATCATGTTGCTGTTCGGGATCTGGCTTCTTTTCCAAAACAACAAAACAGTCTTGCAGGCGTGTTTGAGAGAAGTGTCAGTTTGACAGGTGTCTAACTTTAAATTGACATAAAGCTTTAGAAGTTAGTTCACCCTTTACAGAAACTAGGAGAACAAAAGCACAGAGTAACAAGGAGGCACCTGGCCTGGGATGCAACAAGATGTAATTTGTCTGAATGCGTTGGTTTGTAACATGACGGTCAGGAAAAGACATGCGATGGCGTCTGCAGCCTCTGGTAGTGTGCTTTCCTCACGGGGCGATGGAAACCTGAAGTTTAGAAAAAGCACGCAGAATGAAACACGCTGCAAAGCGCTGCGTATCCCGGGAATAACGGAGCCTCGTGGAAAGGAAATCATAACAAACGTAGACACAGATCACCCCGAAACTGCTTCTGGTATTTTTCCTCCGTTCCTCGTGAGGAAGGTGAAACGCGCCAGACCAACTTGAGGCGGTCTCGTTTCCAGCCACTTCATGCTCCGCTGTTTTCATTTAGTTGAAATAACAAGAATCTAATAAGATGCCCAAACGACTTTAGTGACAGCGTTTTCCAAAGTGACATTATCGTTACATGAATCAAATCTGCCCATTTTTCCATAAAAGGAATAAGAAGGTGTTGGGCTAATTCGTGCTCCGCTCCCTTTGCAGCTCTGAGTACAAAGAAAAAAGACGTCCAGTTAAAATGGGAGGGTCTAAAATGACTCCACACATATGCTGGCATTAAGCATGTTACAAACCATCTGCTACTGTGTGAGACATCATTACACAAAAACCATATGTGGCCTAATTCCTGTGTAATCACAACAAAATACGCAGCCTATTATACGTGTTTATCACCAACAACTTGTTGGTCAGCGCTTTCCCTCAGCTGTCTCCTCCCAGCGACGACAGCCGTACGACGAGAGCCATCTCTGGGGGGCAGGAGGTGGGAGAGAAGGGACCGCGCTCTGATGGATGCCGGGACACTGGGTGAGGAAAGCGACAGATCACACATCTGAAATTTTAATCAGAAGGCTCAGCAGGAGAGAGGTACACCCAGCATGCTGTTACCGTCAGCATTACGAGCTAAACTGCAGGAAAAAAACAAAAACGATTCACACCATCAGAAATCACCACCCTCAGTTGAAACAGATACTGCAATTACCTGGGAGGCATCGCTGCAGAGCGCTCATCTCGCTCTCACTGTAAAAGCTGTGGATGTGCTGTGTGTGTCCATGCGTGCAATCATGCATGTGTGCCTGCACACTGGGGACTGTGCTACTGCTTCATGAATTAGGCCATAAATGCAATAAGGCTGCAGCAACAATCAGCCAAGTGCACACAAAATTTTAACTAAAAGGTCAAAAGGAAAATGAATCACGTCCAGAGATAAATGACTAACATTTCGCATGTGTAATAATAGGCACACATTTAAATTAGCAACTGGTTAAAACAGGGTGTAGAAACGGTCAGAGGGCAAATAAAATGAGCAAATAGCAAAGTGAAAATGGAAATTCAATTTTCCACTCAGTTTGCATGTTCTCCCAGCCTCACATCTTCCTGTTCGGTTGCTGCAGAAATGCTTTGTACACTGAAATTCTCTGATTTGCCTGCAGATATGATTGCTCTCCAGCCCACTGTTTTTGTGTTCTGTCAGTGTGAAAAGCAGCGAGAAAGAGCCGTCCATCTTCACTAACAGTTCTCGAGTTTGCTTGGATGAGCCCACAAACCCCACTGACAGCGAGGAGTGTCGGCTGGCTGTCCGCTTCCTCCCTCTGCATGTTTGCTTGTCAGTCAGCCTTTGCTTTCTTCCATATCTCCACTTGTCCGTTCACCTTTCTTTCCTCGCGTGTCTGTCTGCCCACAGGCTGGATCTTCTCTGCCACACACAGAGCTCAGCCTCTTAGGAAAACAAACACCAGTCTTTCCCTCCTCTCCTCTCTTCTCCGAGTGTCCCCAGGAGTCTCCTTCCACAAAGCAAATAATGTCAGGTTGCACAGCAAACTCCCGTTTCTTCCTCCTCTCCATTCTCGCCTCCCACTGGTCCCATTGTGTTGCGTCAAAGAACCCACCATAACACAGCACAAGCCAACTGTAACCATAGTAGGAGCAACACTATCAAGTCTGACCAAGGTTTTCTTTCATCTCCATATACCGATGCCCACCAGACAATAGAGAGTTAAATTACTTTGCTAAACCCAGTCACAATTAGGAAGGATTGTGTAATTCAGTGCTCAGGGGGCACGTTTCCCCCGATTTACCACAATCCGTTCAATTAAGGGAAGATTAGCACCTGAGGGTTGACAAAGAGGTGATTTAATTAACCTCAGCCTATTAGTGTGAGAACATTTGCTTTGTTTCAGAGTAACCCAACACGCCACAGTAAACCCAGTGACAATGCAGCTGCTGTAAACTGCACACATGGGTGGGGCTGATCCAAATATCATCGTCCTAAATTATTGTAATCGCATCACAAAGGATGGATTTTATAGTTTATGTGTTTCCTGATAACAAATCACGCAGTGAGCCTCTGCATTAATTGCCAAGTGAGATTTTTTTAGAGTAGTCTAATAAAAATCTCACGGGCTTGAAAACTATCCACGTTTGTTTATTGCAAATATTGTGTTGCATCATAGGCGTATGTGTTATGTACACAAGTTTATTGCTAAACGCACGGTCCAAATCCCCAGAAGCCCTTAAAAACCAATACTATAACCTGATGGTTACGGTGACCAGAGGTGTGTGACAGGTCGATCGCCTCGCCAAATCGGATCAATCCAATTGGTCCTTACATTTCCCCATGCTTGAATGATCAGCTGCTGACGACAAGCCAAACTGGACCAAAGTCAATTCTGCGAGCACACGAATGAATGTGCCGTTCGATTGTTTCGAGGGGCAGACGGGGACAAGGGAGCACGATGTTAATGTTTGCACTGTGACTAATACAGAGCACCCGCTGCTAAGAGCTACTTAAAGTGGATGTGAAAGCTAAAGCGAGCGCTAAATTCACTGGACACTGAGGACGTTACTGTCTTGTGTGCACAAAAAATGAAATACAACTGAAACTAACTATAAACTATAAACTACATGGAGAAAACACACACGAGTGATTATTTATTCCCCATCAAAACAAAAAATAAATGTATAAAAGAAACATTTCTTCACTGCAGTGATCAGAAGTTCTAATGGACTATCGACTGAAACCACACGGAGGTGATTGCAGGAGGGCGCGTCAGGACCACTTCATCCATCAGGCCTGTCAGAGATCCCCGGCAGGAGCAGGAGGCAGCAACACATCATTAGAGGCGGCGGTTACTTATTCACACGTAACTCACACTATTTTGGGACTGTTAAACCCACACCACTGGTCTGGCTGTGATTTAGGGCCACTTCCTGCAGCACATATCAATATCAATTACTGTTGCTAAATGATACATTTAGAAAGGGAAGAAAAGATCTGCCAGACATTCATTTAGTTTACAGCCTTGGTCTATAAGCAGTCACACACAGCTGAGTTTGATTTGCTGTTTGCATGAAGCTAATACTAAAGTAAAACAGAGTCATGCTCCCAGCCTGTCTTACATGTAGGGCTGCGCGATATGACCAAAATCTCATATCCCGATATAAGACATCTATCGTCCGATAACGATATAAATCACAAATTTAATATTTTCTGTAAATTCTGTGAATCTCGGGCAGCTCGACTTGCGTGAAGTGTTTCCAGCTGTCATGTAGCTGGAGTCGAGTGTTTTAACCGATGCATGAAACGATACATTTTAGACATAAGTTGTAACGGCGCCGTTTCCTTTGTGAGTATTTATTACACGGCGTGCTGCGGGGAAAAGCCTGTTCTAACGTTTGAGTCTAAGGTTTATTTTTTAGCACCTGGCGGCTCTCTTTTACTTCTCATCCGTAAATAATCTGCATCTTTCATGTGATTCAGTTTATTTTGAAAAGTCTCAACAGGATCTTGAGCTTTATTGTGAAAGGTTTATGTGGAACAAGCAGACACGCGATGGTGTTACCGTCGCTGTTGCTAACGACAACGCATAAAAACAGGTGCTTGTCCATCTGTAGTGTGGTTATATTAAATATAAGAGAAGGAGAGAACTTTAATAAATGAATATAGCCATACAGTGACCATCAAAACCATGAAAAAAATATTGCCGTAAACAGTTTATTTTGCGACACCACGAAACAAACGATAGCGTAAAATGAAACGATTTTTATATCGTCATCCGATATATATGGTTATATCGAACAGCCCTACTTACAAGGACAGTATTTAACCAAAAACATGTAGTTCAGCTTATAGAAGGAAAGTGGAAAAGACTGAAATTTAACCGCACGTGTGTAAATTACCTTCTTTGTCTCATAAAAAAATATTCTTTCCAACCATTCTCATTTTGGTCCAAAATGACCTTTTTCCTCCCCAAGTGCACTACCCCACGAGGTTGGGCGATGTGTAAAAATTTTCCAACCGACAGTCCAACAATTTTATTTTTACACCCTGATACTGCCACATATGGAACATTTTGTAGTCTTCAGCTTTTAACCCATTCACTCAGTGAAGCAGCGAGCAGCTACCCACACAGCGCCCGGGGAGCAGTGTGTGGAGACTGCACCTTTTTTTCCTCTTTGGCTCTCGGAGGAGGCGGACGCATCTTTCCCCTCTCCCTCCCTTATCTTCCCTGCTGCTGCTTCTATGTGTTTGTCTAGTCTCGTCTAACTCTAACCCTCAAAGAGTTTCCCGGTCTTGTTCTCTAAAACCTAAAGAATTATGGATTTGTTCAACTGGTCCCGTAATGGAATTGACACCCTGCTGGGCTCGGGAGAGCCCGATTGTCCTGCGGAGACGTTTGCTGCCGGATACTCGATGGTCGGTTGCGTCGTGTGTCTGGCGACACTCTCGATGGAGGACATCGAACAACATCTACCAATTTGGAACCATGATAACAGAGTTCGGGCTGGTTGGAGCTGGCTTATCAAAGAACAAGAAGCGGCTACAGCTGTTCAAAATCCCACAAGGCTGGCCGACATGATAGACGATTGGCAGGGCTGTGAGTACTCAGACTGTGTTTTGAACACAATATGGATAAGATCTTGGAGAAGAACAATGGGAATGGAGATGATTGGTCACCAGTGATGGACATTAGACCAACCAAAAATTGCATGCAGTTGTACGCACTAAACCCAAACATTCACCATCTTCACTCATGCGGCCCCCCTGGCGCCAACTGAAGGCTGCCAAGGTTGAAGCTGACTGGAACAACAAATTCCTCCATGATAACAGGATTGTTGTCAGAACTCTTTGTCCCTGCTTCAAGGCCGCATGGGTCCACTGGAGGCTGTTGACTGATGCGTGGTGACACTGTCTCTCAGCTGAACACAGGACACAAACACACGCACATGCACACGCACAAAACACGTACACTACCTACCCCGGATCCAACGCCTCCTCCCACGCTTACCTCCCATCCGATGTGGACACCGGATCAGCTGGAGGCGCAATCGAAGATCAGCTGTACACACTGGAATACTCTCCCATGTTGCTGTCTCTGTTTATTGTGCTGTGGTGTGTTGGTATCTGTGCATTCCTGTATTATCCTTCTGTGTTACACATTTCAATGTTTATTTCCTCGCTACCTAGCCTGACCTGTTACCCCAATGTGATGTTTGTGTATTGTATGTACGGTTGGCAAGGTCTGTCATCTCGGTTGTGGGCAATCTCATCATCATCATCACCTTGCTCAAAGGCACCTCAGGGTAGCCGTTCGGTGGATTTGAACCCTTTCTGATCATGGGGTGAACACTCTACCTACTGAGCTATCCCAGAATAACCAATAACAGGCGATATATTCGCGCATCCACAGACTTTTTGATGGGTGGAGCAAAGTAATCTGATTTGCACATTTAGAATTTATACGTTTTGTTTGGAAGGAATATTTTACTTTCTTTTGTTTGTTTCAGTATTAATGTAGCTACTTTTTAGATTATTCATTTATTTATTTATTTCAGATGCGCCAAATCACACTAGAGACGTAACATTAGCTCAGAGATTTTTTTCAATGTTCGCTGGAAGAGACATTTAGATTTTTAACTTCTCTGTTGTTTGGTCGAGTGTCAGACAGATAAACATGGTTATAGAGGGAAACAGAAGCCAGTGTCTCTTTGTTTCCCTCCCCACCATCGTGGGTTTTTTTTTATTTAAATAAAATGTTTGTTGTTTATTTTCCTGAACACAGGCCGCTGCCGTTCTTTCTGTTTGAATAAATGAATCGCTGCATTTGCTCGCAGCTGGAAGATGGCGCCGTTAAAACAGCGCTTCTCTTCAGCCATCGTTATTAGCAAACTTACTCATGGACTAATTAATTAATTAATTAATTAATTAATTAATGGTTCCTGTAAAAGCGATCGGCGAAAGGCTCAGCCTATCGACAGTTGATATATTCGTCCAATCGCTCAACATCACTACCCCGTCTTCACTAGTTATTCATCAAAACACCAACATCAGTCAGGTGCATCCTCACGAGCCAATGACTTTGTCTCTTCTGGGAGAAAGAAGAACGCGCAAAAACCAAAAAACAACTGTTTTTGGTTTTTCTTCAGTGCATTTCCTCAGATTCTCGTCACATTCGTGCAGCTCTGCATTGCTCTCACCTCATCTGCACAGTTACCGAAACTCATCCAGTTTCTGGTCAGAGTACCAGGGGACCAGACATTGGTTCATTGTATACATATACCTAATATTAGAGCAGGGCGATATGGCCAAAAATATTTATCACGATATATATTTGAAAATTTGCGATAATGATATAACTGACGATATAATTGATGCGAGACAAAATACAACTCCACAACATTACTAGCGCAAAAAGACAACCTTCCATTTATTTTCACTTAAACAAGAAGCTGGTTTTTATGTACATTAAAGCTTTATAAAAATGTAACAGTGCAAATGCAAATTCCTTGCTGAAAGTTTAACCAAAAGGCATTTCCAGTAGAAATGGGCTGACATATCCTGAGCATAACCATGTATAATATCCACTGAAGTTAAAAAGAGGTGCTTTGCAACATTAAACTGCAGTGTGCAGTACGTATTTTTCGGACCATAAGGTGCACGGGATTATAAGGCACATTAAGCGAAACAAAGCAGTCAGATAAATCAAACTTTATTAAACTCATTCTTCTTGCTTCCTCCACTTCTGTACCATTGATTCATTAATGTTGAATTCTCTGGCAGCTGCTCTATTCCCATGTTGTTGCAGTATATTAATGACTAACCTCGTATTGTGGATGGATTATCTCAGTTGTTCTCCTGACTGAAGTTTGGTCTGTTTACAGCATCCTGCCATGCGATTGCATTTGTCTCTAACCATCAGGAACCTTAACGTTAACTTTTATAAGTGGAAAAGTGTTAGTGTTCGTCCTCCAGCTTCACTGTTTATGTTATGCTAACATAGCGTGTCGCTAGCGATCACGTAGCACATCATTATATACCAGCTAGCCCAACTTCAGTAACCCTACAAACGTCACTGCTGTTTAGTTTCCTGTCTTCATTTATGTTGGAAGTGATAGCAGAGCTGTACGTTTGATTTTTTTCAGAAATCTCTCAGTCAGAACATGCTATATCATGCTTAGGTAACTAGCGAAACTAGCGAGCTAACTTCCGCTAGCTTCCTGCTAACTTCTAACTCCGTTAAATGTAATAAATTTTGTTTTCATGGATGCCTGGAAGTTAAACTTCATAGTTACACCTGGTAAAGCAGCAATGCTGATCGTTTTATTAAAGATGAAAGAATTTAGACAGTTTTTAACTCTCAGTGATGCTGCAGTGTTGTTTGACCTGAAGCATACGGAGTTTAGGACCCAGATTACTCCCAGATTTAAGAGCATCTTAGTCCGACAAATACGACAATAACGACGGCCGCTTGCATGTTCTGCAAAAAAATGTGCTTTGTCGTGTATCTGACGGACAAACACCAAACCAGTTCCACATCACTGAAGTTGCACCATTTTTACAAACCAATTCTGGTTCATCTGTTTCACTCAACAATCGGCCATGTGCGTATGAAAACAAAGGCACTGCGCATGCGCGTTTTACTCCCATTCTATCGCGATATTTCATTTTCCTATCGTTGCCTAACATTATACCGGTATTACCGTGAACGGTATAATATGGCCCAGCCCTACCTAATATTATGGCAAATAGATCATTGAAACAGGAGTTTAATGATGGTGCAGGTCCACACCCTCTGGTGTGGGAGTCCCAATCAATCTCAGGCAGGGCCAGTCTTCTCACATTACAACATATCAAAGATGATACAGAGCCTCCACGGTGTCCTAGTACATCATCACAGTCGTGGCGGTCTGAGAGGTTTGGTGTTTGAAAGCATTAAACTGTATGAACCAGGGTTTATCCTTCCTAAGGCTGAATCATGATCCAAGCTCTCTGCTGCAAACGGTTTAAAGATGGAGAGAACCGATGCTGGCGCTGCTGAAAACTGTGACAGATGTAATTACCTGATTTTTGGTGTTCACTTCCACACTTAATCTTTCATACCAATTCAATTATTGTAAGGGGCAATAGCAAATGCTGGTTTTCTACTGCTTTGTACAATATTGTGAGAGTCGTGCAAAATATTTATGACAGTGACAGCATACAGAATGTGGGCTGGCAGACTGCGGGTAAGCTAACTACTTCCAACTCTGTTGTCGCTGATTAGATTTTCCAGATCTGCCTGCCAAAACCCAATTTCCCTTGCAAAGCAGCTCTTTCTTGACACCTAGAGATAAAAGACCGCGCTGTGACAAGAAGCACATTCAACAGCCTCGGCTTTCAAGCTTTGCTGAATTCGAAATTCAAACATCAAGTGTGTACGTATGTACACGAGGAGATGTGCAATCTGCACGCAAAATTTCAAGTAGCCGCAGTGAGACAAGCAAAAATAACCTTTTTGAAGGAAACAGTACGAGACAATACCAACGTGTCTTCTAAATGAACTAAAGTCTGACAAAGGCTTTACTGGAAATGTACATAAACACGTCTGTTTAGCTCAGGTTCTTATGCAAAGTTCGATTCTTTAAATATCAGATTCTGTCTCCCTCACCACTCATCGTGCACCTCGAAACCCCATATCCACAAACACCAGCTCAACAATGCTTCAGATTTTCAAGTGGAGATAAACTGTACCTTCATAATTAACCAACTATCACTTTCATTTTGTTTGTTATTTTACTCATTCTCTGAATTTCTTCTAGCATCGCTCAGTGCTGATTTAACTGCGTAGTGGACCTTTTAATCTGGCCATCTCAGATTCATTACAACCCCCACCCTCAAAAACACCACACACACACACACACACACACACACACCATTCCAGGCCTCATGAGCATGCAAACCTACAAATGTTAAACCAACACCAAAGTGAAAGTTACTGCACGTGCTTTTTGGGTTCCTGAGATAAATGAGGAAAAAAAGATTAGATGTGTCAAAAGGTTATTCTGTAAAATGTTATTTTGCAGGAAGTTGCTTTACCGGATAGTAAGGAGAAAGATCCACAGACAGGGTCACCTGATCCCACCAGGGATGCACAAAAACAACAAAGACTGTTGTCGCTTTGTGGCAACATAATTAACTTTAAACATGTAAGAATTTACACTGAAATAACATTTTGTTATGACTTTTGTGGAACGTTTTATGCCTTTTAGAGGCAAAAATGAAAAATACCTGCACCTTTCTGAACTGGGCTTTCCTGTGAAAAAAGAACCCCGCTGAGTGCTTTCCCTGATCTCACTCATATAATCATCTCCACAAAGATTACACATCACTTTCAGACAACAAGGACAGAGAACAATGCGAGGCAGTAATTACGGGTCTACCCATTCGTGGCTTTGGCAGCTTGTTTTCCCAACACCATTCCACCAGCACTTTAATCTACTCACTAAGCGTTACATTGTTGCAGCTTAAGAGAAAATCCTGCTCAACCACTACTCGAATCAAGTGCCGATTTGTATGGGTCAGAATAAAAAAACTTCACAGCAGCGCTTCAGTCATTACCCTCGATCTGCACGGCTCACCTTGCTGCTACAACGCCGCTCTGAAAGTGCTCTAACACTAATTATTCAGGCAGAGACACAAAGTTTCAGTAGGAGGCGATGTGTAATTTACCAACCCCACCTACAAGATATAGACTAAGATAGAAGCAAGTGTTAAAATTCTTAAATGAGGCTATAAAGTCAAACTGGGGGACAAAAGCTAAATTCTGTCAAGATCAAAATTCTTAATATTCATTTTATGAACATTTTCATTTCTGTGGTTACTGTGAGTCACAGCCACCCACCTCTGAGAAGTGTGAAGATGCTGCCAGTCTAATTTTCTTTACCAACAAGTCACAGCACAAAAGCATTAGCTGACCAAAACGTAGTTTGATGAAGTTCATTAGCAGCCTGGTAGATGTAATAGCAGAGGTGACACATCCAGTGAAACCAGGACGGAAAATTAGGGTGTTTTAGGGGTTTTTTCCAGACAAAAGCAGAAAATAACAATGCATTTAACATATTTATATTTAAATGTGGTTATAAGTGAGCATGATTCTAAAAATATACGTGAAACATAGAGCTGGGCGATATGAGATTTTTTCATATCACGATATGTTTTTTTCATTTCAGGCGATAACGATATCTATCACGATATAAGCCAAATAACTATATTTGTAAGATTTAAATGTGCCGTTGCTCACAAGTAAAATGTGAAATAATCAGCAGCTTGTTTTATTTAAATATTTATTTCCCATAATAAGTTCAACAGGGTAGATGTACTTAAGGAACATGAGACTTTTTCAGATAAATAAAGGCAAATATTGCAAACTACACAAAAGGCAGCCGCTAAAGCGTTTAAGTTTCAAAATAGAACAAACGAAACAGACTAAATTGTCAATTCCACTTAGAAACAAAATATTAATTCTAAAAATAAATCTTAGTTTGTTTTACAGAAGAACAGACAAAACTGACTAACTTTTGTCAATATCAAATAAACTGAGAACTAAAAGGAAATTCTCAATCTCTCCTTGTTGTATAGCTGAGCTTTTCAAACAGTTTTAACAGTTACTTTAGTCTGACAAAAGCCGAATGACGAATTAGCGCTTCCAGTCAGAGACTGAGCTGCACCGCTTTATTGTATTTCCAGACTTGCTTTCGGCACATTTACAGTGCACGCTACTCTGTTTTTTGTCAGACTTGAAATAGCCGAAATACCTTCACACTACGGAACTTCTTGGCTCTTCCGTTCGACAATCTCTCCGGCGTTGGAACCATCATCTGTTTTCTCTTCGGTAACCTTCGGTCACGCTCGGTTGATTTTTCTAGTCGGCACACTCATTTCCTCCATTACCCGGGCGGCACGGTGGCTGGCTGCTTCCCAAACAAATACACATGTGCGCTTGGCACTTGTGCTGTACGTAACAAGTCACGTGACGTGACGCTGCGGCTGTGATTGGTTCGGCTCTGCGCTACTTAATTTGGATTGGCTGTTGTTGTTTTGTTTTTTTGAGGACAAGAGCGGCGAGGTCTATCGCAATAGTTAAATGTTTCTATCAAGAAAAAGTTATTTCGCGATACATATCGTTATCGTTCTATCGCCCAGCTCTAGGATAAAGGTAAACATATTATTAATATAAGCCATTTGGAGGTGGCTGTTGTGATTTGGTGCTCGCATTAAGTCGGTGCTACTTTGGTAAATCTTGTTTGAGATGTGTGACCTCTCCGTTTCATATCCTGGTTTTGGAACGCTACAGACAATTAACAGCTAACTGTACTATCCGTGTTCCCGCCGCCTTGATAATTGTGAAAAAATGCAAGTTTTGATCTGTGCAAATAAACTGTGTGGCAGAGACACTGTGTGATATTTATTCACAGAAGGTTTCATGCTAACAACAATAGTTTGACACAAGAAAAAAACCACGATATGTGCTGGAATAACATGTAATGAGCAGGAAAGGCTCCATGTCTGGCTGTGCTATGGTGGTAAACATAATAAGTGCATGTCTTCTGTTTCACGTCTAAACTGTTTACTTGGCATACAGACAATATATGTGAGCATTTTCAGTTTGTCCAAGTGTGTGTAGGTGTGTTTCTTTTCACTGCGTATATCATTAACAAGCTTCAAGACACGTCCCGGAGAGCTCCGCACGCTCTCACTGGACGGCTCTGAAGCTAAACTGTTGGCTGGTGTTCAGCAAACTGTTTATCATTTCTAATGAAGGGAAAAGCAAATGCAACTGTCAAAAGAAGTGGATGACAATACAATAATTAGCATCATTATCTCACTGGATAACACTATCCACCAGTCACATCCTGATCCACGGCATCACAAACGACAGACGGTTCATTACATGCTTAACAAAAATAGCTGTTTTTATAAAACACAACAGTCACTGCACTACAGGTGATGATGCAATAATGACGGTGCTCAAAGCTTCAGCAGGTTTAATATCAATGCTTTCTTGGGGTTAATAAAGAAATGTTTAATTATTATTAGCAGCAGGAGTTTCTAATCAGCAGAGCTAACAGAGGCAGCTGCATCAAGACCAGAAGGAACCTACAGATGACCACGTTCATCCAGGTCTTGTCTAAAATTAATATTTTGGTCTGTCTGCTAAGAAGTGGCACACTATTACAGCGCTCTCCAACCTTTTTTATGCCACGGACCAGTTTAATGTCAGACGGTATTTTCACAGACCGGCCTTTAAGGTGTCGGAGGATAAATGCAACAAAACAAAATGATACTCCCAAGACAAAAACTGTGGTATTATGTAAATATGATAATAAACGCGAAACAGGAAAAGAGCCAGGGAAACAGAGTTAATGGTAAAAACCCTGAAAACCAGAAATTTCACACCCGAGCCTGAACTCTCGCGGCCCGGTACCGGTCCGTGGTCCGGGGGTTGGGCACCGCTGCACTAACACACTATTTAGCATTCTTCAGTTTTACTCAGCTAACAGGCCAAAGAGACCACGCGTGGAGCCACGGCCGGGCACTCTGCAGTGCAGTTAAAGATTTACAAAGGACGGTGATGTGCCAGCAAATCAAGTCACTGTTTTACTTTGAGTGGGGTTTGATTGGACAGTACAGAAAAGGTTCAAGAAGCTTGTATATAAATATTTTCAAATCTAATGCAGAAGCCTAATAACCAGACGCCCAGTTCAGTTCCAAGCTTTGAAATCGTACAGAGGGGGGCGTATGCACACAGGCAATCGATGCCTCGTTTCATAACCTTCCTTCTGGGAGAAGGGCTGCTCAGAGCCTCAGCATCCACGGTCTCAGCATCCGCAGAGATCGCCAGCGTCGGCCCTGAAGCCCGAGCCCTGTGAGAGAACGACCCGCAGACACTGCAGGACAGCTGACAAACAGAAGTCACCACTAACCATCGATCTCCACCCACAGCCTTCTTTCCCAGGGCTGCACTTACAAACCCAGCAAGGACTGAGACTCCATCTTAGCACTCTTACACTCTTACATACGAACCAAAGGAGACGCGATGAGCGACAGGGCGTTTATGCCGACGTTGGCTGCAGAGCCAGCAGTGAATCACTTTCGCTGCACGTGGAGCTGTGCCAGCTGACTTATCTAATGTCGAGGGCACAGAACCAAACACTTTCCTCCCAGCGGGGAACGTCGGGTGACACGGACACATACGCTCATACGCTCAAATATTTAACACAAACTGTGTCAACCATAAGTTTGCAGTTTGGAAGGAAGCCTACAGTGGAAACAGAAACAGCACTGACAGGATGGAAAATATGTGAAGACATTAATTAAAGTTGGTTTCCACTGATGACAGGATTTGACAACAAGTAAAATAATGCAACACTTGGAGCTCGGCGTCTGGCAAACCCAATGAGACTGAAGTATCGAGACAGGCGTGATTTAATAGTTTAATAGTTGAAAAACTAAACCCAACAACAGCTGGGAGCAGAGAGTGGATTGATCCATTTGAATGATCCTTTGACTCTGTTGAAAGTGGGAAAGATTGGCAGATAAATCACCAGCACGTCCGTGTGTTGTCTGCTGGTGAGGGAACATCAAATCAACCTTCTGTTTACCGACAGAAAGATTTAATAGAAGCTTCGACACAACAGAAACAAACATCCAGTACAGCCACTGTCACAAACTGCTCAACCCTCTTATTCCCAACACGACACGCACCCGTTGGCTGTAT
This sequence comes from Haplochromis burtoni, assembly GCF_018398535.1. NCBI lineage: Eukaryota > Metazoa > Chordata > Actinopteri > Cichliformes > Cichlidae > Haplochromis > Haplochromis burtoni. Next base: position 2,366,478 of record NW_024582385.1, read on the forward strand.
TTTGCATTGCTTTTTAGCTACTCGCCCCCCAAAAATGACACCACCACAAATAGCACATCCATCTGAGAGACCTGGTTGGTGGGAAGTTGTAAGCTGCACCTCCGGATCAGAATATCTCTCCGTTTTTAACAAATTGTTATTATGCTCCCGTTTTCTTTTTGAATAATCCATGCTGGAAAAATATCAAAGAAGTTAGGCGTGCATTTGCATTAGCTAAACGAGGAAAAGGATGCATTATGTGGAGGACAGGACTATTTCTGTGTCAACAGAGATGACATATTTCTCTAAGCCAATCAACAGCAGCAGCAGCCTGCACTCAAAAAAATGAAATTGGGTGGATGTTAAATTTACAAAATTCAAACTCGTAATGTGAACAAAATAATTTCATGTTTCTGTGGTGAACGTAATGAAATCCTGTAGAATCTGCATGAAATCCAGCAACTTATTTTATTCTTGTTGAGATGACAGGATACAATCTAGTAAGAGTGGTTAGTTGCCTGGATTCACAAAATTCACAACATCACACAAGAGTTCAAACCACAGGAAAATCACTGGGTTAGAAGAGACAGACAACCACACACACACTACGTATATGCCTCAGCTGTTTATTGTGGTTTAACCTGTAAAGGACAAAAACATACAGAAAATTCTATATAAAGCCTTGTAATCATAGTTTCCCTATTTTTTTGAAGTCTAGACTGACAGCTCGGTGGCACAGTGGTTAGCACTGTTGGCTCGCAGCAAGAAGGTCTTGGGTTCAAATCTGCAATCTGGCCAAGTGTGCGGTGGGTTCTCTCTGGGTACTCTGGTTTCCTGCCACAGTTAAAGTCAGGCAGTAATTAGGGTTAAGTTAATTGGTGTTTCTAAAATATCTGTGAACATGAGGGCAAATGGTTGTCTGTCTCTCTGTGATAGACTGGTGACCTGTCCAGTATTCTGACTCCCACCCTGTCACACCTGGGATAGGCCCCAGCCTCACTGCAACCCTGGTAAAGATAAGAGGATGGATGGAGTGCAAGTTATTATAAATCCATTAACATTTTATGTTAACCAGACTCTAGACTTTGTTGAACACTCCAAAAAAAATAACTCTTTAAATGAACTTAAATGGATTTTTTTATTACAAATAAGCACGTTTTGTTGCACTAACGTAATTTGCATGGGTTGGATCAAATCAATTAAAATAAGTTGGACACAACTGTAGTAAAACAGTCGATTCATCATTAATTAATCACGTTAGTCCAACTCAAGTACATTAAGTTGGAATAACAGAATTGCATAATGCTAAAATAAAGCAATTTAATTACGTGGAAATTCTTTCCATGATTTTATGTTCATTCAAAGAGTTATTTTTTTGAGTGTGTCATACAAAAAGCTGACTGCTTTTTTCAGTCCAATTCAAATATATTGTCCCACAAAGGAAACGATTTCAGCAGCAAGGCAACATTAAGAGTAAACAAAACAATAATATTAATAATACCAATAAAAAGCCACAAGACAGTTATTTGCCATTAAGCAGATGGGCTGCAGCAGGAATAAAAGAAACCTGGAGTCTCTTGTTCTTCCTCACAGCAACGCGTCAGACTCACTGTGAAGTGGACGGTTCAAACATTTAACAACACAATGAACCTTCTAAGCTCGTTTTTGTTATAAAACGTCTTCAGCAGGTGTTTAGCCTTAGATGCAGATTTACCTTCATCACAGATCGGCTAAATGAAGCTAAGCACAGCAACAGCATGTTGACACGAGACGACAGCATGAATAACAACAATATTCAGCACCGTGGTTTTGTGAGATTGGGTAAAGTGCACATTAATGCAGAACCACTGGATTATGTTCACTCTGGAACATTTTTGCTGCCCTCACAGAACTAAGCACAGAGTGCCAGCACTTGCACAAGCCGGTGGAGAAAAGAAAGGAGAATTACAGCATTCACTATTTTTTTTTTTTTCAATCATCAGATTTCTTTCAGATCCTGGCGAAACCTTCTTACACCTCTGAATAAAAGAAATCGATACGACTGCCAAGTCATCGAGCTTCTGATACCAGGAGTAATCCTGCAGAGCAGATAAATGAGGGTTCGGTATAACCGCGCTCTTTAACACACACAGAGTCAAAATCTTGTAAATCAAATACCACGGGCCGAGACTTCAGGCTTCTGGAAATTCCTCGCTGCGGAATCAAAACGCTGCTTTCAGACCCGATGGATGTGACGACAGAGGCTTACACACCACTAACACACTCGCTCTGTGTAATTGGCAGCTTTGGGTTATTACAGCACGCACAACGGGGAAACTGCACAAACAGGAGAAAACAGAGCACACTATTGTGAAAAACATAATACCTTATCATGGGGTCTGCTTTCTGAGTGATAAGGCCTGTGCGGATAGCCTACGGGCTGCTTCCACTCGCTGTTTGTACTATACAGCTGATACCCTGCTATTAGCTGGCAAAACTAAATCCATCCTGAAGCCCTGCCCAGCCAGAGAGGGAGTGTGTTAATGCGAGCCAGCGTGTGTGTGTGCTTCACACACACCCTGGGAAGTGCTAAATCAACAAAGACCCTGCTGGCATTTACATAAGAGGACCTTTTGTTTCAATGCAAACCTCCCATTTACAAAAGTCTTGCACTAAGGCTGCTCGATTATGGCAAAAATGATAATCACGATTATTTTCACTGAAATTGAGATCTCGATTATTTGACGATATTTATTTAACCCTAACGACCTACTATAGAACCAAGTCCGCCAGAGCTTATATTATTTTTTTTACATGTTGTAGTGCCATTTCTGGGAGCATTTCAAGTTGCTATACAACTGTTATAGCCCATATTTTAATAATATATATGCATTAAGTCCATAGTAACTACATTAATTGCAAAAAAGTGCAATAAACTACAAAACAATTGAAAATCGTTTTTGTTTTTTTTTACATATATTTCTACTTGGAGAAATTTAAGAGGTTTATCCCTCAAAACTTTAAATACAAAAAAGTTGCAAAAAATAGTTTACAACAACAGGAAATTTATTTTGAGTGTCTTCATAGTTTTATTTTGGAGATACACCAATTTTTATATACTGCAGGAAAAACAAAAAAACAATCCTATGATGCAAATTTGCAAAGAAAACAGCAGGTGCATCAAAATAAACTATTTCCAGCAGTGCAATTCGAGTTCTAAGCATCCCAGAAACTATTCAGAAAAGTCAAACATGACTTATAAAAACACCAGTATAGGCTTTTAAGGCCTACAAGTAAAAAACTACATTTTCCGCGAAAATGACGTCACTTCCGGTTTCGGGCAGGAAATGGCGGACATGCGATAGTTCGCGCTGAGTCTGTTTCACTGTGTTACGAACAGCTGATCGGATCGGCAAAGCGTGTTTCTGGAATATTATGTTTTTGTTCCTGCAAGCGCTTTTTATGCAATTTTTGCAAAGCTTTATGTGGAAGGAAACCGTGACCGAGGACAAGCTGATGGCATAAGATGTAAGTACAACTCCTCCGGTTTCATATGCAAAAAAATTATTGCGCTAGCTTACGCGGTTCAGGTTCTACAGGGATTTAAAAATAGTTACACAAAACGGAGCGTGCTGCTCTGACCGGCTTTAAAGGGTTAACAATAACAATGATTGAATAATGACTTTAAAAAATAATATAAAATAGTGTGCAACACCACTGAAGTTTTTTTTACCTCTCTTTTCAACCAACGGCAGTCACTCTCCTCTCCAAATAACTTCTGCTTAGCTTTCCGAGCTTCCCTCGGGTCCTCTTAATCAGCGGTCTCCAACCTTTTTTGCGCCACGGACGGTTTATGCCCGACAATATTTTCACGGACCGGCCTTTAAGGTGTCGCGGATAAATGAGGGAGGGGCTAATAATCGGCTCAGTCATTTTTAATGATCGTTGAAAGCCCAGATCGTAATTGTGATTAAAATTCGATTAATTGAGCAGCCCTATCTTGCACTGCCACAGGACAGAAGCTCAGGTGGGTTCAGGTGAGCGATACAGCAGCAGCCTCAGGGGTCACACGCAGTCCTCCAAAGCCCTTTGACCCTGACCTGAGCAGACGATAAACAGCTACCCGCCAAACAGTTTCACCTAAAAATGATGTTTTCCTCACAGGAAGCAGAGATCGCCTCGGTGACGGTCGAATTTCCCAGAGGAACCCACCCGAGGGATTAATAAAGTTCTATCTTATCTTATCTCTTACTTTTCATGTTGAGCGTGAACACGTGAAGATTCGCCAGCAACGCGCTTCTCGTGTCAGTAAAACGCGATTTATTTTAGCACACTGATAATCTTCACTAAAACATTTCAGTTTCTCAACGTCACGTAAAAGTGTAAATGAACTGTTTTCATAAACAAGTGCACATTAAACATCTCACTATCGTCAGGTAGCCCTTGAGCGCAGGACTTATTTTGCTAAAGTTCATTAAAAATAAAAATCATAACGTGTAATGCCAGCAAAATTAAAAATGACATTTAAAAAATGAAGCATACTTCACCAGGAATAATCCACGGCAGGAATGATGCTTTCTATAGTCCTCACTAAAGAAACATCAGGACACTGAGACTTTGTCACAGCAACAAAGACCTCGACAGCATAAATATAAAAAGTGAACAGAACTGAATCATCTAAAAAGGAATCAAAAAGCTGCCGTGTGTAACTTCTTAAGGAAATAATGCTCAGGAGCAAATGTATCAATGACTCCTGTGGAAAATGATATCGCTGAGTTTGTGGATACTGTAAAGAAACGAATCATCCCACAGGAGATGACACACTGTGGGATCTGTTCCCTACAGCTGAAGACTCAGAGTGTACAGCACTCACCAAAAACAATACAGGCCAATGTTTTCATTTGGGGCAGAGAGCTCCAAATCTGGAGCATAACTGTCCCCATCGCACACATTTACGAACACACACACACACACACATCACAACTGTCTACACCCCACCTCCCACACATACCGTGAAAAACACATTCCATCTGTCAACCACTGTCTCTTTCTCATATTCTTCCTCTCTCACAGTCACAGGCCCCTATACATGAACACCAAGTGAACACACACTTGGTGTTCATGCAACGATACACAAAATTCACGGTTCGGTTCGATACTTTGGTGTCACGGTTCGATATTTTTTCGATACAAAAAAATGTTCATGCTTTTTAATTTGTCATTTATTAAAATTATAAATATATATTTTAACTCAAAAGTACAGTTTTTAAATTTAATGTTGCTGAAACAACAAAGTAATAAAATAATAAATCTATCTAATCGAGAAATCACTCATCTTTGGAAAAGAGAGTTTATTACAGAGAAATGGCTCTTTCCAAAATAAAAGCTATACTATACGCTTCTTCTGGGCTATATTCTCAGCAGCATATTAAACATATCAGGTCCCCATAAGGAGAATCCTGTGCTAACGGCTGTCTAAATGACTCGGGTAAAGTTTGTAGCATGCTTGTTGTTTTTGTCTGCTTCCACTTGTCTTTGCACTAGGATGATGTCGGAGTAAATGTGCAGTCATATTCGTTGTGTTCCCACTAGTGCTGTCAGCGTTAATCTGAAATGACGTTAACGCCACAACACGGCAAATCTCCGTTAACGAGCTAACTGCGCTAACACACTAGCTCCCACCCATGTAATTGAGCATTGCGTGGCACATCCAACATACTGTTTTACTTTAGTCCATGACGCGCTTACCTTCAGGGTCATACGTCACATGAAAACCAAAATAGTTCCAAACGCCAGATCTGAATGAGGGTGGGGGAGGTTCAATTTCGGGTAGCGTTGAGGCAGTTGCCATGTTGCAACGAGCTTAGCTTCTGTCTTGCTAGCTTGCGCTGCGCTCAGTGGATCTGCGCTCGACAGTGCAGCCTAGGCGGAGTAGTCGAACGCAGATCCACTGAGCGCTCAACACAGACAGCATCGTCAGAAGGAAAGTTGATAAAATAAATTACAAATGTTGTATTGTTCGATACATATGCGTACCGAACCGAAAGCACTGTATCGAACGGTTCAATATCGATACGAATATCGTTGCACCCCTAGTAAACTTCCAAATTTTGGTCCCCACAAAAATGTTAATACCCATCCACACACACACACACACACACACACACAGACAGATGATTACAAGGTTTGGCCCCAAATTGACCAAAAGTTTATATTTACTGAATAGAGACAACTTTACATATTAAACAAACATTATCATCTTTTAAAAATGAATGAAAAACACACCCTGCCATCTACTTTTGTACATCTTTTGCCATCTAAGTATTCTTCAGTGCACAGAAACACACAATCTTGGCTTCAGTTCCAAGCATCATAGCAACAAAGGAAAAATGTCCCTGCATTGTTCGCCCGGCAGCATTACAGATTCATCCTTCGCAATTACATAAAGCGCAACAATCCTGCACACAGAACAACAGTATGATCAATGACAGGTGTAAATCAACAGCTACAACCATTTTTACACACACACACACACACACACACACACACACACACACACACACACGCGCGCGCGCGCACACACACACACACACACACACACACACACGCACACACACGCACACACAGGCTAACACACCTCGCTCTCCTTTCACTATTCCTCCAAACCTTGTGAGGAATTCCCCAGCAGAGCATTTGTCACAGGATCCGTGTCTTCATATTACCACCATCTTTACTCCTCACACCTAAGCCTTCACTTTCATGCTTAATATTCCAACCATGCAAACGCTGGAACCAGATATACCTGATGCACCTTCATGCTCCGTGATAGGAAACATATTTTACCGGCAGCCGGTGGAGCTTTCGTAACACTTTTGCATGGCTGTCTTCATCGTGCATTGACTATCACCACAGATCAAATATGCTTCATAATTATTTTAAATAGTGTCTGTTGCCTGCGATCTTCGGCCTTGCCCTTCACTTTGTAATGTAAATCTTAACATCCTGATTTCATCCACATCTGTTTAGACACGTAAAACTCATCCATCTCTACCAGGAGGCCTGAAGGTGTTAAAGTGAAAGAGCTGCTTGGACCATGAGGACAGCAGCTCCGTTTTTGATTAAGGGTATGTTAGAAAACTGCACAGTATCCACACAGACGTGTAGTCTTTATCTAAATATTGCACTTATTGTAATTACAGTGAGGGGTAGATGCAGAAGACACAAATCAACAGCTATTGAACAAAAAGTCATTCGAGTGTAATTCTCTAATGTCGTGTCTCATCTGTTTAATGTTAAACGTTGTAGGGTCAGTGTTTTAGTTTAATCAAGCGCTCTGATATTTGTTGTTAGTCGTGTTTTTATTCATTTTTAATTCACATGGTTTTCTTTGGATAGTGCTGTGACTGTGGACACACTGTGCTTTGCCACTTGTGTGTCTGTGAAAAGCGCTGCATGAGTAAAGTTAGGGCTGCTCGATTATGGCAAAAATGATAATCACGATTATTTTCACTGAAATTGAGATCTGGATTATTTGACGATATTTATTTAACAATAACAATTTGTTGAATAATGACTTTAAAGATTGTCAAAAATATAAAATAGTGCAAATGCTGATAACAGTGCAAATGTTTGCAATATAAGAAATAAATGAAAAATGTAAACATCTGTGTTTAGTGAGCTTTGCAGTGTTGCTCTGTGGTGCAGCTACCGTAGCAAAGTTTACACACTGTGTCTACTTGATCCACGTCTGACTGAACCCATAATGTTTCCACACCACTGAAGCTTTTTACCTCTTTTCAACCAACAGCAGTCACTCTCCTCTCCAAATAACTTCTGCTTAGCTTTCCGAGCTTCCCTCGGGTCCTCTTAATCAGCGGTCCCCAACCCCCGGGCCTCGGACCGGTACCGGTCCGTGAGTCGTTTGGTACCGGGCCGCGAGAGTTGAGGCTCAGGTGTGAAATGTCTGGTTTTTTTAATCGGTTTTCAGCGTTATTTTGTTATCGTTTTTATCGTTTACTCGGTTTTCCTGGGTCTTTTCACGTGTGTTATGAATAAATCTTTTTTTCGGTACCGGTACTGGTTTTATTTTCTTGTATTTATCCGCGACACCCTAAAGGCCGGTCCGTGGTGCAAAAAAGGTTGGGGACCGCAGCTCTTAATCGTTGTGACACGTGTTCGAAATGCAGAGAGGTGCGCTCGATTTGCCACACGGAGCAGCGCGAGAGTACAGCACGAGGGAGGGGCTAATAATCGGCTCGGCCATTTTTAATGATCGTTGAAAGCCCAGATCGTAATCAAGATTAAAATTCGATTAATTGAGCAGCCCTAAGTAAAGTAGAACTTTAGTTACTTTTTCAGTGGGTTGAAATCTACTCATTGGGAAGATGTGCCAAAAGCTTTTCCCAGGCTACATTCAGTAGGCTGGACTTGGGTGAAATATCCACAGCTGCTTGCAAAAGCCTGCTTCAAATATGTCCACCCAAAGTAGATGGCCCAAAACAACTTCACAGTGGATGTTGAACTGAAGTACAGAGCATGACTAACTGAAAATCTGTATCGCATGAACCTCCGTGATTTTCATCTGAAGCAGTTTCAGTTCAAACCCTCCTACTGAGCAGAGGCAGGGAGGGGTGACATCGCACTGAGACACAGCCATGAAGCCTTTAATTAGTGTCTCAATATCATCTGACCTGGAAAATATGTAACTGCAAATTGGGCTGCATAGTAAAGCCTCATGATAACCAAGGTGCTTAAAGCAAAGCAAAACGTTGAGGACACGCTTCCATGAAATGTGCTCGTTTTCTAAATATTGCAAAAGAGCATGTAACTCTGGATTATAGTTTGGCACTTAAGAACCAAAACAAGTAAAGCAGTGCAAAGCTTATCAGAGTGTGCAGCAATGGAAGCAGATGGAAATGGAAGCAGTGGCGGGTTGGCTGCGTTTTAAAGACGGATCAGAGAAGAGAGCGGGGATCAAAAGCTCCAGGTAGAGATCTCAACAGGGCTCTGGCCATAAGTCCACAGGCGGTGTGGTACAAAGACACACAAATGCCCACACAGTCCTCACCACACCACCATGAGTATGCACTGTGCAGCTAAGAATGAAAAGGTTTTTCAGAATGAAGGAAAAATATCTGTCCAGATGCACCCTGATGGGGACCATTACGCATAGGGATGGGTATTGATAAGATTTTAACGATTCCGATTCCATTTTCGATTCTGTTTAACGATTCGATTCCTTATCGATTTTTTTTTAAAAAAAAGGAGAACACTAAGGTCGATTAGCTTAGAACTTCGTTTTATATCTTCTCTTTGAACAAGATAGAAATTTAGGAGTAACATGGCCTTACAAACCCAACAGTGAGATCTTAAGAGATCCAGCCTACGGCTCTTCAATGGGGTGTCACAGGGTCCCCAGGAAAAAAAATGTAAATGTAAAATAATAAAATAAATATTCTTCTGTAGCAATAACAAAGTATAACATAAATTATTCTGTAGCAATTACACAAGAATATCCAGTAATGTCCCTGCCTACAATTAAACACATTCACTTACCAAAGTGAAATCGGGGGCATCTGCTGTGGCAAATGGGTGCAAGCCTTTGACCACAAACTTAGTACACTGCTCGGTGACATTCGTCTATCCTGGCCTGAAAGGAGACGCTACCGGTAGACTGCAGCGAGAACTGCCAGCATCTGAGCCAGACTCTGTCTCTCTCATCATGGTTATCTAAATGCAACGCACAGTAATAGCAGGTTTTGTAATAAGGTAAATCGCGCTAACATAATATGCAATGCTAATTGATTAGTTACCTGCAGTATTAACGGGAGAGGACGTGGAAACGCTACCGCTGCTGCTGGGTTGAGCTTCGCTAGTCCGGAGCGGATCAAAAACACGACATTCGTTGAAAGCAATCGCGTGTTTTTTGAGCAAATGCTTTTGCATATTCGTAGTGTTTCCTCCCTTTGATGAAATCTCTACTTTGCAAGTATTGCACGTTGCCCTGTTGTCATCCTTTCTCATAAAGTGTAACCAAACTTTTGAGCGTTTGTGCCGCTCAGGCGCCGTGTTTCCTACTGGGTAAAAGACGCTACTCAACGTGATGACGTCATTCGGGGCGACTGGAATCGATAAGGGAATCGTTTTTAAAAGTGGCAAACGATTCCAAGGAATTGAAACAGTGGGAACCGGTTCTCAACAAGAACCGGTTTTCGATACCCATCCCTAATTACGCACAAAGAGGACCGCGTGACACTGGAAGCTCTGCTTCGAGATGGCATTTTACAATCAGCCTGTGCAAACCCTCACACCTGCGGAGCCTGCCTGAATTAAGCAGAGGAGAAGTGAAAAGAAAAGCAGAGAACTTAATGACCTGGTGGCACACGGGGAATGTATTCTTCTTAAAAGAGAAAAGTCGATTCCATTACGACAGGGATGTGATTTGCTTCTGTGCTAATACATGGACGAGGACACGTTGGAACTTCATTTCAGAGCTGCGCACTACATTAACAAGTATCGGGGAGACCGGGTCTTAGAGAGGTGGAAGCATTAATCCGACGCTTTCCAGCCACTCCTGATGTGCCGTTAACCGAACATTAGCTGGTGAAGTAGCCTTAAGCTGAGGACGCGTGGAAACTGGCACTGGTTGTTATTCATGAATCAGTCCCAACAATGCATTTTACAAACACTGCAAACAAATAAAGGCCCCCTTGTCTCACCCCAGGCAGACTGAATGAAACATGTTTCAACTGTTTAATCAAATTGCCCATCAAGTAAAAGCAAAACAATACAGTCGAATTTCAATTACATTTCTGCACCCCATGAAAAAAAGCATCTTTCTTAAACATCGGTGGGTCCTGAAATTCAATCAATTCTCAATCAATTCCAGCCCTCCCCATCAGAGTAGTCGACGCAGCTCTTTGTAGCGACTAAATTACAATTAAAATAATGGAGAGGACGGTTTCAGACTGCAAACTGCACCTTGCTCCAACATCCCACAGTCCCATTCCTTCTGTCTGTATGTCAACTCCAAACACTGATGCTGGTTGTTGCGCATTTCCCCTGCTGCTGAGCTATTTGTTTTGTCTGAGTTCATATAAATGCACCAGTGTCTCCCTCAGCGAGAGAGAAGAGTGTGTCAGTGTTAGGCACGTGACTCAAGTGCTCATGAGCTGAGCTGCACATCATGACATCAACCAAAGCTGCTGCACAGTCCATCCCAGACACAACTTGTTGTTTCTGGGTAGGATGTAACATGGTTAGAAGAACATGCCAAAGGGCAGTTCACAACGTCAGCCCGCTTGTTTTTATTTCATCACTCCCCTTTAGTGTTCATTTCTGATTATCCTGTTGCTAGGCAGACAGCGGACAAATCCGAGGGGACAGAAATCAGACAATGAGTCTGAAACATGCCGTCACAGCAGCTGTGGTGTCTCGGCATTGACTCTTCACATCTCTGGCACTCTGGAGTGGCAGAAGAGAATTGTTCCACAACATATTCCTCATATGGCATTTAACCTCCAAGGACCTGGTGTCCACATATGTGGACTAAATTTTGTTCTACAAGGGCCTGATCAGGGCTGCCACAAACCATTATTTTGATAGTCGACTAGTCACCGATTATTTTTGCGATTAGTCGACTAATCAGATCATCATCCATTGGACGTAAAACGTACAGCTTATTGCACCAGCAGCATCTGCTCTTATATAACTATCATTAGCTTACAGCTTTAAGTGTTTAAGGTGCTAACTAAAAATAAAGACAAGATGATAGTTTATTAAATTTTAATGACATTTGCAGATTGTTTCAGTGAAGTTTAATAAACTCCTTGCTATCTAAAATATAACAGGACACCGGAGTAAATTCTCCAGCATCTCACACTTCTGATAATCAGCTGTCTGCTTGACGTTTATTCAGCTGTGTAAAAACTATAACTTTAATCTCAGCCAAACCGATTTACTCAGGAACAAATAAAATACTGAAAAAAGCCAAACAATAACATTTTGAAGTTATCTAAGTGACTCATATATCATGTTTAACCTGAGGAGCGAAAGACCGCGGGGGTTTGAAAATGATGTGCCGGGGGTTCGCTGTTCTCGCCGGCTCTAGTGACCCTTGAATCCCCAGTCAGCTATCGAGCTGGTGGGTAACAGACATCTCTGAAAACGTCGGAGGACTTTTGCAAATATGCGATGTCTTGATAAACCGAGCAGATATTTGAAGTTTACACAGCTACATTCTCACCTGAAAATATGTTAAACGTTAAAAGTAGCTGCCGCTATTGTTGGAAACTGGAATTGGCTGAGCCGCGCTATGAATTCTGGGATAGGTTGGGCCATAAAGGATACACCCGACCCATCCTTCAAATCTGGGGAAAAGAAGGACGCATTTGTCGGCCGCATTCGGAGGAGTCTTTGAATTTGGACGGGCTTTGTCGCGCCGCTGTGATGTAATCGGCCGACAAATGCGGGCCCTGAATTTGGACACAGCTACGATACCCGACACTGCTGCTTCTTCTTCTTTGGCGTTTTAGCAGCTGGCATCTTTGTAGATGCAGTGCTGCCATCTTCTGTTTCAGCCCGTTATTACACTCTTAAATTTTACTACTTATTCCTGCGTCTTTCAGACGACGCGTCGACTATTAAATTAGTTGTCGACGATTTTGATAGTCGACTCGGCCTGATATCCACTTAAATGGCCTGTATTTATATAGCGCTTTTCTAGCCCCTAAGGACCCCAAAGCGCTTTACACATCCAGTCATCCACCCAGTCACACACATTCACACACTGGTGATGGCAGCTACATTGTAGCCACAGCCACCCTGGGGCGCACTGACAGAGGCGAGGCTGCCGGACACTGGCGCCACCGGGCCCTCTGACCACCACCAGTAGGCAACGGGTGAAGTGTTTCGCCCAAGGACACAACGACCGAGACTGTCGGAGCCGGGGCTCGAACCGGCAACCTTCCGATTACAAGACGACCTGCCAACTCTTGAGCCACGATCGCCCAAGGACAGTATACCGCCACTGCTCTATCAAAATTTAAAGCGAATGTCCTCATATTTTTCTCAGAAACAAAAATCAGGTAAAAAAAAAAACTAAAGAAAATAAAAAAGAAAATTGCATAATTCTTTGTTTTTACGTTCATCGGGTCCCAATCAGCCCAAATAGCAAAGAGAAATTTAAAATGCAGGCCATGAAAGAGTTCGGGTCTCGGGAGGTTAAATTATGGTTACGTGGTGGGAGTGGGATCCCTCCAGAGGCTGGACCAAGCAGTTTCAATTTCTAACTCATCAAACTGTTCAGTGACGCCCTCATCCTCTATGGATAGGTGCCGCTCTGACACAGATGGAAACATTTGATTATAGAATCAGGGCTATTACTCAGAACAACTCTCTATTGATTTGCGGTGACCTTCCCCTCAATGGGGACAAATGGATCCTTACCATGCCAACAAAACGCCCGATACAGCACAACCGAGTCCCCACAGTGGAGAGACTGGAAAACAAATGCTTAGCGAGGCACCATGAAAAACCTGATTTGAAGGGAAAGATGTCTTTCATCAGCGCCGGCCAACATTTAGTAGACTGGTTGCTTGAGAGGTCCTTTACACAGCCAGCATGCTGAGTGTACACTAGTTTAAACATGGCCCTGGTTCAGATTAGGTTCAAATGAGAGACAGGAATGAGAAGTTCATTTAATGAGTACGATCATTAAGATCCATCAGAGCGATCATCTAATCCCAATATTTCTTTGAATGTTCAGAGATGACAGCTTATTTCATTAATGCGTCACTCACTGGGCTGTCACAGCATATTAATGCATGCCATACATCACTCTGGCTCCAAAATGTAGCTAAATGAACATCTGCCATTACTGCCAGCAGACTGAAATAAATACATGTGTGAAAGGTGGAAAATTAATTAAGGGGCTGGTAAAGAGGTATTATTCAGCAGACAGGAATATCTGTCAAGGCAGCTCTGCCAAAGGAGAGCAGTCATGACAAAAAGCTCTTCTGAAGGTGTTCTTGTTCATCATTCTGCAATTCCCTCACAGGATCAGAGCTTTAAGAAGACCTGGCTTCATACTCGTCTGTATTAATCGGTTCAAACTGTCGTCTTTTATTAGGTTTTTTTTAATATTCTTTCAGAAACAAGCTGTCAATAGATTTGATTTTACATTAGCCTCTTTCTTACAATGAAGTACCAATCAATGCCTTCTTCTCTCCCTTACAAGTCCTCTTCTAGGCAGACTTCTGGGGGCTGTGCCAGAGAAAATCAATTGTTTTTGAAATGCTGGCGAGCTGACGGCATCATCCCACAAACAGCACACACAAAGAAAAATGCCAGACCGTTAAACTGTAATTCATCATCTTCATTTGGCCGTGAGAGGAATATCGTTTATCGACTTCATTACCGCGGCTGATCTCTTAGCTAAGGCTACCAACCTGCCCTGCTCTGCTTTTAAATGTCAAGAGCCATTAATGAGCTTAGCATTATTTGGTATTTGAAGGTCTGACAACCTATCGATGAACTTATCATTTCGCTGAACTCCTCACTTCATACCACCTCCAGCCTTCGCCCACACACACTGATAACTCAACTTAATCCATGCTGCTCGACGGCACCTCGGCTCGAATGTCTCCTGAGGCCAGTGTGGGTGTGACAGATGGGTGGGAAACTGGTGCCCAAAATGAAATAGCTGATGGGTGCAGCAGACATTAAAAAAAGAAAAGGAAATACCGAGGTCCTGCTGGTGTAGAGTGTAAGCAAAACAAATGTAAACAGTCAGAAAGGACAGGTGGAGGATTTCCACAGGCTTTACAGAAGCATTTCCACTGCAGCACACACTTATGCTACACTATCCCTTTTATAGACCTTTTTGTTAGAGTGATGTGAAGCCTGCAGTGAAATGCATTAAAGGCTTTTGTAATGGGCTGAGCTTTCTGGTCAGCAGCAAAGGAGTCTGCAGTTTGGTGCAGTTAGGCACTGTGGTGTGGTAGGTTCCAGCATCCAACCTCATCTGTTACTGCACGATCTAGTTTAGCACACATCTAGCTAGGCTTCCAGACATTTTTACTGGTAACTGTGCTGCAGGAAACAGTTCATCAATATAGAAATCAACGAGCACTTGCTGACAAAAATGCCAATGAATGATAATGAAAGACAAATTCAAGTATTATCCTTCTAACAAAAGCACAACTTCCTCGTCTTTAAGCTCCTAAAGCATGTTAGAAGCTGCATTTGCAGTGCAGGCTAATGCTAACATGATATTTGGGAGCTGCAGTCTAGTAAACATAAGCCAGCCTTTTCTGAACAGACAGCATACCCTGGTTAAACCAATATTATAAATACTGACTGATTATTGGTGGACAAATGTATAACAGACGCACTCCTCAAAACTGGTTTTTAGTTCTGTGCAGGGATCCCACCAAAACCAATACTCACTGTATCAGTCTTTCACTAACATTTGAAAAATGCAATGTTACTTGTTGTCCTTTGGTACCGCAGCCAGCAAACGTACCAGGGTGACCATTTTTTCCAGAATTTAAGGGAACAGTAAGGGCTGCAAGTGATCTAGTGCTTACATGATGAAGAGAAAGTTGGAAGTCAGAGATTCCCAGTCCAAATCTTTTCTCTTTACTTTTTTAAACCTCGTGAGCCCCCGAGGGTCTTTCTGAGGTCCCTGCTCAAAGATGACAAGCCCAACATGAATACAGGACTTCTCTGAAATTACAAACTCATTTTGACACCATCTGCAGAAAACTGCTTGTTTTTTGAATATTTTGTGAAGAGTTACCACACACTCACATACACTGGGCCGAGCTGTGGGATGGTCCTTTTTGCCCCAAATCGTTTGAGCCAATAGAATCACGGTAACATCAGTTCCACCAATCAGAAGCTGCAAGGCAAGAAACACACCTGATGCTAAATTTACAACACATGCCCTCGTCCAATCAAATGTCTGTAACTGGCGATTTTTGATGGGAGACGGCTCTGAGGCATTGTGGGAGTTAGTCAGGAAACGTAGTCGGCAAAGGTGAGTCTGATTCACATTACTGGTTATCAAGCGTCAAACACATTTGTGGCGTTCTTCTGGTTGGAGCGTGATGAAAGTTGGCTTTTAGAAAATGTATTGTTCACTTTTTTGTTGTTTTTGCTGTTTAGTGTTCGCAGAAATGGGGCAGCTAAAAAAGTCGCCATTCAGATTTGTTTAAAGAATTCAAGTGGAGTCATTTCCACTTCAGAGTAACAACATGCCCACAACAGCTTCATCTAAAGCTTTTGGTAAATCGTACCCACCAGATCCTTTAGAGATCCAGATGTTCCACATCCACATTTGCTGGGTTAAATTATTCATTCTCAGATTTTGCAATTCTTATTAATAATTCTTACAAAGATGTTAGATTTGCTCTCACAGCAGCACAGGATCAAACCATTTGTAAGCAGTTTTATTCAGCACAAAAAAAAAAAAAGCAGGATAGTCTCATTAAATGGCGCTCGCTCCAAAGGGAATAGGGACAAAATTTCAAATGAAGAAAAATATCAAGACCCTTCGGTGCACCCAGACTTTTAGAGAGCTACCACTTCAGTCTCATAATTCACATTCATTACAACAGTATTTAGTACAAATGTGACAAAAAAAGTGTCATAAATATACAAAGACCCCCTGCTTTACCCTCCCACACCCACACAGTTTTTTCAAACTTCCTCCAAGTCACAGAAAGAGGCCGTCTATGCTGACTCAAAATGCTTGTGTCAGCTCTGCACGTCCTTACCAACGCTAGGCTCCTCTCCCCATCTCACCTATGTGCATTGTAATCCATTTATACGCTCGGTCCGTTCGATGCAGTGTGTGTGCATTAGGCCAATGTGTTTTCTTCTGCTTTTTAAAGTGTGTAACAAATGAAGTTAGAGAGGAAAATGATTTAGAGGAACAAGAAACCTGCAGGGTGCTGTGAATGAAGACGTCTTTCCAGAGTGAGAATCAAAGTCGAACAGACAAATGTACTCGTTTACACAGAGCTGCTTTTATGCTGTTCACTGTATTATCATGGGCAGTCAGTCATGTAATAGACTGCTGTTAACCTCCTTTGTAAGGAGATCAGGTGTTATTAGGCAGAACGAGCCTTCAGGCATAACCTTGGACAATAGTGAAAGAGGTTACAATGGTGATGGCACTGATAGAGTCTTTACTACAGACAGAGACAAATGGTAAGGGGAACTTTTCTGTGCACGTGTGCATGCACTTTTAAGAAAGTTAATGTTCAATTTTAGAGAACGACTGGATGGTTCGAGTAACGGCATAAGTTTAGCACTTACAGATCCGACAGTGAGTGGTTCCCGTTACTCATCCAGTCTGAGAAAGCACTGGTTGAAGTGTTTGTGTATTTATTGATTTCTTTTAAGTAATTGTGTTTTATGTATATTATGGTTTTATATTTTTACTAATGCTTTATATGCTTATATGTGTGC
>NW_024582385.1:2393321-2418452 GCF_018398535.1 Haplochromis burtoni
ACACACACACACACACACACACACACACACACACACACACACACACACACACACACACACACACACACACACACACACACACACACACCCCAACACAAGGTTTATACCTTGTGTTGGGGGGGGTTTCTGTCTTGTTTTTTATGGACATGAAGTCTGCCAATAAAGATTGAATTGAATTGAAATGTAATGCAAACATAAAGACATCACAGAGCAGTAATTATGGGGAAAGAACAGAGCAACGGTTTAACTAAGGCAACGTTTTTAAATCGGTTCTGGTCAGCGGGGGCACGCCGAGGTTACGGACCCCTTTCAACTGAAATGGGTGCAAGACAGCAAAGGTTTGTGGAGGACAAGGCACTCAATAATTTAGTCATTTCTTCAAATGCTATAATAAGTTGCTGCTCAGGCTTCTCTCAATAGAAATCGGCCTCTGAACCAAATCCTTCAGACAGCTTCTGCTACGTACTTTGATCTCAGTGCAACGAGGAAGCGCTTCTCTGTCCTTGTAGCAGGTTGTGTTTGTGCTGTATGAGACCGAAAAAACACACATTACAAGGAAACAACCGTTGCAAATGGTCAGTGTCACACTGGATACTGTAGCATGCTTTGGAAGTGCCTTAGCTCTACATTATTACACTAACAGTCATAATAACTGAATAGCTGCTTCGTATCACTGCATTAGATCTGCTATCCATGAACTACGATTGCACGCAGAGGGCAGAAAGCACATAGTGTTTCTACACTCGATAAAGCAATATCACCATGCCTTCGGGCTAACGCTTGACTACAAACAGCCTTCTGCTCATAAAGAACTGCTAATAGTAAATGTGTAGCCTTGTTTTGTGTTCACATTTTCAATTCATTTTTTTTTTGCACAAACCATTTACGAGATTGTGACCACGATGTTTTCTACATCCCTTAAACCAGCAGGTTTGCACAGTAATGAACATGTACGAGTACTGCACAAGTATTCCTTACATCCTACATGTGCACAAACTACTGTTGCAGCAGTGCATGTGCAATAATATCAGTGTAAATGATGTAAAAGTGTCATTCCCATGAATTTACACTGCTTGATGCACACGACAATAAGGAACGCACACCCACGTGTAACAGCCTGTGCGTTCCTTGCTTTCCTTGCATATTTTGCAGTCTTGCAAAATATGCAGGAAAACTTTCCATGAAAGGTGGAAACAACAAACTTTCACTGTCCATCCAGACTACGAAGGAAGAGATATTTGCAGCTGGTGACGCGTGACCCAAATGTTCACAAATGGCTCCACCGAGAACGGCGAGCTGTACTCCATAAGACAGGAAGAGCTGACGGTGGATGGAAATTACTGATGTGGTTCAATGGTAAAACTACAGGGCTTTGAGCAGCTGGTTAAAAAGCTTAATGCAAGATACACCCCATGCAAAAAATACATTTCATTTTAATGTTTTTATGTAACAACTCCTGAACAGTTACAAGGTTCAGGAACTTTACTTACTGTTAAACTACAGTGTTGAGCAGTCTCGTTATACTTTTACTGACAATTTTCAGGAAAAATACCAAAGTTACATTTGGGCTTAGACTTGACGCATGCTGTGTCTCTGCTATTGCATTATAGTGCTGCTAGCACCTCGTGCTAATAGATTCACACATTGAATTATGTCGTCTGTCATCAGTGACAGTAACTCACTGGATCGTTTCCTTATATCATCAGAAATATGATCACAAGTTTTATAGAAATATGATGATATTATTTTGAGGTCATATCGCCCATCCTCCATTCCTGTTACATTACGAGCTGATGCAGGTGAAGGCTGGGAGGTTTTTTCAAGCAGCAGCTACTTCCTTTAACAACAGTACCAACGAACACGAACTGAAGAGCACCGACAAACAACAAAGGAACTGTGACAACCACATACTGTACAACAGCTACCAAAAGCTACTTGGTAGCTGAAGGTCTCAGGAGCCTCATCAATGAAGCCTTAGCTCCTAAAGCTAGGCTATCAGCATGCACACTGAAAGCAGGCCTGGGAGCAGTGTGTGTCTCCAGCACCGCGGTGACAGATGGAGCGCACTGGCGTCTACCTCCAGGGCTCTGACCTCATCAGAATTTAACTTTACCCAGACTGTGATATACGTGTGCTCGAAATATTATGTGATCCAAACAAAGCGAACTGGGGTCACTTTTGTGAAATTAATAAAAAACAATAATAAAAAATAAAGGGGGATAAAGTAACACAGAGACGGAGAAATCAGAGATTCTCACTAAGATTGAAATGTTGCCTAATTATTCATATGAAAATGAAAACCACGTCTACTGCCATGAAAATCCTTCCTAAGTAGTCTTATCCATATGCGAGAAGCTGTAAGGAGTCTCACCAGCAGCATTTATCACATCAAAGCATTCCTCAGGAAATGGCAATCATTCGAAACGAAACACGCTGCACAGTTTCTCCTGGAAGACTTACAAACCCGAGTCCATCAAAACCTCCTTCATTCCTCTCAGTCACAATTTAAAGTCAGCATCTGTGTGTGTGTGTGTGTGTGTGTGTGAGTGTCAGTGTGTGTGTGTGTGAGTGTCAGTGTCAGTGTGTGTGTGTGTGAGTGTGTGTGCGCGTGCGTGATGGGGAATCAAGACGCAGAAAATAGAGTGAAATCTTGTTTCAGAACATCTCAACATCTGAATCACTAAACTTCAGCTCCAGTCAGCCTGAGGTGTTCAATTAATCAATCAGTTCATTAATATATTCGCTACATTCATTCTTTAACCTGAGATTAGCATTTTTTGAATTAAAAAAAAACAAAAAAACATTTTAGAGATCTAAAAATTACCTGATGAGTTGGGGACAAATTAGCAGACCGATGAAACACACGTGCAAACATTTTGAACTGAACACACTCGGACAAAGGGTGAAAGAAATGTTATTACATCCAGTCAGTGCCGAGGAGAAAGATAAACCTCTCCCACTTCACAGCATCTGAATTATTACATCTCAGGCTCATTTCAACAAAGCTCTGCACTTAATGCTCTCCAAGAAGTGGAAGTATTATAGTATCATAGCACACTTCAATAGTGCCATCTATTCTGTCTGCTAGATGATGCTGAATTAAGCAAGTGTGTGTGTGTGTGTGTGTGTGTGTGTGTGACAGAGAGAGAGAGAATTGGCACACAAACCAAGTATAATTAGTTTTTCCTGCTACTTTTACTTGAAGAGCATATTTATTACTGAGTAAACCACTCGGACAAGATTTTTCTAGATCGCTGTGACTCAATATTAATTTAATGACACTTAAATATTTTCATTCATTATTCTGTTTAAAATTCAGTAACAGACTGATAAATGAACAAACTACGCAAACGGCTCTCGTAAGGCAGCAGGACGAGGCTGCGGATAATAAATCTGTTATAATCAAACGTTAAAGTACAACGAAACCTTCAGTAAACTGCAGGTTGGCAGAAAACACTGAGGGAAAAGGGGAATTTTTATTATTAGCTATTTAGTTTGACTAATTAAGAACCAAATTTAAATTTGAAAATGTGACAACTTGAAGACTTGAAGATAAAAATCCTCAATTATACAAGTTTGTTTTGAAAATCTGAGATATCTATGAGCATCGAAAATTAACTCAATTTTTTTTTTATTGTATAACTTAACAGCATTAAAGCAGCACTGATAACATCCAGCAAGTAATTACATGATGTGATGATTTTAAAGCGTTCTGGTCTACTCCGGTAGTTATTTCGGGCTTTTATTTTAAAAATCAGCCACAGATTATATAAACAGATTAACTTCCTGTTAATGAAATTATGCTTTTATTTTATTTTTTTATTTTTGCTGAAAAAAATAAAAAGATTTTTAAGATCTTGTTCAAATTATTAAAGATGTTTAAGGAGCAGTTACAGATCAAACGCGTGTAACAGATGTGTAACAGATGTGTAACAGATGTGTAACATGCGTGTGATTTTTCTGTGCATTAAAAATCATTTGCAGACGAATCTATTTTAAATGCAGCAACTCACACAGACAAATTTACAACATTTATTTTTTCAAACCATGCTCAGTTTTTTTTTTTTTCCTGTTTAATCAGATTTCTTAGTTCTGAACAAACACATCTGACCAATCAGATTACTGCGTTTGGCAACAAGTGTGCTGCAGTTCAAAATGCACTCTGGTACTGAACATACAAACAGTAAAATAATCCTATTCTACCTCAGACACACAGCTAGACGCTGCTCTGGCTCAGCCGTCCCTGAAATGATTTCTGTGCCTCCAACTCTGCTAATAGAGCTCAAACTGCCCCCCCTGGACTAAAGTGGTGGCGACACAACTTCAACTCCTGGTCAAACCATGAAATTCTCGCTCTTGAACATTCGATGAACCAATAATTTGAGTTTCTTCCATTTCTTATTTAAAAACATCAGGACCAGCTCACCATCTCCATTTTTTCCCACATAGTGCACAAAAATGCACCGTGTTTGTGTGTATATATGTAACACAACAAAATGTGTATGCTACAAATAAAACAGCACTCCACCATCAACCTGGTCCAAGAACGGCGTCTCAACGACAAAGGGTATGGGACGAGTTATCCACACAGGGACAATAAAGCTAACGTTTACATATAATGGCATTATTTGCTTTGCAACAATGGCACCAATTAAACCTATTAGTAGATTTTTGGTGTATTAGTAAACTCTCAGTTTGGGGGGTGTTCAGGGACCTGGGCCATGGCTACAGCAGCAGACAGTGTAGAGCTTACTACTGACAAAGACAAAAGTTTACTAAAACTGAACAATCAAGACACCCTTAATATGAAGCTGTAGTCCATTCATGCACTGAAGTCATTTGTTTTTTTTTGGGGGGGGGGGCACATGCTATTGTCCAATTCGCTCTGTGACTGCACCGAAGTTCTCTCAAGGTCTCCGTTTGCCTTCTGTTATGCACATACGCTGGGTTGTTGTAATTTTAACCAGACACTCAAACTGAACAGCAATTCTTTAGCAGACTGATCCAGAAAACATCAACGGAAAGAACAACTGAAAGAAGGTCAGGCAGAGCGAGGAGAAAGAAAGGACGCACAGAGAAGCACAAGAGCCCACGACTGTTCAATGGAGTCACTCTGAATAAAGAGGAATAAAAACATGCCCGTAAGCAACTCTTGAACTGCGAAAAGTGTGGCTCTGTCTAACAAAAGGATACAATGTGGACAAGTGCGACTCTTTATATCCTTGATATGGGCCAAACTAGTGAACGAGAGATTAGCACCGCACTGGATACCTTAGTGTCAAACTTATACCATCGAACCTTGGGAGGACAGATAATGAAGTTAATAATGTAGATCAGTAAAGCTGCATGTAGAATAACCACCCGTTAATGTAGCAACCCTATCTGCTCAAATGTCTTTGGGTCGAATATGTAGACACGTCTGTACTTCCTGTTGCCGTTTGTTTCCTCATGACTCTTCTTCCTGTCAATCGCTGTCCTTATTCTACAGTCACGACATTGTGCAATATCCATAGGCAAAAACAGATGCCACTTAAAAATAGACTCCACGATAGCTAAAAACTGACATGGACAAATAGCAACACCTAGGGCAGAATATTTCCACAACTGCTGAGGTTTGTCACACAATTGTGTAACTTGCCACTACAGAAGAATGTGGCAGTTAGGCTCTATATAAAATGCTTGCTCATGCAAGTCATAATGTAGAACTATATCACTGGAGGTCAGCCAAGGAAAATGGATAGCCAGCACATAATAAATTACCACCAGTGAATAAACTGTTGTAACATGGATCAAATTGCTCTCTCGTGCCAAAGCGCACAAAGGCACAACAGCTTCTACAACCATAGCTCAACATACTTCATCTGGTGTGAGGCTTTGCAAGAAAACTCATCCAGACAACATCAGCCTGCATCTGCTGAACACCAGCTCACACCACAGCCAAACACACAGGTAGGAGCTAAAAACAAAAGTACCTGACCGATCCATTCAGCAGAACACACCGTCTGGCAGCTCGAGTTTAATGTGTAAGTGCAAACAAGTCCCCTCCCACTCCGTGGTAAAGAACTCACCTCCAGGGCCTCGAGGGTCACGAACCCTGTGATGGAAAAGCCGTCAATGATGTCCTCTTCGGCAGAAGTAGACTCCTTCCGCTTTCTTCGTGGAGGTCGAGGTCGGGACGACGAGGGCTCCCTGTCACCCTCCCGCTCTGAGTCAGAGGAGAAGCGAAACACGGAGCCCTTCACGTGGTTGTTCTGTATCCCATTTGATCTCCTCTCCCGATCCCTCTCGGACCTCGACTTCCTCTTCTTCCGGAGACCACTAGATCGAGGGCCATCCATGTCCTTCATTGGAAGCATCCAAATAAACCCTCCTGTTAACCGGGAATCAAAGCCTTCGAGCGCCCAACGCGGCACTGCTAAACCTCCACTTGGGCAAAGACCCCCTTGAGGAGAATCTCCACAATATCCAAGAGAATGTTATCAGTGGGATAGATCCAAGGTAATCATAATATCCAACAGATGAAGCCTTTTATGGGAAACTCAAAAGCGCACTGACTCAGTGAACCCAGCTAGGCTTCACGAAAAGATCCCCAAAGGCAGTCCATCAAATCCTACAGCGGAGGTGTAAAATGATCTATTAAACACGTTATCGCCAAGCTGTCGATTTTGCCAGGGGAAGGACTTTTCAAGTTAAAGCAAATGTCTGCTCAGTAAACGTGCCCCGCCGTGATGAGATGAGCAGGTGCCGCCACATCTTTCTTCTCCAGGAACTGCTCTTACCCAAGGTCAGCAAACTCACGCTCCTGCAAAATAAAGATGGACAGAGAGAGAGAGAGTGCATGCATTTGCAACATGTTCACTCAGCAAGTTCAACAGTGCATTGGAGCTAATGAGCCATTTTCCGATAGGTGCTGCATGCTACAACAGAAGATTCTTGGCTTGGTGCATAGTGCAAGATGAATGTTTTATTAGTTGCATCTGCTGAGTATACTGTGCTTTTTACACTGCCAGGTCATTAAGCCCCGAGATGAGATGATTATGTGTTGTAAGTGCTCTTTTACTGGTGTCGCAAAAGCTTTTGCCAAGTTTTCTAACATAAACTGTGTTTTTAAATGATTGAGCTCCTTGTGTAAATTATATAATACCAGTGTTATTTTGCTACACGATGGCTTAAGTTTCCTGGGATTATTTCTGGCCTGGTGACAGCTACAAATGTAAACTCTGTGACAGCGCTTCCGCACTATGCAGCACTTTCTTCCTACTACAATAATTAAACTGACAAGGTGAACAATATACTCTATTTGTCTGCCCACTACATTAGTTTTAATGCAAATGATCAACATTTTGGCACACACTCACATGCATCAGAAATGACATTTCATTCACTTTCACTGTGCAACATCACTAATAATAAAGTTGCAGCATAAACAGACATAAAAGACAAATTAGACGAGTCAATACTTGGGAGCGCTTGAATAATATAGCTTTGACTTGTAGACATCCATAAATGAATTGCTGAAATTAACAGATTCCCCCTGACAACCTGTTTCAGTTCACCATTCATTTCTTTCAAAACATCACCTTGGCACACAGACATGACTACACTTCTCCCTTTCACAAATTAAAAGTAGGTCTAATTGAACAGAGACACGCGTTTGAGGTTTTACACACTCTAAACAGATGCCACGACCCTTTATTAAGGTTATCCTGTGTTTGGCTGCAGAGCTTAGCAGAGCCTGCCTTCACTGACACTGAAGGCATCTGGCTGCTTTATAATATTAGGATGCAACATTCAACAGCTTGCAGTGCTATTCTACATCATTCTCAGGAGCAGCCCAGCAGACGAGGCCTAAAGCCACAGAAAGTCACTCTGGCATCGTAGTCCAAAACACATACGGCTTCTCAGTGTGTCCAGAATAATAATTCCCATCCATTACATCACAGAAATGGTATTCGTATGTTGAAGAAAACTGCTTCAGACCGAACTAACTGCAGGCTTTTACTAAGCCTCCAGAATCCAGGTGGACGTTTCAAGCACAGAGGAATGAACCCTTTTCTGCATCACCACCCAAACCAAAAACCAATCTGTCACAGTCAACCACCATCTTCAACTTTACAGTGTCTCCTTGGACACGGGCTGTCATGTAGTGAGCTCATCTGGATTCTGCAGCATGTATGCTCTGCTCGACCCTGCAAAGTGACAAATGTTTTAAGCATGCACAGTCACAACCATTTTGGGGGGCTTGATCAAAGGCATACACAACAAAGGCACTAACAAGCCTGCATGCCAACAATTAAGTGTGCATCAACCATTTACAGCTATTCATTTCACAGTACATGTTCAGTCTTCTAACAACACCCCCAAGAAGGCAAATGCACCTTTACCGTGATAATGCCTCTAAGCCTTTTTTAAGTACCTGTGCCTTTAACCTGATGCCCCATGCCAATACTCATCTAATGGCACACAGACACTGTGCAAATAGCTCCCAAAATATCGCTTATTTAAACACACACACACACAAACTGTGTCCTAGCACTCGCCCTGGCTTTTCCAGTTCAGCAAAGACTCTTTCTCTTGTCTCAGCTCACAGTCCCTTTTTGTCTGCCTGTGCTGTCAGTAAAGATCTCAGGCTCTGTAATCCAGTCCAGCCCACAGCAGCAGCAGCGGACTGGCACTGCCTCCTGCTCCGGCTCTCCAAGCTTCATTTTCTACTATAAGACACACAACAAAAGCAAGCCTCTCTCTCTCTCTCTCTCTCTCTCTCTCTCTTCTTTTTTCCCTTTTGCTCCAAGACACGTCATGCAAAACCAAGAATTGCAAACCCTTGCGAGTGGGGAGGGACCGTCCGGACAAGTTGAAGGCCTTCAGTCACTAAAGAAAAAATAAAGATAAAGCACAAGAAGGTTTGGAGCTGGCAAAATAAATCCCGCGAAGGAAAACCATAGGGTATCTCCTCCTCCTCTCCCCAGATCCGAGCTTCAGGATCCCGGAGAAGGGAGACCGGGGCGCAGTGATACGGCGATGCCGCAGTGCCGCTTTACAGGCTGCACGCTTCCTCCTCGGCGCAAATAGTGCTGTCCGTGGACGTTTTTTCTGCGAGTAACGGTAAAGATACAGTACGGCTACTAACTTAGCTGCAAGTCAAATGTGCTGGAGCCACTTTGTACAGTCTTGTTATTTCCGAACTTAATTATGATTTGCAACCGGCGCATTTTTAATGTTTTTATCGTACATGCGTGACAAAATAATTGCGAATGGGAGTCAGGTGAACGGTTCAAGTAGGAAGTGGTGATGACTACTAGAAGAAAGTGTCCGGTCATTACTTCATGAACCTCGGCTTTATCATTAAATGGTAAAATATGCATTCATTAGTATAATTGCTTAAATACTAAATTGAACAGCAGCCTGTGATCGTTAACGCCCACCAAGCTAAAGACAAAGCCACACAATTGATTTTATGGAGAAGAGAAGCAGCAACTCAATTTCTTACTATTAGTTTAGCAACTGTATCTTTATTTTATCCAAATTTACTAATTTTAAATAATTCATTATTTATCCCCCTCCTTCAGGACAGATACGTTAGCTACAATGTTCTCATAAAGTATGAACTCTTGCTTCAAGGACACCTGTGGCCAACTAACTCCACCCAACCAGCACTGCAGGTGGTGTCTGACCTTACAGCAGCGGCAATGAATAATAAAAGACTAAATAAGCACAGCATATTTTCGACATTTAAAGACAATATTTACCCTGGAAAGCTGCTTCTCAGCACTGAGTTGTTAGTCACCCCAGCCTTTGCAATCAGACAATTACTTGCATGTGTGGGGCCACGAGATTATGTGTGTCCCGAGTCTCCAGCGCTCACGGCGTTGCCCCAATAAGCTGTCAAAGCTATACGTGCGCTTTAGTAAAGGTTCTGAAGCTTATTCATTATGTTGGTGTCGTGTTTTGCATTTATATTGTAATAAAGAAAGAAAACATGGAGTTATTCAACATCCAAGTTGTGCATCATTTGGCAGGAATAAATCTATTCAGTTCAGGTCACTTCACTCAGGTTGTTCAGTGTCATTCATGAAAAGCAGTCAAGCATCAGGCTGAGATTTACAATGGCTGCTGGAACATGCTTTGCTCTTTTAAAGTCTTTTGCTTGCACGGAGACATACCAGGTGAATAATACCCTCACCAACATAACCTAGGAGCACAATTATATTTATATTTAGATGCAGAAACGTGGCTGTAGATGTTTTCACTGTCTGCCAACTGAAAATCAGTATTTAAGTAGTAATGTATGTTTTATTGGAGATAATTAATCAAATAATACATTTTTTTTTAAACTTTAATATTTGCAGCTTTATGTTCCATAAATGTGGATCGACTGAATGCCTCGTAGCACATGTCACTGCAGCAATACCACAACATGCATTGATTTTAAGGTCTATTAATACCGTGGGGTGAGCATTAATAACAGTGTAACTACAACAGTGTGAATTTGTACTATATTCAACAATAATTCAATTTAATAGCAGCTTTATTGGGTGTAGTGTCAAAACCTCATGAAACTCATGTCTAACAAAAACAAAGAAAAGAGGGGGAGGATGTCACGCCTCTCACAAACAGGAATTGGGGAAAGTCAGTGAACTGGTCCTCTGCACCCAACCATGGGTGGGATATGTATTTTTAGCTCAGTCTAATGATGCAGAGGCTGAGTGGCTTGGCTCAGAGCTTGCTTAAAGTGCTTCAATTCCCAGCGCCCAGTGGCCAAGGGACCCCATCTGCCTGTAAGAATAATGCTGGGGGATACACATGCACTTGACCCCACCTCGTCTTCCAGGAGGAGTGTCCTTGTGAGGAGTGGTGTGGCAGGGGAGAGGCAACAGCGAGGCAGCTAATTCAGCTCTCCCAGCCTCTGCTCATTTGTGGGGAAGATAAATGTGCTCCTCTCCCCTCTCCTCTGCCGTGCCATAATTAGCTTTAATTACACCTTTGCCCAAACTTTCTGTGCCTCCACAGCTTCGTTCACTGCCACACAACAAACTGGATCCAGGGATCTGAAGGCTGATAAAGTGGAAATATTTTCGGTAAATGTATGAAGTAGTCATCTGGATAACTGGTTCGGACCGCTGACCGCTGCCTTCACCACTCTCCGCACAACGAAAGAGTCAGGGATCATTCTTTCCAGCTGTAGTGTCTCCAGCTTGCTATAATAATGTCTTCCTGAGCCAGGGGTAGCTCAGAGGGTGGAGTGGTTGCCCCATGATCGGAAGGTCGGGGGTTCGAATCCACTGAACGACTACCCTGAGGTTCCCCTGAGCAAGGTACCATCCCTACCCGCTGCTCCCCGGTGCGCCTGCTTAGTGGCTGCCCACTGCTTCACTGACTGAATGGGTCAAATGTAGAGAGAGTAATTTCCCCACGGGGATGAATGAAGTATGCATTATTATTGTTTTGTGATTGGATTGAATCATCGGGCTTTTTTACACAGGAAAATGGAAACGCTAGAAGAAAATAAACTCAAGAACTAAATGACAAAAGTTATAAAATAGACTCAAAATCCAATAAGCCAACACAATCAGGCTTTTATAACGACTGTTTTATAGCACAGGTATTTTCCACACACCACACAAGCCTGAGAAGTCTGTAACAGGATGAAGCTGAGGGGATAGGTCGATCGCAGATCAACTATTATTCCACCTGAAAATGCATTTCTGCGTATTTATCTTTAATTACCAAGTCAGAATGCAAAACTTCCTGTTTTCCTCTTCAGACAGCAGATGGTAGTAATTAAGGAATCGGATTAACAAAATAGAATCGTGCATATTATCACACACTCCTCATTTCCAGCTTTTACCTTTATCCCATTTGTGCATCTTCATCCTTTTTATTTTGTCTTGTCAGGGAAAAGGCTCAGCTGGGATGTAGTGACAGTATGGGTGCAATACAGCTTGATTTCCTGAGCACTCATAGCAACAAAGAGATTCCTTTTCCTCCTCCAGCTGTGCTAGCAAACCCTATAATAGCCTTTATTACTTTAAATAGTTCTCACCCCACTCTATCTGTGTAGTTGCACTATTGCTTCTTTGTTCTGTGTTGTTGTGTTCACTTGGCAAACAGGATTTGTTGATGCTATTCATCAAAGGTATAGTGGGGACTACAATGTCTCTAACACACTGCGTGTGGGAGGTATAATATTCATCACTAATGACTTGTCCCCGAAGGCCTTACAAGTGCTTAATGACCTTAAAGTGCAAGCAATACATGACAGGCATCTGACATGCTCGCTGCTAAATTGTGGCACATGACCTGCTGTTTAAAAGCTGACCTAAATTATGAATAGCTTCAATGTGTCTCTACTGTCACATTAAAAAAAGAAGAAGAAGCATTTAAAGCATCCACAGGCTAATGTGTGAATATGTTTCAATGGGAAAATTACTTTTTAAAGCAGGAAAGTGAATTAGTATGATTGATTATACAGATCAGTATGAGTGAGGCTTGTACCTGTAATGATGACAGCGTGGACTGAAAAGCCTCTCTGGATTTAATATATGGGGCCTGTCAAAATCCTCTTAGCTCGTGGTTCCTCAGTCGGCTCACACAATCAATCATTGTTGACTGTTTGGGCTTTGGATAAGACTCGCATTCGCTGTCACAGAAATGTGGAAAGGACGTCAATTTTAAATAATTTACTGATTATTTCAAAAAAAGTTGTTTTACAAAATGTGAATGGAAACAATTTAAACCCTCTGAAACGAGCAAAGAAAAAACAAACAAATGTTTGAAATGGGAAATTGAATTTATTTGTATATTTTGAAGATGAAACGATCATTTTGTCTTCAGGTCCAGCAGAGTTTCTTTTGTGAAAGTCAGAGCTAACATTAACCTCCTAAGACCCGATCTCTTCCACAGCAGCATTTTTAATTTCTCTTTGAGTTTTGGGCTGATTGGGGCCTGATGAATGTACAAACAAAGAATTACCAGATTTTTTTCCCCTTACTTTTGTTTTTAGGAAAAATAAGAGCCACATATGAGGATATTCATTTAAAATTTCGATAGAACAGTTGCAGTATAATGTTCTCGTAAGTGGACATCAGGCCCTTGTAGAGCAAAATTGAATATTTTGGTCTAAATAACCCAAAATGTGATGTCCACATATGTGGACGCCAGGTCCTAGGAGGTTAAAGGTGGAGGACGTAAACAAAAGTCAAGAGGAAAAGTGCAGAGAGCTTTAGCATCCTGTCAAAGACGTCATCGGCAAACAATTCAACAA
Organism: Haplochromis burtoni; assembly: GCF_018398535.1. Lineage (NCBI taxonomy): Eukaryota > Metazoa > Chordata > Actinopteri > Cichliformes > Cichlidae > Haplochromis > Haplochromis burtoni. The sequence continues at coordinate 2,406,586 of NW_024582385.1, forward strand.
TTTATGAGCAAAACTGCTCCACCTAAAGTTTCATTATCTGCAGTACACAGTACGTTAATACTGTTTAAAGCATCAGCGTTCAGACAAAGGCCACACGCTCACACTGAACTATATTTGGACCTTCAGACAGCAGTGCATTCAAAACAGATGGACGGTTGTGTTGGCAAATTTAAGACCCAGTCACCCTCAGTGGGTCCAAACCCATTTCAGGGGAAAGAGGGAAAATGTGACCAATCAAAATTTGAAATTAATTTTGGAGACGCTGCATCCTAAACAGGACAGGGACCAAGTGGTTTTTAGCTTTCAGTTCAAATTCCAGCTTCTGTTATGGTCCGGGGGTGTATTAATGCACATGGCAGTCCCATCAATGCTGAATGATATCTAGAGATTTTTGAGTAGTATATGATGCCATCAAAGAGTCTCAGTGCTTATTTAGCTACCCTGATGGCCTGTCTGTAGTCCAGAGCTGCTGCTAACCAGAAAGGTCCTGAACTGGTGAGCAGCTGAAACTCAAAATCAAGCTGCAAAAACGTTTTGCTTTCTAAAACCACAGAAATCAGTTTCCAAATGCTAAGAGTGATGTTAAAAGAAGACGAGACGGTGGTAAACATGCCCCTCATGCACTCTGTATTGCTGCCATCAAATTCTACATCAGCACGTAGTTTCCAAAAACTGTTTTGTCCTGTATGATGAAATCATTTTAAATTCAGGGTTTAAATCATCAGCAAATCATTGCCAGTTGTTTTTATTGAGATTTTATTCAAAAATCAGTTTTGGGGGGATTTAAATGCACTAAAATCAAACACTGGTTGCTATCAGGATGCAACACAGCAGAGTACAGCATGTGCCTTGGTCAAGATCAAAGCTGCTAAAAGGTAAAACGCTATTTGATAATCCGTCTATCAGTAGAACATTCTCCAGAATTTTGAGTATATTTTCAATAACTACGACCTCTCTGAAGAACGAAGGTGTGCAGAAGGAGTCTGTTTAGCTTTTTGCACTTCTGTGTCCTGGAACAGCGCGAGCGTGCTCACAGTCGGGTTGGTGGTGTAATTAGTAACACCATTAACTGCTGTGAAAAGGTGCTGTTGAAGAAGTGAACAAATAATAGCTGGCTGTCACGGGTTCTTTTAAGTCTTAGAAGGTAAGTGCAGCATTTATTTAACGCGTGCCGAGTTTAAAATACAAGTGCGGCTTTGATGTGTGCAGCTCTGGAGGCATCTCTGTGAACTCGCACTCATTTGAAATGCCAACGATGACCTTTCGCTGCATGTTCGGCTGGAAGAGGAAATCATTTACACGTGTATTCATTATTTCACCAGATGAGTCGATGCACTTGAGCTGTTATTCTTTCTTTTTCTCTCTGATGCTGGGCTTTTCTATATCTGTGCATACACACCAGAAGAAGCGTCCAAACACGAGGGCAAGGAATGATATGAAACCAGATGGAAACAGAAAATAACACAAAGCAAACACGCTGCTATGTTTATCTCCAGCAACATGGACCACAAATAAGTTCTTTGAATGACAAGTACAAATATTGAAAATGATAGCTGACCTAGTAAAACAACAGCATACAGCTTTTTAAACTAAAGATGCTGTCAGATGTGAGCACGGCAAACAAAGCACAGAAATGGTGTTATTTGAAAAGCACATCTACGGCTCAATTACAGAAACATTCAGCACTAACTAATTCACGAGACGACAAGTTCAACATCAAGTTGAGCCACTTGAGATAAAACAGACTGATTTCAGTCTGCTTTACTCTTGTCGAGTACAACTGAGGCCTGAGAGAAGCATGTGTTTTCAATTCCAGTATAATGAAGTCATGGAGTCTTCAGAGGGACTGTGAGGTTGGGAATGTGTTGCAGTATTTCTGCTATTACGATGTCAAATTCATAAATAATGAAGGTTCAAATTAAAGCCGGAGCCTGGCTCTGGTGCGGAGCCGTGTGTAAATTATTCCTCGGACGTGGATCACTCGTTCAGCAGTCTGTTCTTGTTTCTCGAGCTTACGCTGTAACGATGACCTACGTGTTCATTTTTTCCACAAGCTTCTCCAGAGCAATTCGACACCTTTTCTTGATTTGTCAAAGTTTCTCTCGCTAGCAAATCCAACCCATTACTCACAGCTACAACTGACATCCACTGAACAGGCTCCCTTTGAAGGTTGCACGATGCGGCTGCCCACTGCTTCACTGGGTGAATGGGTTAAATGCAGAGGAACTATTTCCCTATGGGGACTAACACGCACACTTTACACTTTACACCTGTCACCTAATACTTCCTGTCCTTTTGTTAACCTTGGGGCTGCCGCCCCCACCCAAACCCTAGACCACATAGAGTGTGGAAACAGCACAATCCAGTTTTATTTACAAAGTGCTTTAAATAAGTATGTAAGGTAAACACCCCACCAATCAGATGACTCTGATTTGGCACACTTTGCAATTTGGCGACAGTGGGAAGGAAAAACTGATTTTTAACAGGAAGAAACCTCCATCAGAACCGGGCTCAGTGAGGGGCGGGCTGATAAGAAGGTGGGGACTTAATTAAAAAAAATTTTTAAATCTAATTTGATTTTTTTTACCGGTTTAATTTCCAGTGAATAGCTAATAACAGTTAAGAATTAGGTTACAGCCTTTCATAAAGAAAGGTTTTATTTATAAAAGTTTTTATTTTCCCGCAGGCTGGGGGGGTTGTTTTCCAATTACCGTGGCCCATCTCCCCTCAGGGCAGAGGACGCATTAGTATTAGCATTAGAGATCCCTCCCTCTACCCCTGCAGTAACTATGCGATGCGCACAAGATCATCGTAATAGGATTTGTAAGCTTCTAAATGAAGTGGATTGTAAAAGACAAAGTAACATGGGTAATGTTTGTCCTTGCATGGTGGGCGCGGGAGGTTCCCAGGAGTGAGGGGAGGTGGGAAAAAGATGGGAAAAGGGGCGAGACGTCTACAGTACGACTCTGTTTGATTCTCGTCTCTGTCCTTTGGCTTGCATCACTGGAGAGGAGTCATTAATTTACTGACCCACCTAACACAGCAGAGCGTTACGGAGGAAGCTGGCGTCATCAGAATCAAGCCTCCAGGGTGACTATGTTTTTACAGCATGTCTTTCATTATGTGCCCATAAACACACAGTGTAGCAGAAACATGGAAACTGTTAGCTCTGCTAACAAAACAAAACATCTACACAACAAGAGTGAAATCACATGTAGCACAGAGTAGCAGGCAGCCCTGGGGATAACACTCGTAATGCTTGTTTTCTGTTTTCATAATGGAGAGGCGTTGTTCCCAGACAGATTATGGGGATCAGAAGGATGATCTCTTTCCAGTAAACTTCTCTTCTGAGGATTTGATCTGGTGCCCAAATGATATGGTTTGCCCTTAAAAACACAATCCATGTAAAACAAAAAAGAAAACGTAAATTAATACGTAAAGATGTCGATCAGAAGAGCGTAACACGAGATCAAATATCCATCACTGTGCATTAGTATGACTCTGATGTTAAATCTTGGAGTTACATACACTTCAGTCCCGCAGGAGCTGCAGACACGTCCTCAGAGATATTGGTCCATGCTGACATGATTTGTTGACGCTGTATGTTCAAGAAACTAGCCTGAGATGATTTGAGCTTTGTGACGTGTGACATATTATCTTGCTGTATACAGGTTGTGTTACCGAGGAAAACATGGTCACATACATCATGACAAAGAAGGATGGCAGCAGCTGGCAAAGGCAACAACTGTAGTCATATATGGTATTACATTATGTTTAAATTCAAAGTTTCAGAGGGATTCTGATCATTGCTTTTCCATTTTGTGGAATCAAAAACGCCGGCAATTTAAAATGCCCCAAGTCTTTGCAATCACACTAATGCACATTCACAACATGGAAACCGAAATCCACGCAATTAAAAGCGGATTATTAAGGGTGACACTTGTTTGGTTCCAGTGAAAGTTTTATTAAACGCCGAGCAAATCTCTTCACTGAGATTCCCACGAGACTGCGCAGACGGTACGTGCTGATGGGGAGCAACAAGAAGCTCCATCTGTACTGGCTCAGCCTCGATCTCGTCCATATGCCAGCTGCAGAAAATATCTCTGTCTTGACAGGGCTGCTTTGCTGCACGCTGCAGCTGAGATGAGCTGCTCTCAAAGCACACTTTCATTTTTATTGAGATAAACGACAACACGGGATGCATTTACGACTCCCGCTTGTTCTGGCGCTGGATGCTGTCAGGTTGTTGTGTGGTGGGAGGAGTGCAATTTATATTTATCTGAAAAACACATTTTTAAACTGACGTTTGACTGATATAATTGGACCAAGTTGTTTTCAAGTTACATTTAGATTTGCATGGGATACAGGTCAAAGCAAATGGAACAATTATAATTCAAATATCGAGTCTCTCTCCCAACGTATCAGTTTAATCATTTAAACAACACGTAAACATGAGTTCCAATCATTAAAAAACCAAACACATGCACACACAGCTCTACTCTTCTACTCTTAAGTTGCTGTTCAGGACTGATGCACTGCCAAGTGATAAGTGAATCTCTGAAAAAGGCATGGAAACAGAAATCCTCCTCCTTAATGACTGAAAATGTCACATTGCAAAATAAATAAATTAAATTAATCAGTCAGTAGAGGAAGTCTTACTGATCTGATGATTTCACTTTTAAAGAGCCCTAACTGTCAAATTTTGGTCAATGCAAACTCAAAACACTGTTGGTAGTTTTAAAAGTTTTATTAAAAAACAGCCAGCTCTCAATAAGGAACAAATCTGAAAACTGAGACTTTGTTTTGACAGCAGCGACACAACCGGGAGCTCCGTGGGAGACGAGAGGAGACGTTAGCTGAGGCCAGGGTGGATATGCGTTTTGTGGAAAGAGGTGGAGAACTGCATTAGCTGCCGTACTCGGAGGCTCCAGGGGTAGGGATGGGTACCGGTGGTTCTGACATAAACGGTAGTAACCAGACCGAAAAGCAGCGCACATTTCGGTGCTTTATTTCGGTGCTTTTTTTTCCTGAGCTGTGATACACTTTAGATTCTAGCCAATCATTTTACGTTTCCGAGGATAGTAGGCGGGGCCAGGTACGTACGTTCTTTTAGAGCAGAGCTACAGATTAAAAATGCCCAAGGCGAAGCGGTCAAAAGTCTGGCTGTACTTCACAGCAAAATATGCAAACTCAGCACCGCAACAAGTGCTTTAAGCTGATACTGTGATACTGTCAAAGGAGGAACACTAAATCCGATGAAACACCTGGCGACGCATAGCGTTTTTTTAAAAGCCGAGAAATGCGCCGTATTTGATAGCTTGCTGCGAGACCTCACACCGAGCACATCTACTGCGGGTGTGGTGCCTGTTATCGGACCCGGAGTTAGCAACATCCCCCAAAAACCCGAAGAGGAGAGTCCTGGCCCCTAGCCCTGCCAGTGTAGCAGAAATGATGAGGATGATGATGGCAGCAGCAGCCGTTCTTCTCTGCGTGAGTAGCTTAATGTTGTTCGTGTGTAATTTACGTTGAGTAGGCTAACCACGTTATTACATTAATGCATGTAAGGTGAACTAGCAAACATCATCATAGCTACATGCGGCTGTCTTCTTGTTTGATGGCAGATACTCCCTTCACCCTGGCCAAAAAGGCTAAAATGACCAAAGAAAAAGGGAAAACAGTTAAACATGAGAGGTTTTTGGACAAAGTTTGTGTTTTTTCCATTGTTTAAGCACTGCTTCCAGCCAAGAGTGATACCATATATGCCCCATAGCTGCAGAAAAGGCGAACATTGTTATCTTTTTACAAAAAAACAGCTGAACATGAGAGGTTTTTGGACCAATTTTGTGTTCTCCATTCTTTAAGCACCGTTTAAGCACCGGCACCGTTTCAAAAGTACCGGTTTGGCACCGGTATCGGATAAAACCTAAACGATACCCATCCCTAGTCAGGAGTCTTTGGAGGGCAGGCTGGCTTTCAGAAGGGTGAATGGTGTGAAGGTGGAGAGTGGGCAGGCAGGTAAGTCTTGGGTAACGTCCTTTCTCTAGAAGCGGACACAGAGGTAGCAGACAAAAGTGGCCTGATTATCACCATGGCAGTTAATCGACGCAGCACTTAAATACTCACGAGATGATGAGGAAATCCTGAGCAGAACTGCACAGAACCCACCGTTCTCCCTAGAACTCAAAGGGATGTTTAGCATGATAGAGGAGCAGAAAAAACACAAACCTCCGGGGCGTGGCCACACCGTGACAGCCATGTTTCCAATAATGTTCACGTCAAAGCAACACATGAGGAAAGATGGGAAAACACCTGCTCTCATCTACTTTGGCACAAAAGGATTTGCAGAGTGAGCTACTGTGAGCGAGTCGAGTGCCTCTGACCTTGCTGCTGTCTGAGTAAACTGGTACACGGTTCACAGGTTTTGTTTCTGCTGGCTAGGTGGACACTGTAACGCCTGTGCGCACTGATCTGAGTGTGGAATTCTCAAATCAGATGAAAAATGACTCTCATACTCCTGGCGTCGTCTGTTCAAATGCGTCGGCGCGAGGTAAAACGGCTGACGGTGCAGCTGCCATCTCCTGCTGCAGACTCTTGACCGGCTTTCTGCAAACCCCAGTGTCCCCAGCAGTAAGTGGTTTGCTCATAGAAAACAAGCCAGTGACACCCACTCAAGCCAAGCAACTGTAGACAGCCCAGATTTAGTCTGATGATGGGCTTTGACGTGATTAGCCACAACATTACGACCACAAAGCACAAAACGTCTGAATGAGTGTTTGTAAATCAGCCATCCTGAGGCTATGCACTCTTATCTCTTTACAGGTCAGCTGCTGGAAAAAATACAGTAAAATGCATTTCATTATTTAGAATCCACTCTCCTGCAGTCTTTAAATCCAGGCTTCTGACCAATCCCATTACCAAAGTCACTAATTATTTATTCTTTAACTTTATTCATTTAGGTATCGTAACACATTACATACTATGAACGAGGCAGCTCGTTAAGAAAACAGTCAGGTCCAGTGCGTTGAGGATTTTAATCATCTTTCAAATGATTAAAAAAATGACGCAAACAAATCTAAAAAATGAAAACATTGTGTTGAGATGGTGAAACGGTTTCCTGACAATGTGCTAATGAGCAATAAGCAGCACACACAAAACAAAGGCTTCGCAGATCATTTTACTCGCGTTCGCTAATGTCAAACTCTTTCATTAGCTTTCTTCTTTAAAAGCCGTAAAACATCAGGAGTCGATGTAACACAAAGTTCCACATTAAAAACCTGCTATGGAAACAAGTGGTTCTGATGAGCTCTATCAACATGGCTACAGTGAATATCATGTTCCCGAGGCAAAGTAACCGTGCATCCTTTTGCTCTTTATCTCTGAGCTTGTAGGTTATGATCACAGCTTGTAATTACATGCAGGCATCTTAGCGGCCCAGAGGTAATAGGATACTTCTGAAGGTTTTCAAAGGCCCACGTGGCATCATAAATTCATTGAGGAAGGCAAGGGCATCGATTATGGGCCTGCTGTATCTTGACACTTACATTCAGCAGGGGTGCGCTCTGAATGGCAAGCTACAAAACAAACTGATAGACTGCTTGTGACAGATGGATAACAAAGTGGTCCAATCTGGCAACAAGGCTAAAAATACTGCAGGTTGTCGGGTCTTGACAGAGCTGGTCTGGGTGCTCAGCACCTGTGAGCATGAAAAATGTTCTTTATGATCAATAAGCCATTCATCATTAACCACGGCTGTTTCGTGCTTTGAGGAATGATATGGGGGATTATTAGATTTCATCTAATCTCTGACCCACACTTCCAAAACCACTTCTACAACCTTTGTGACAGGGAAACTCACCGGCACGCCTGCAGCCCCAAAGACTTCTCCATCTCCACTGATATCTGTAAAAGTTATCTGAACCATGTGAAATCTCAAAGCGTATGTCCGGCAAGATGGGCAGGGTGTAAGATTTGAGCCCAGCATTGAACAATGATCTGAGGAGCAGTGTTAAAGACAAAGCTAGTGCTGGCTGCTTAGCATATTAATGAGAAGCAAGCTTAAATACTGCGAGCGTACCATTAGTCACACACATTATAATTCTCCTAACCACATTTATCGAGCCAACGGAAATCTATATCCCGCTGTTCTTTTAATTGCACTAGTTGAAAGGATCCCTCCGACTCTCTTGTAAGGTCAGCGGCACAGCTGTTGGAGAGAATTTAAGTGACTTGAGGAAATTGCATTTCAGAGCCAAGCAGCCAGGATAATGGATGATTTTATCATTTACATCAAGAAGTGTTTAATTTAAAAGCACCAAATGAACTGTTATAGCAACAAAAAGAATGAAATATTTACCAAACCCCCCCCACCCACATTTAATCCATGGCTCCACAGAGCATGAACGTACGAGTGGAAGAATTTCCGAGTCAGCAGCCACGGCAGACACGCTGGCTCTAATAACAGCCTCCCGTGATGATCCCTTCATTACACACTGATGGAAGTTCTTACCAAAACGGTAATGTATTTGCCCCTGGGCTCACAATAAACGTATGTAAAACAATGTTTCAGGTTTAATGAGTGTGAGCAGAGTCTGTAACTGTTTGATTACGTGTGTCAAAGAAAGATCGTTTTGTACTCAGATCTGGATTTCTCTTAGAGCTTAACATTTATTAGTCTGTGGACCAAAGTTCTAATGTTTATTTAAGGAAATTAGAGTTCGGTAAGAGGATGGAAATAAGTACACTTCCAGTAACACTTTATAATTCGGCAAGCAACTAAGGGCCTAATTGCTCTCTAATTAAATTGATTTTTTTTTAATGACAGTGTAATTATATTTACCTATACAAACTTAAAGCATATCAAGCACACTAGAATGAGGTGGTAACACGTCAGGTTTTTACTGGAAACAAAGAAATAATTACAGTACAAGTTGAGTATTGCATAACTTCAGGTATTTTAGACACAAATTGTAATTTTTAAGAAGCGAAAAGCAAAAAATATTTCCCAAATGGCTGTATTAATGCTAACTTTTTACATGTTTATTTAATATTCATTATTTTCACATCCACAATAGACGAATGGATGAATTACACCCTTCGTCAGTGGCTGTGTTCCCAAAAATGTTACACTTTTCCTTAGATCTATAGCTAGATAATGAGGTCAGCGTATGTACAGTATCCCTTTTCCTCACATGTGCACAGACACAGCTGTATCCTCACTAAGAAGTTTAACTAAACTGATAAGATGAGGCCGTTCATCTATAAACGGTAATGCTGAGGAGCCAGAACTGCAAGATCTAAGCAACATATCACTGAAATGTTTCTCTTGTATTGATAAGTGAAGCAAAAAGCTTGCGACTACAGTTTCAGGGAGGAAAATGGGCAAATTTATCATGTAACGAAACTGCTTTTTACAATTCTACTAAATCTCAGACTAAAAGTGGTCATAGCAACAGAGCCCAGAGACACTATACAGCCACTTACCTTTGCTATTTCTGACAGCAGACGTGCCAGCAAACAACTTGTAGGTATTTTCTGCACTGTGGTATTTCTGCTTCTGTAAAATATCTACTTGCTCTGCCTTGTTACAATGTTTCAAGCAACTTAAAGAAATCCAGAATCAGAATCAGAATCAGAAAGGGTTTATTGCCAGATGTTGAGCAGGTTTACAACATTAGGAAATTGCTGCGGTGCTTCAGTGCAAACATACTGTCATAAAAATATAAAAATAAGAATAAGAATTAAAAGTGCTAAGTAGATAGATATATACATGATATATACATGAGTGCAGGTGGTGATCAGTGCCAAACATGGAATGATGCAGTGAACACAGCGTAGGGTCATGTGTTAGTGGTGGGAACAGTCATACGGTTATTGTTCATGTGTCCAACAGCAGAGGGGAAGAAACTGTTCTTATGGCGAGAGGTTCTGGTGCGAATGGACCGGAGCCTCCTGCCTGAGGGGAGCAGGTCAAACAGACTGTGTCCAGGGTGAGAAGGGTCAGCTGAGATCCGAGCTGCACGCCGCAGTGTCCTGGAGGTGTACAGGTCCTGCAGAGATGGGAGTCTGCAGCCAATCACCTTCTCAGCAGAGCGCACAACACGCTGCAGTCTCTGTTTGTCCCTGATAGTGGCTCCAGCGTACCACACGGTGATGGAGGAGGTGAGGATGGACTCGATGATTGCAGTGTAGAACTGCATCATCGTCCGTGTTGGCAGGTTGAATTTCTTCAGCTGCCTCAGGAAGTACATCCTCTGCTGGGCTTTCTTAATGACGGAAGTGATGGTGGGCTCCCACTTCAGGTCCTGGGTGATGGTGGTACCCAGGAAGCGGAATGAGTCCACAGAGGTGATGGGGGTGTCAGTCAGGATGATGGGGGGGAGTGGGGCTGTGTGCTTCCTGAAGTCCACAATAATCTCCACTGTCTTCTGGGCATTCAGCACCAGGTTGTTGTGGCTGCACCAGGACACCAGACGTTCAACCTCCCTCCTGTAGGCAGACTCATCCCCGTCCGAGATGAGTCCAATAACGGTGGTGTCATCTGCAAACTTGATTAGCTTGACAGACTGGTGGGTGGAGGTGCAGCAGTTGGTGTACAGGGAGAAGAGCAGAGGAGAAAGAACACAGCCCTGAGGGGAGCCGGTGCTGATGGTCCGGGAGTCCGAGACATTCTTTCCCAGCCTCACATGCTGCTTCCTGTCCGTCAGGAAGTCAGTGATCCACCGGCAGATGGGATCAGGCACATTCATCTGGGAAAGCTTGCCTTGGAGATGGTCTGGAAGGATGGTGTTGAAGGCAGAGCTGAAGTCCACAAACAGGATCCTGGCGTAGGTTCCTGGGGAGTCCAGATGCTGCAGGATGAAGTGTAGACGCTTTTCTTTCCAAGCTCCTTAGACTACGATGACCTGGATGACTGAGAACCGGCACAGACATCTTGTTCCAGTGAAGTTTAAAAGAATGAATAACTCCATAAATAAACGCACACTCACTCAGAGCTAATCATATTTGACACATTTTAAAACCAAGTGCCTGTTAAGCCCTAAAACATCACAAGGATGTTATAACCAATCAAAATTAGTTGCTCACAGGACTGTGATGAAACACGTCACTATTCATTTTTAGGGACAGATTCATAGTATATAATCGCAGCGTGTATTGATGTACCTCACAGCACACGTGCAGTGTTGGGGACTAACAGAGTACATGTACCGCTGTTACATATTTAAAATACAAAATGAGTAACTGTATTCTGTTACAGTTACCGTTTAAAAAGGTGGTATTCAGAATACAGTTACTTTGTTCAAATAAATGGATTACACGGCGGTCTTTTCCTGTTTCATATGTTAGGCTACGCCCTCTCTGTTTTTGGTAATTCCACGCCGTTGGAAACCCAAACAAAACATTAAGAGGCTCAAATGCCCGTGTCTCAATCTAATAATCTCATCTCACAATGACGTGAAGAAATATTTTTAAAATGATTTAACATGAAGGCAACAGGCAGAGTGTTACAGGCATCGCCCTAAAGCATGCAGCCTGATGGGCAGTGTAGTCCGTGCTGCAGGGAGGATGGACTGCCATACCCGTGATGTGTCTGTGAGCGAGGAGGGAGAGAAAGGAAAAGTAGGAGCTGTCACGGAGCAGAAACGGGAGCTGGAAGCATGTAAATATAATAATAACCACTGCAGCCAAACAGAGAGCCTGACGAGCCCAGCTGTAAGTAAACTGTTAAGACTCGACTGTACGCCGTGTTCGTGTTTTCCTCTGAAACAATAAGTTCTGTTGGAGCAGCCTTTCAAATCCTCTCTCTGTCTAAAACTTGACCCAGACAACAAAGTAAAGCTAGTTTTCAGCTACGAGCCCGACATGAACCC
>NW_024582385.1:2418477-2443286 GCF_018398535.1 Haplochromis burtoni
GTTACTGAAGGCTACTCTCCACACCAACACCAACTAGATGTTTAAATCTTAATATAAATGAGTAACAGTAGGTGGACATTAGGTAAGGCTGCACTTTTTGCAGCGATCTCGTATAGAAAACTATTCCTCGCGTATATAAAACAGGTCCGCGGCTCCGAACCGTAGTAAAGGGACCTCTGGCTGATACGTCGGGTTCATGTCGGGCTCGTAGCTGAAAACTAGCTTTACTTTGTTGTCTGGGTCAAGTTTTAGACAGAGAGAGGATTTGAAAGGCTGCTCCAACAGAACTTATTGTTTCAGAGGAAAACACGAACACGGCGTACAGTCGAGTCTTAACAGCTTACTTACAGCTGGGCTCGTCAGGCTCTCTGTTTGGCTGCAGTGGTTATTATTATATTTACATGCTTCCAGCTCCCGTTTCTGCTCGGTGACAGCTCCTACTTTTCCTTTCTCTCCCTCCTCGCTCACAGACACATCACGGGTATGACAGTCCATCCTCCCTGCAGCACGGACTACACTGCCCATCAGGCTGCATGCTTTAGGGCGATGCCTGTAACACTCTGCCTGTTGCCTTCATGTTAAATCATTTTTTGAATAATAATTTTTAAAAATGGGCCGTGAGATTGAGACACGGGCATCAGAGCCTCTTAATGTTTTGTTTGGGTTTCCAACGGCGTGGAATTACCAAAAACAGAGAGGGCGTAGCCTAACATATGAAACAGGAAAAGACCGCCGTGTAATCCATTTATTTGAACAAAGTAACTGTATTCTGAATACCACCTTTTTAAACGGTAACTGTAACAGAATACAGTTACTCATTTTGTATTTTAAATATGTAACAGCGGTACATGTACTCTGTTAGTCCCCAACACTGCACGTGTGCTGTGAGGTACATCAATACACGCTGCGATTATATACTATGAATCTGTCCCTAAAAATGAATAGTGACGTGTTTCATCACAGTCCTGTGAGCAACTAATTTTGATTGGTTATAACATCCTTGTGATGTTTTAGGGCTTAACAGGCACTTGGTTTTAAAATGTGTCAAATATGATTAGCTCTGAGTGAGTGTGCGTTTATTTATGGAGTTATTCATTCTTTTAAACTTCACTGGAACAAGATGTCTGTGCCGGTTCTCAGTCATCCAGGTCATCGTAGTCTAAGGAGCTTGGAAAGAAAAGCGTCTACACTTCATCCTGCAGCATCTGGACTCCCCAGGAACCTACGCCAGGATCCTGTTTGTGGACTTCAGCTCTGCCTTCAACACCATCCTTCCAGACCATCTCCAAGGCAAGCTTTCCCAGATGAATGTGCCTGATCCCATCTGCCGGTGGATCACTGACTTCCTGACGGACAGGAAGCAGCATGTGAGGCTGGGAAAGAATGTCTCGGACTCCCGGACCATCAGCACCGGCTCCCCTCAGGGCTGTGTTCTTTCTCCTCTGCTCTTCTCCCTGTACACCAACTGCTGCACCTCCACCCACCAGTCTGTCAAGCTAATCAAGTTTGCAGATGACACCACCGTTATTGGACTCATCTCGGACGGGGATGAGTCTGCCTACAGGAGGGAGGTTGAACGTCTGGTGTCCTGGTGCAGCCACAACAACCTGGTGCTGAATGCCCAGAAGACAGTGGAGATTATTGTGGACTTCAGGAAGCACACAGCCCCACTCCCCCCCATCATCCTGACTGACACCCCCATCACCTCTGTGGACTCATTCCGCTTCCTGGGTACCACCATCACCCAGGACCTGAAGTGGGAGCCCACCATCACTTCCGTCATTAAGAAAGCCCAGCAGAGGATGTACTTCCTGAGGCAGCTGAAGAAATTCAACCTGCCAACACGGACGATGATGCAGTTCTACACTGCAATCATCGAGTCCATCCTCACCTCCTCCATCACCGTGTGGTACGCTGGAGCCACTATCAGGGACAAACAGAGACTGCAGCGTGTTGTGCGCTCTGCTGAGAAGGTGATTGGCTGCAGACTCCCATCTCTGCAGGACCTGTACACCTCCAGGACACTGCGGCGTGCAGCTCGGATCTCAGCTGACCCTTCTCACCCTGGACACAGTCTGTTTGACCTGCTCCCCTCAGGCAGGAGGCTCCGGTCCATTCGCACCAGAACCTCTCGCCATAAGAACAGTTTCTTCCCCTCTGCTGTTGGACACATGAACAATAACCGTATGACTGTTCCCACCACTAACACATGACCCTACGCTGTGTTCACTGCATCATTCCATGTTTGGCACTGATCACCACCTGCACTCATGTATATATCATGTATATATCTATCTACTTAGCACTTTTAATTCTTATTCTTATTTTTATATTTTTATGACAGTATGTTTGCACTGAAGCACCGCAGCAATTTCCTAATGTTGTAAACCTGCTCAACATCTGGCAATAAACCCTTTCTGATTCTGATTCTGATTCTGGATTTCTTTAAGTTGCTTGAAACATTGTAACAAGGCAGAGCAAGTAGATATTTTACAGAAGCAGAAATACCACAGTGCAGAAAATACCTACAAGTTGTTTGCTGGCACGTCTGCTGTCAGAAATAGCAAAGGTAAGTGGCTGTATAGTGTCTCTGGGCTCTGTTGCTATGACCACTTTTAGTCTGAGATTTAGTAGAATTGTAAAAAGCAGTTTCGTTACATGATAAATTTGCCCATTTTCCTCCCTGAAACTGTAGTCGCAAGCTTTTTGCTTCACTTATCAATACAAGAGAAACATTTCAGTGATATGTTGCTTAGATCTTGCAGTTCTGGCTCCTCAGCATTACCGTTTATAGATGAACGGCCTCATCTTATCAGTTTAGTTAAACTTCTTAGTGAGGATACAGCTGTGTCTGTGCACATGTGAGGAAAAGGGATACTGTACATACGCTGACCTCATTATCTAGCTATAGATCTAAGGAAAAGTGTAACATTTTTGGGAACACAGCCACTGACGAAGGGTGTAATTCATCCATTCGTCTATTGTGGATGTGAAAATAATGAATATTAAATAAACATGTAAAAAGTTAGCATTAATACAGCCATTTGGGAAATATTTTTTGCTTTTCGCTTCTTAAAAATGACAATTTGTGTCTAAAATACCTGAAGTTATGCAATACTCAACTTGTACTGTAATTATTTCTTTGTTTCCAGTAAAAACCTGACGTGTTACCACCTCATTCTAGTGTTCTTGATATGCTTTAATTTTGTATATGTAAATATAATTACACTGTCATTAAAAAAAAATCAATTTAATTAGAGAGCAATTAGGCCCTTAGTTGCTTGCCGAATTATAAAGTGTTACTGGAAGTGTACTTATTTCCATCCTCTTACCGAACTCTAATTTCCTTAAATAAACATTAGAACTTTGGTCCACAGACTAATAAATGTTAAGCTCTAAGAGAAATCCAGATCTGAGTACAAAACGATCTTTCTTTGACACACGTAATCAAACAGTTACAGACTCTGCTCACACTCATTAAACCTGAAACATTGTTTTACATACGTTTATTGTGAGCCCAGGGGCAAATACATTACCGTTTTGGTAAGAACTTCCATCAGTGTGTAATGAAGGGATCATCACGGGAGGCTGTTATTAGAGCCAGCGTGTCTGCCGTGGCTGCTGACTCGGAAATTCTTCCACTCGTACGTTCATGCTCTGTGGAGCCATGGATTAAATGTGGGTGGGGGGGGTTTGGTAAATATTTCATTCTTTTTGTTGCTATAACAGTTCATTTGGTGCTTTTAAATTAAACACTTCTTGATGTAAATGATAAAATCATCCATTATCCTGGCTGCTTGGCTCTGAAATGCAATTTCCTCAAGTCACTTAAATTCTCTCCAACAGCTGTGCCGCTGACCTTACAAGAGAGTCGGAGGGATCCTTTCAACTAGTGCAATTAAAAGAACAGCGGGATATAGATTTCCGTTGGCTCGATAAATGTGGTTAGGAGAATTATAATGTGTGTGACTAATGGTACGCTCGCAGTATTTAAGCTTGCTTCTCATTAATATGCTAAGCAGCCAGCACTAGCTTTGTCTTTAACACTGCTCCTCAGATCATTGTTCAATGCTGGGCTCAAATCTTACACCCTGCCCATCTTGCCGGACATACGCTTTGAGATTTCACATGGTTCAGATAACTTTTACAGATATCAGTGGAGATGGAGAAGTCTTTGGGGCTGCAGGCGTGCCGGTGAGTTTCCCTGTCACAAAGGTTGTAGAAGTGGTTTTGGAAGTGTGGGTCAGAGATTAGATGAAATCTAATAATCCCCCATATCATTCCTCAAAGCACGAAACAGCCGTGGTTAATGATGAATGGCTTATTGATCATAAGAAGTAATAAATCACAGCAATAGGACATTCATGTAGTTGTAAAAAGCATGATAATATATTAAGTAATCCAAAGTGTTCAGAATACGTTACAAAATACATTTTGGGGCATGTAATCTGTAAAATGTAATCTGTAATCTGTAGTGGAATACATTTTTAAAGTAACCTTCCCAACACTGCACATGTGTATGAGTATTTTTTCCTCCTAGGTTGTGACTTTAGCTCCATGTGATTGCAGCGATGGCAACGGGGCCAGAAGGCCTGGTGTAAAGTCATACATCATGCCACTTCAGCTCAGAGGGGCGGGTGAGGGGTGGAGTGTGTGAAAGGCTTTCTGTCTGATATATCTGGGAGGAGAAATAAACCGGCGAGAGAGCTGGAGGAAATGTGACGTAGGTTTGAGGTTGGAAGGAGGAGAATCCTCAGCAAGGGATGAGATCAGTGTTGGAGCAGAAGAAGAACATTACGATTATATTAAGTATTGGTGTTAACAGAGCCCAGGGCAGTTGCCTGAGTAACCAGCAGATGTACAGTTTTAATGTATAAGATGAAGAAATTCTGCTTTGATAAAAGACGACTGGTAGCTGGTGAAGCTACAAATTGTTTCAGATCCTGGAATGAGGGTTTACACCACCTCAAGATGCAGCAATAACTGACACGTCTGAGTCACACCAACAAATACTGTAAGCAGAGGTGAGCTTTTCTATTTCCCTTCCCGATCTCAGCCTGGCTTCTCTGTTGACAGGATGTCCGTCATGTTTTATTCAGTTCCATGTCCTTGAGCAAAGCAGGAGTCTGAGCAGAAGGAAACACAAGTGAGACGGCTTCATTTTGCCCGAGAAAGAGAGCACAAAAAAAAAGGAAAAGATGAAAGATGAAATGTTTGGCTGGTATGCAATGCTCCTTCTCTTTAGTCCTTGAGCAATGATGCACTGGCATTGTTTAAATAAGGTATTCTCATAGACCTGCGAGTGATGAATTGCACTGTCAGTTGCAGCGAAATAAGAACAGAAACCTTTCTCTGAGAAATAATATGCCACAGATGCATTACCTCCTCCTGCACTGAAATGTCTTGACACTGATTATATACACTACCTCTAAACACAGATGACTTTAATAGAAGAAGAAATGTGATAACAGGCGTAGGAATATGACAGGGGTTTACCTGGAGGTAAGTCTGTAAGAACAAGGGTGATGCTGTAATGCTTGTGTAGCTTGTTTGTATGCAGCACGAGTGTCAGAGTAAGGATTCTGGGAGAGTAAGAGCAATGCAACCAAGTGCCTGTCAAATTATCCCTTCATTGCAATTACACCAGCATGCATTTCACCACTTGTCTGTTAAGCAACAGTTGCTGTCTCCCGTCAAACCTTTGCCCACCCCCCACTCGTGCCTCACGACGCTTCGGCTACAGTCCAGATGTGTGTTCGCGCATAATAGGTGTAAGTTAGAAACACGGCCGGTTAATATGAGGAGCTATGTCACAGAAAGACAGCAGCAGAAAGGTGGCATGAGGGACAGAAGAGGGAACAAAGAAGCAGCAGGAAGGAGGCCAAGCGCCTCCGCACAGCTGCACTTCTGCATATTGTTGGTAGCTGTTGCATCAGCGTGGAGCAGAACAGAATATCTGGAGATTTGAAAGCCGGAGCATTGTTTGGCTTTTCTGCCAAGCACAATAGAGACACTGCACACCGACTGTTTGAACGTCACCTAAACACACTTCACTGACGACCGTTTATTAGACAGTTAGTATCAGCACTGATATTTTTGGAAATCGAACACTGATGATCTTCTTCTGAGAGCACATGTGAGAAAAAGCAAAAGGAAATGGAGCACCACGGTGCCGAGCGTGTCAGACAGCGACTGTCCTGTTTTTGCTGAATCCTGTCATCAACCTGCTGAATGAAAAGGTGGCCGTTGCCCTTGTTTGTTCCATGTAGTTACCTTTGCTGTGACAGAGTGAAGCTGACAGCACTATGCCTGAGGGAGAAAAAAAAGGATCATGTTGACCCTGAACGCCACCAGCTCTGAGAGACTGAATGTCGACCAGGAGACGTACGCTAGATAAAGACACGGTTGGCATACAGCTGCACAAACACACATACCAGCGACGGCTCATTATATTGTTTTATCTCCATGTGTTCGAACCTCCTGCAGAGCAGCACGGGGAAATGTCCCTCTGTAACACACCTCTGCACACAGTAGATAAAAAGGAGGTCGTCCCTTCATCACGGGAGTTTTAAAATCAGATACCTATAGATACACATGTACCATGCAAGGCCATTTTAGACTATTTATTTCATGAGCATGCATTGCTTTAGATTTCGCTTTAAGTCCACAATCCTAATAAAAAGAATCACTAGTTTGCACAACATAAAACATATCACTGACTTAAAGCTGCCACAGTTCTCTGACTGTGCTGTTTTTCCTGTCTTGGATTGTTAGTTTATGTATTTGAGTCTTAATTTATTTTATTGTTTGGTGAATTTTCAGATGTTTTGTTCCAATTTCTCATTATTCTAGTTTTATGTGACTGTTAAGTGAGGCATTATCAAGTCTTTAAATCAGTTCTACTCATTTTAGTTTTTAGTTCATGTCTGTTTGGTAGTGATGTGTGGCTCCGTCACGTTTGCACATTCACATAACAAATGTTGGAGGTTCCAGCTGGAGATGTGAATTGGCTTTCACCATAAAACTGCCAAATCAAACGTGTGGAGCTACCTGCAGTGGAGACGAGTGAGGAGTAGACTGTCTCATACTCATCACATCCATTCTGTTTAGTGTTGTTTGTTTCCTGTTTTAATTTGAAGGGTTGTTAGTGTCCTGTTTGGCTTCCTGTCTGCCCTCCAATGGCTCCCTGGTTAGTTTTGCCTGTTGTTAATCGCGTTAGCTGGTGTTTTCCTCTCCCTCCTGTTTCTCATTAGTATTCAGTCTTCTGTGTATATAGAGCTCTGTCCACAGTCAAAGTATCTGTTGTTACTTCCTGTGTATACAGCTGTGCTTTGGATTACTTTTATCTTCATATCTTTGGACTTTTTATCCTTAAAACTTGAATAAAGGGCTCCCTTTCATCACTTTCGTCTCATCTTCTGTGTCCTGTACTTGGTCCTCGATCTATATGGAAATGAAGAACGAAGAATAAATGCTACTAACCCAATCAAAATAAGACATGCATGTAAATCATGTGTGCTGGATACAAGGTCATGCTTTCATGTCAGTCCTTCCTATACAGGGCTTTGCAGTGGCTATGACTCTAAATAACAATCACAGAGAACAGAGCTGCAGATTCTTGCTGTAACACTGCAGCCTCAGTTATGCTCCACATAGAGACAAACCACAGGAGCACATATGGCTTTGTATAAAATAAGCTGGAGTTGGAATCCACCAGATACGCTATTTTTTATATATCTAAATCACATTTATTATGTTCTTATTATATTATGTTATATCCTCAAAGCAGAATGCATCAGTGTGATGTTGTGTCTGACAGAATTAACACTCTTCTTACCCCTGAGTGCAATCGATACACATCATGCGAGTGTGTCGATCTGGTATTTGCAGACTAATGTGTCTGCGAGCGCTGTTGCATCTGTGTGAATCAATGAAGCTTCAGCACATGAAAAGCTTTGGACACATTCACTGAGAGAAGCTGTTGTGCCACTTCCTCATAGCTCACGTTTTCCTTCTTTTTAAGCCTCCAAAGTGAAAACCAATGTCCTTTGGGATAATTTTCCTCCACAGGAGCCTCCATCAGGATGCAGTCTTCATGGATCATATCAAGCTTTGAGCTGAAAGTGCTGAAATGCTGTTTTTGAACTAGGAGCCAGTCATTCTTTGTCAGCCTGTCAGACACTTCTTTGCTCGTCAGAGGGAAGCACAGATCAACACTACAGACGAGTGTATCCAAAAGAAACAACCGCGTCACATATTGAACATATGATGCAAATAAGCAAAACATCTTGGTGCAACCGTGTGCATGAATACGGCAGCAGAGGTGCAAAGAATCATTTCTCCCAACATGGACTGTCTCAGTACATCTTATGTAACAGTTTCACAGCATGTTTGAGTCTGTATGCTGATGTAAGAAAGGCCGTATGAATTTATAGTAACCAGACGAGTCAAGCTTTATTTACTCTTTCTAGATCTGAGAAACTACGAACACTAGTATGAATGTTGTAATGTTAAACACAAGAACATGACAGAAAAAGACAAATATATTTATGTCTATTCTGAAATACCCAAGACTCTTGAACCTCATAACATTAACACTACTCTGCAAGATATTTCATTTTCAATTTTAGAGCCTGAGTCACAGTCCTGACAGCTGCCTTATGAACCAAAGTGAAGAATGAGAAATTGCCTTCATTGACTTGAAAGCTCCAAACCACTGATGTCACAGATGTCTAACACTTACAGCCATTTGTTGGTGACATTCTCAGAACGTACTAGGTGAGGCGACAGCGAGAAGAAAATGAGCATTTTAACAATCTTACAGGCACATTTGGTTTGAAGAAGAAAAGGCAAACATGACTCTTAGACCTGTCTGTGGACCTAACTCTGTAATAATATGGCAATAGTAGGAAATGAAGGTGGAAGTTTTTACTACTTAATTACATTATTCAAATAATTATCTTGTATTAACAGTGGGGACTGCTCAGTAATATTACAACTGAACTTTATGTAATTGTGTAAAAACACGTGAGCATGAAGAGAACGATGAGAAACAAGGACACGCCTATAAAATAAAACCAATTAGTAACAGTACAGAAATGTTTTGGTAACAATATGATAACCTGGTAGCAATAAAATGGCAACATCTGTGCTTTCAAATGTTTATAACCATCTATCTATTTATTAGTAACCAGTGTTGGGGAGGAATGGAACACATGTACTGGTGTTACGTTTTTAAAATACAAAGTACGAGTAACTGTATTTTGTTACAGTTACCGTTTAAATCGATGATAGTTAGAGTACAGTTGCTTTGTTGAAATAAATGGATTACATGGTGGTCTTTTCCTGTTTCATATGTTAGGCTATCCCCTCTCTAATTTTGGTAATTCCATGCATTGCCGGAAACCCAAACAAAACACGAAATAAGAGGCTCTAATGTCAGCACACAATGGACCCAGAGCCAGCACCACAGAGCCAGCACCACAGAGCCAGCACCACAGAGCCAGCAGTGCACGGTCAGGAATGCATTTCTGGGTGAAATCTGACCGTGCAATGCAAACTGTTTGTCAGCTAGATAGATTTATTACTATTACTGACATTGTTAGCTGGCGTTAGCTGAGGTTAGTTCATAGACTGCAGACTGTTAGCCTTGATGGATAGCATTAACAACCTGCTAGCTGCAAATAATCATGCGCAGTTCTGAAAGCAGTCTATGAACTAACCTCAGCTAACGCCAGCTAACAATGTTAGCTCGGTGTTAGCCTGCAGTAATAGTAACACACAGCAATAGTGCATTCATGTAGCTGTAAAAAGCATGATAATATATTATGTAATCCAAAATATTCACTAACACTGAGTAACTTAACGGAATACGTTACAAACTACACTTTGGGGCATGTATTGTGTAATCTGTAGTGGAATACATTTTAAAAGTAACCTTCCCAACACTGTTAGTAACTAATTGAAATTCTATTACCAGAGCTCAGTCCTGCAGTGTAGTGTGTGCTCACCAGGGCAGCCTGGCCCACGCAAGCCTGCAGAGTAAAATGTTCCAATAAGGCCTTTCCACTCACACGGAGGTAATGAACCTAAAAACTGACGCAATTCTACTAATGGCTTTCACTGACCCTGGGCGTAATGTGTTGTTGCTTGTTTAATGGCATATTCCAAACCTTCCATTGGGATTTGATTTTCAGATCAGGTCCTGACTGAATCATTAGGGATGATAGGAGAAGGAGGAGGCTGTAAAGCCAGAAAGCCCGAGGCCGACGTCTATCAGTCTTTCGTTGCAAGCTCATGCATAATAAGCACGACTGTAGGTGATGCATCTAAAGCATATGGCTCTGACAGCATCACGCTCTTAATATTGAGCTGCCGTATTGCTGCTGATCCGACTTTGAGGAGAGGACACTGGCAGTGATGATGACTCTGAAGACTACAGTACAGTGACACAGCATGGGAAGAACGGTATGTACGCTAACAGAACCAAATTTCCAACTGAAACCTCGTCCTTTGAGCAGCATGGGATTATGTAGACACTTATTTGGAGATGCTTTTGAGAAAATAAGGTTTCCTTGTTTGATTTTGGTTTTTATACTTTGTGTTTTATATATATGTTTTATATTTATGATGTTTGTTGAGTCACCATATTATAGAAAATCACACCTAGATCAGATTCAGATGGGGAATAATGTTCATTTCTTATTGCTTCTTGAAACAATGTCTGATGAGGTCTGCAGCCTCATGGCTACTTATATTTAAACTGGTTGATGACATCTGAGCATTTTTGTTTCATGCTGTTAACACCACACCTTCTGCACTGGTGGAGAACATTTAAGGTGTAGTTTACCTGGCAGAAAGGAGCAGAAAAGGGCGCCATAGCCCAAAGCAAAGAAGATGAAAATAAATCATCACTGCATCGCCTTGGGCTCAGACCACAAGCGTGCCTTGCTTAAAAGCGCAAAGATGAATAGTTTGCTGTCGCTCACATGGGAACTATTTGCAGAAGAATCTTTCACTAGTTTCCCCGGTTATCTCCTGAAGCATCAACACAATGCCTCCCTCCTAATTTATTCACATTTCAGGCACCATCCACAGCATCTCCAGGGGGAGACGATGGGAACTCACCTGCCTGCCTCCCCAGAAACACATTAAAGAGCTCAGAGTTTAAATCCTCTTCCAGGAGATCACTCAGAGCTCCCCGTGAAGCTTTGCACAGATCCTGCCGCCGCCAGGCTTTTCCCACAATGCAGCAGCGAGCTGACGGTGCACCGAGCCCGATGAACAGCTGAGAGAAAACGAGAGACACGCCGCTGTCACTGTAAATAAAACCTCTTCGCTGGCTGAAAGAGAAGCTCGAGAGCCGATTTGCCTCCTCTAACTTGTGTCTTAAAGTTTAAAGTCATGCGCGGGGGTGATGTTGGTGTAGAAACAGAAAATCCTTCATGCACGGAGCTTTCTGCTTTATTTCACTCACTGTGGTGTTCTTCACAGTGTGTCAAAGTCTTAGCTGTCACACGTCCAAGTAAGAATTACTATCTGCCTGTGACGCTGACAGACAGCTGGGCTAAAGGTAAGTGGGTGAGGTGTGTTTATGACATCTGTCCCACTATACGTGCTGCTGTTCACATTTAAACATGCAAGAGCTGAGCAGCCATCGTCAGACTGCACTAACCAATTTGAAAAGAAGCTTTTTGCAGCAGCGATGTGGTGCCAAGAAATGTTCTGACACTTGGTTTTAACAGTGTGTAATAATCATTAGTGTATGAAAGCACAACGCTGATTATAGACCATAAATGGCAGACTTACAACGCAGCCCGACAGCTACAGTAAGCAAATGATTTGCAATAAAGGTTTTAAAGCACTCTGGATTAAATTACAACCGAAGGGGGGTCTGCATTCAGGGGAGAAACAAGAGCTGGCTGCATTGCTCTCCTGTTATACTCCAAGCACTTAAATGCATTGTTAGCTTGGAAAAGCGTGGAAATGAGTTTAAACCATCACATTTGGTCTCTGTCAGCTGTTAGCATTTAACGCACTAATAAGAACACATGTCAGGGGAATTTACGAGTCCCTTCGAGTGCTGCTTTAAAAAGTCTTATCAGTGTCATCTAATTCTTTGGCTAATAAGAGTTCTTTGCCTAAGGAGCTTTAGCTGTCCTTCAGAAAGGAGGGATGGGAAACATTATCTCGCACAGAAAAAGAAACACTTCGTGTCATCCGTCTGCCCTGACATCAGCTTCACAGCTTCTGGGTGGAGTGGTGGTGCTCCTGAGCCGGGTCTTTGGGCTTTCACGATCATTTTTCATTCGTTTTTTTCTTTTGTTCCTTTCTCCGTCTTGTAGAAGGCTTCTCTTTCTCTTAGTCTGCTGAAGGATGCCGAGTGAAAAACAAATAGTCTGTAAATTTACAGGCAGTAGCTTGGTGCTATGTTGGTAGTCCTTGGGTGCTAAGCCAAACTTTCTACATGTTGTAGCTTCAAAACTGTGTGTGCATGTATAGCATCCAGCAAACTGGGCTACTCTTGTTTGTGTTTGTACTGTTGTTGGTACTTTATATCTTTGTCCTGCCAAGGAGCAGACAAGGAAGTCAAGGAACGTCTTTATATTGCAGTGAGACGAAGCACTAAAAGCATTTAGAAGGCATTGCAGCTATGGGTATGTTTACTCCACTGCAGTTCCAACACATACATCAGTGCTGAGGACTGC
The DNA here is from genome assembly GCF_018398535.1 of Haplochromis burtoni. Lineage (NCBI taxonomy): Eukaryota > Metazoa > Chordata > Actinopteri > Cichliformes > Cichlidae > Haplochromis > Haplochromis burtoni. The sequence goes on from NW_024582385.1 coordinate 2,431,185, forward strand.
ATGCAGTCTCTGTACTCTCTCCCTGCGTAACCGCAGAGCAAATACACGCAAAAGAGTAAATCCAGCTCAAGGTCAAACAACTGCATGTGTCAGGAGATGCTGAATTCAGTCCCACGCCTTATTCAGACTGAAATATATCAACAGTGATGAGATAAACTGAAGTGAAATATTTGAAAGATATGAAGTCATCCCTCATCAGCAGCAGGTTAAAGTCCGGTGATGAGTTTTCTTTCAGATACTGGCAGAATCACCTGTTTTTCTTCTCTCGTTTGTCCCCACGCACTTGCTAGTCCTGAAATGTCAAAATCCCACCTGGAAGCAGGTTTGTTCCTTACTATAAAACGTTTGGAAAACACAAAAGGTGGTCATACCAAGTACTGCCTTTCAAGCTTTTCTGATCCCTCCAGTAGGGATACAGCTGATTGGTGTGTGTCATTTCAGGACCTACTGGTGATCAGTCATTGGGGTGTGAGGAGTGTGAGTTCCCCATGTCACAGCAGAAAATTCAGCTCATGTGGTATCCAAACGGAAAACATTGTCAAACAGGAAGCCTTCACTATCCCGTGTTTAATCTAAGAGAAGTTAATAGGCACTCACTCCAAATGAACCAAAAATATGTAAGCACCTCAGAGGTGAAAAGAGTTGCTATGCACAGCACGTAGCCTTGCTCTGTACTATGTAGGGAGAACAATGTGCTTTTCCTGTCATCGGTGTCAAATTAATTAGAAATTAACTGCGAGGTGTACAAATGCTCGAAAAATGATCATTTCAAGCAGCACCGCTGTTACGTTTTATATCAATATTGGGCCAGTGCGGCATTTATGCCAGACCTACTAAAACTGAAATGTAGCTGCGCACTGACAGTGAACGGTAACGACCGTTCTCCTGATAATGTGCGTCTTAAAGAAAATCACATTTAGACCTTTCTAATGACTGCCTAGTGTTAAAAATTGAGCAGTTACAGTATGACTCTCTTTATCCACTTTAAAAATTATTCGCCAGCAGGCGTTCATCAGTGGATCTTAACATTTAACATCAAGCCGACTGACACACTGTAGATCTGAATTAAGCCACCCATTACTTTGCTGAGCTTTTACTGTCAATTTTCAGCTCCGGTCATTATCGAAGTAGCGGCGAGCTGAGGTAAAAGATAAAAGGCTGTGCCCCCTCCCCCTCCCCTGCTCCTTCCTCCTCCCCTTACATCTCTTAAGGGTTTCTCTTTGAAACATGGCTGGGAGAAAGGAAAGCACAATAGGTGTGCTATCAAGTGACAGGTGCCCTTGTTGTGCCTTTAGCTCCTGCTGTGAACAAGCCCTCGGCCGGCACCCTCATAAAACATGAAAGGACTTGACATGTGTCCAGAATTCTTTGGCTGAGTTACGGGCGCACAGTGGCAGCCTTGAGCAGACGTGGACACGTGTAGGTACAACCTCATGCAGACACGCGGCACACGGAAGAACGCTTTTCCTTCCCAGAAAACGAACAGTAGAGGCACACGTCAGGAGATGGGCATGCATGTTGTGCTGCATTATGTAAAAGAGGAGTGAAACCTCTTGGCTGGCTACTGTAAGGGAATCAAAGAGCTGCTATAGACCTAACTGACAGCGCTCAGTCTGTGGTGTGCGTGATCAGTCCGTGGACATCAATTTGGAATTTGGTGTTACAGCTGAAGTTGTGCTTGTCTGGTAACTGTTTCAAGTTTCCATTTGCTGCTGTTGCTTTGATGGTTTTGTGGCTCGCTAAGAAGCTATTAATGCAAATCAGCAGCTGTGCTTTTGATATATGTGGAACGACACTGAATTTAACAAAGTTAACAGAAGGTTAAATCACGTTAAGTTTGGCTCTGGGGTCCACAAGAGACACGTGAGCTACGCTGGCAGACAAGGTTGGTAAACGACATTAATTCTGAATCGTCCTTCTGTCACCACGCTGTCAATTTCCCTTTTAAATTATTCACTCTTGGTTTTTGCCCTCCATCTGCCACATATTGCTGCGTAAACTTTCCCTGACCTTTCGCAATCCCCTGCGCATTCATTCATGAAATGCATTATTTATGCTACCGTCGCCACATCACAGTTATTGTTTACATTGGCTGTAAAATCATACGACTTGCTGTCAGGCTGGAGCTAAAGGTTCATACTGTTCTGTGACCACGCTACAATAACATATGAAGATGAGGACAACGCATGTTGCCTCAGTGCTACAGCGGTACATCTCTGCGCTCTGAAGGCACGCCGCTTTGATACGCAGCAGCACGACAACTTCGGCTAATGAGCGGGATTTATACGCATCTCTGTGACAACAGCAGCTGTTTCTCTCACACGTTAAAGGCTTGCTTCTGTGTGGTAAACAATCTGTAAATACTAAAAGGTGTGTACGCAGCAATCTGTAGCAGAGTGATCTTTAATGTGTAGAAACTGTGGTGCTAACAGTAACTATGAAAGACGCAGTCCTGCTGTGTGATCGTGCCAGCAATCAAATCCATCTCAGGTTGTAAAGCTGTGATACAGATAATTGCAGAAGTCCATTGCTTTTATTTAAAAACAAATATTTCGATAATGTCCGTTGTGTTTGGAAGAGTTCACTGATATCTGTCCTGTGGTGCAGCGTTTAGCAGCAGGGCTGCAACGATCCAGAGAGGGAAGGTAGTGGCACAGTCTAAAGCTTGGATATGGACATTACTTTTATTTTTATAGCACAGAAGGATGAGAATGCAGTGGTACAGTGTATGCAGGACAGACACAGCTGCATTATGTTGCTAGCACAACTTTGGCTATTTGCAGGAAGCATGCTAACGCTAAGATAGCCAAGAATTCTGAACCAGACGCTGAGCTTCAGCAGGTAACAAACCGATGAGCAGCTTCAGCTCTACCTGCTCATGTTTCTACAGTAGAATCAGCGAGTTGACCTAAATACTGAGAGAAAGATCATATGTGTCCTCGGTTTGGTGTGGTAGCCTTCGGTTTATATTGTCAAACGGTATTTATGAGACAGTGTGTTTCAGCTGTTTTACAGAGTAACACCAAAGTAATGTAACGAGCAGTTTAATTAATTACTTTCTCCTGGGAGTAATTAAGTACTGTGTAAGTAAGTAAAAGTGTTCTGTGCAACATGTGCAATAATTGCTTTTTGAGGAACGACTCCAACACTCAGCACCCACAAACACCCACAGCATGCAGCTAATTCACAAGACTCTAATGTCTTTATTGCAGCAATGGCAGTGACTCTCAAAGCGCAGCCAGTGAGAACACAATGATAATCGACAAAGAATTGAATTAATGAGTGATATTGATAATGTAATAAGAATCGCTAAATTCTTATCAATTGCTATCCCTAGTTAGAGAGGTGAGGCTGAGATGGTTTGGACATGTGCAGACATATTGGATGAAGGATGTCAAAGATGGAGCTGCCAGGCAGGAGGCAACGAGGACGACCACAGAGAAAGTTCACGGATGAAGTGAAGGAGGACAAACCAAATTAGCCAACGTAACAGCATGACACAACGATTCAGCGCCTCAGAGAAAGCACAAAGTTTACAGAGGAGTAGAAAAAACTAAAAAAGCACAGCAAAAACAAACCATCCGGTCACGTAAAATCTGAAATTAGGTCCCTAAATATTTGGACAATAATAAATCTAATTTCTATAATTTTGCCTCTGTGCACCAATACAGATGCAGTTCAATAACAGGCTTTTAGCAAAAGTACTGCATTATTTCTTTTTGTGTATAGTCCCCTTTTTTCAGAGTAATCGGACATCCTGCTTCTGTTTAGAAACTGTCACGAGCCCATGAAGATGACCAAATGCTGCATTTCCTCCCTTAAGACGCTCTGACTCACTGTTCAAATACCCGTGTTACCTGTAATTTTCCTTTACCGTATAAAGAAAAGCCCCAAACTCAAGCAATGCTCACCCTGTGACCTGGTTTTTCATGACAGTTATATCTCATGCATTTTAACGTACTGTTCATATATACGGTATATTCATGAAAAGCACCTAAAAGCAGCTTCTCGTCCTGTAGTTCAGCAGCACGTGTGCTGGGAAAGCAGGCAGGCGTAGGGGCTACGATGCCTCTGTGTGTGCCGCTTGAACTGACCTCAGAGGCAACATTTAAGGAGTGTTTCACACGGGCAGTAGTCACCTCTCTGGGGTTGTTGGTTTTAATGCCGTGAGCACAACAGTGATGTTTGCACAGAAGCTGCTAATGGTCAGAAAGTAAATGGGCGTATAAACAAACAACTTTGGATGAGGAATGAAAAAAGCCAGAAAGATTTTTAACATGTTTATATGTCTGTTACTACACATACACAATGCCAAAACATGACGTTACATATTTCCACATAGTTCTAAAAGTTGATGACACTTTTCTTAATTTTTTGTACTTAATGACTCAGAAAAGCAGAGTTTAAGTCGCAGTTGGCACCAAACAGGCAGAGCTCGTTGTTCAATGCCTAAAGGTATAGTACACCATTAAAGAGTCATTTCAACACGCAACCCAAAGACATTTCACGAGCTATTGTACGGATCAAAGGAGTGCAATTATTTCTTTTATGTAAAAGCTTTTTTTGGACCAAAGCTGCAAGGAAGACACACAATTAGGTCGATAATTAATATATGATGAGTCTCCTAATGACGAACATACCCCACGCCTATTAAACCGACAAGACTTAATTAGGTTTCATAAATTCTTCACGCTCCATAGATGCTGGATATTTATATTTTAGCCTTGTTCAGTGTTTATGTGACAAGCGTCACGTAAAAGGAGGTGTGTTCATTATAAGCTGTGCAGCATGACACTGTGGACACAGATGCTCTGTTAGCTCTCCCGTTTTCATCCTCCTTCCGAATGTCTCGGTCACGACAGGAACCTGGCATCTGCTGTAAATCTGAGCGAGTTTGACATGAGAATCGGCAGAAACCCAAAACAGTTGACCTCAGCACACAGACAAGTGCTGAAGGCTTGCATGGCTCTGACAACTGCACATTTCCATCCATACTCTCCTGAATTACTGCTGGCATGGGCCGCTTTAGACACACACACACACACACACACACACACACACACAGCTGACTGCATATATTGGATTCTTCTAACGTGTGACGTTTCTCATTTGGACTGCATTCCTGTTAAAGCAGTAATGCTTCTGCAGACATAAACACCATAAAACAATGAGCGCGCGGAGAGAATTTTGATGAAACCTCAAAGTAAGCTGTCACATTATCGCCCAGCACTCTTTTATTTTGACTTACACATCTTCCTACATCGGTGCCACCTGATTCGCAGAGAGCAGCCTCACTCCCATCTCATTTCCTGCACGGCGGCTATAATGAATCTTTTATGATTTCATAATACATCCAATTATTCCACCCCTGTTAAAATCACAGTGCACCACCTGGAACCACTTTGGCTTCCCTTTCTTCCGATTTCTCTGCCTCATTTGCTTGCATATTCTCACCAAATATGCAAATGAAAATAACCAATCTCAGAGCCAAAAGAGTAGGGAAGAATATTTAAGGCTTCTGCCTCAGATAGCATAGCTGATCCTGCCCAAACACTTGTAACACTGGGAAATGTTCTTGGTAAGAATAGTGTCTCCTAATTCACAGCAGCAGTCAATATTCACAATTTGCTTTTTGCACTTTCTGTGTTGAGTGTGAGAAGGATGGAGCCATGCACTCCATGCTGAGAGGCCTTTACAGAGTAAAGCAGGAGAAATTGAGGGAGGAGAGAGGGCCAAGCTGCTGCAGTCATTCCAATATTCGGTAATCGCGTCTCCACAAATTGACTGATGAATCAAAGCTATCTGTCTGCTTCACCATAAAAGACAGCCAAAAGCAAATGAAGGAAGACTTACAATAAAACTCTAGATTGCCAGTGTGCTTGCTGCACAAATAGTCTGATTTATTTTGCAGCAGAGAGATGACATTTTATTTGCATGTCTCAGCGCTGTCCCTGCTTCTATATTGTCAGTGGCAGTAACACATGAACTAACTGCGTCAGGTACAGACAGTTTATTATTGTGCAATGAAATAATGTAATACACTAAACCAGCGAAGGTTCAGATTCTGCAGTTTCTGCCGTTTCCAGCTCGACTTTTTTCATTTGTTCTATTTCCAATTTCATCTTTTATCATCCAGCTGCTGTTGTCAGCTGCAGCAAACACAAGCGTCCCGATCGGTTCACGTGGCCTGTTCCAGCTTTCACAGAGCCTGCAACACGTACACGCTACAGCTAGCTCGTTTTACCAGAACTCACAGCTCAAGAGCACTCAGACTGAACTTGTTAATGTATTGATGCAAATTATAAACAAAAATATTTCTTTGCACATAATTTCTTTGTAAAGGAGATGATGTTTGATGTATTGGTATGAAATCAGCATAAAAAACCCTCATCAAACAAATCAAAGAAAGGCTTATGGCCTGAGAGCGATGGGATGCAGTGAATGTGCTGATAGTTAGAGGATACAAAGGTTAGTGTTAATATCTAATTACTCTAAGCAACCATTTTTATGCAATGATGAAATATTTTCATTCTGAGGTCTGAGGATGACAATACTCCACCAACAGGACAGATCTTAGTCCACCAGCAGACCTGAGCACCACAAAGCTCGATGCACCTTCACAGCGGACGTTCTGCTGCATTTGAATCAGCACCAAAGCTCCATAGCCCAATTTCACGCCCTTCATATCTTCATTATACAAGGCCAGCGGCCCGTAATAGAAAATACTCTAAGCAGGCTGAGATATTTGTCATTAATTAGAGTCTCGGCTTGACCCTCAAGCACTGCAGGAAAACCACAATATTTAGCAGTTTCTTTAAAGTAACTCAGCCACTTTATAAATGAAGGAATGAACTTGCGGTGGCGCTCGCCCCGTGGGCAATTTACCTTTGCAGTGCAAATTAAGAAATGCTAGCTCCCTTGTTTAATTTGCTTTACACGAGAGAGCTTCCCACTCACCACTATGAGAGGAAGCTCTCTCACAGTGGTGAGCTCAATTACAACCACAAGGAAACACTGTTTGTTTGTAATAGTCCAGATCATCGGTCACACAGATAAAATACAGCTAGATGAACTGGTTGGACTACAAGAGAACATACTAATAAACTCTGATATGGATCATGTTGAGCTTTATTTGTTATATCACAACTGCAGCGTCTATAAATATTTCATCGGAGATTAAATGGACCAATAAATATTGTTTCCTCATTAGTCTCATTAGGCACTAACATGACTCAAACACACAGCACATATTGGATCCACCTGCTTTCTTTAATCAGACTGTGTGTACTGTAAATACACACTGAGACGCTCTGCGCGGTGCATACCTGCTTCACATTTAAACGCAGAACCACAGAGAGTAGAAAAGATGTTTGTTCCATGTCACCTCGTGATGACGCCTCGAGCTAAACATGGGACGTTAGGAAAGCGTCTGACTGTGAAACCACAAGCTCATTTGTTGACAGCCAATGAGAATATTCTGGATAATATCCTCCATTGCCTCCTTTTTGATTCCTTACCAGCAATCCACCTTAACCAGTTAAGGTGGATTGAATGGCGGCAGCTACTTAGTTGTAATATTACTCTTATTTCTCTTTATTGGGTCACAAAATAAACTTTTAACATATTTTCAGGCGAGAATGTAGCTGTGTAAACTTCAAATATCTGCTCGGTTTATCAAGACATCGCATATTTGCAAAAGTGCTCCGACGTTTCCAGAGACGTCTGTTACCCACCAGCTAGCCGAGGGTTCAAGGGTCGCTGGAGCCGGCGAGAACAGCAAACTCGTTTTCAAACCCTGAACCAGTCTTTCGCTGTTCAGGTTAAACATGATATATACTGTACGTCACTCAGATAACCTAAAAATGTTCTTGTTTGGCTTTTTTCTGTATTTTATCAGTGTCCAATTTCACAGCCGCTCACTTCTCCCCGACCTTTGAAGGACCCGGCCCACGTAGACCGCGGAGGCCCGATCCTCAGGAGGATGCAGCCTATGAATTTGGACACCCCCAGAGACAAGGGTGACTAGACATGAAATATGGGACACGGGAACAGAGACTAAACACAGGCTAAGCTAAATGCTAATGAACTAAGATCACTAAACCATGAATAACAATAATCAACATTAAACCAAAAACACAAACACTGAGTAACCAGACGTGACACTGACCGTTCCACCTCGGACTTGTGTAGTTTCTTTGCAGCCTCAGATATCGTCCTCTGGCGGCCATTAAAAAGAATGGCCAGTATTAAAAACATTTAATGGACTTCCACATTGGCGTCACTTTCCACACCTGGCAGCTCTGTCTGTCTCTGAACAGGACGCTGATTTGGTCACGAGACCGACTCAGTCTTGGCAGAAATGGGGAGGGGGCTGTCACCGCTGCGAGTCGTTTGTCACTGTGTCCTCGGCGTAGATTATCTGTCAGATTAGAAAATGCCCCTGTCAGCCGCTCAGACAGGTGGCCAACCCAGATACATCATGCTGGCTGTGGCACACTGCATTTACACACAGCTTGAAACAGGCGTGCAGGATAAATCACCCTTTAAACTGTGCACGCACACTTTGCTGAAACACACGTGATCATATCATTTACAGTTAGCACACAGAATCACTGCAGTTACACTCTGATGCTTCTAATTTACAAGAAGGTTATCACAGATGACCTGTAAAGACCTGTTTGTCTTTAGTTTGGCTTCTTTTCTCACTTATTCCTTTTCAAACAGGAGAAAAACAAGCAGTCACCTTTTCTCCATTCACTCATCAGAGCCTTTCATCCAAAACATGTCGGTTATTGCTCTGCTATGAAATAAAGGCCGGCTTAAACAATATATTAACTTTCTAAGAGTTAATAGCTATTAAGTCTATAGTTTATTGACAGTCTATAGACTGAAAATCATTAGCATGGTAGATTTCAATTCATTTCACTGGGTGGCAAAGAAACAAAGAAACAAACAAAACAACACTTTTCCGTTTCTTCCTTGTCGTACAGTGTGTTTAATAATTTTAGACGTCTGGTTTTCTCAAAGCCAGAAAGAGACTACAGTATCCTCGTAATGTTTGATTGTCCCCAGATTTCACAGACCAGCTTGAACTTATAGAGTCAAACGAGTCAAAAGTTAGTAAATGACCTTCAAAGTAGGGCTGCCACGATTAGTCGACTAGTCACGATTACGTCGACTATCAAAATCGTCGACGGCTGATTTAATAGTCGACGCGTCGTTTGAAGCTTTGTAAGATCGCAAAAGACGCAGGAATAAGTAGCAGGATTTAAGAGTGTAATAACGGACTGAAACAGAAGATGGCAGCACTGCATGTACAAGGATGCCAGCTGCCGTTAAACCCCGAAGAAGAAGAAGCTGTGTCCCAGAATTCATAGCGCGGCCCTGCTCAGTTTCCAACAATGGCGGCAGCTAGTTAGTTTTAATATTACTCTTATTATTCTTTCTGGGTCACAAAATAAACGTTTAACATATTTTCAGGCGAGAATGTAGCTGTGTAAACCTCAAATATCTGCTCAGTTTATCAGGACACCGCATATTTTCAAAAGCGCTCCGACGTTTTCGGAGACGTCTGTTACCCACTAGCTCGATAGCTAGCCGGGGGCTAGGTCACTAGAGCCGTGAGAACACCGGACTCCTGGCAGATCGTTTTCAAACCCACCGCCGTCTTTCGCTACTCAGGTTAAACATGATATATGAGTCACTTAGATAACTTAAAAATGTTATTGTTTGGCTTTTTTTAAGTATTTTATTTATTATTATTAGTATTTTTATTTAGATAGCAAGGAGTTTATTAAACTTCACCGAAACAATCTGCAAATTTCAATAAAATTTAATAAACTATCATCTTGTCTTTATTTTTAGTTAGCACCTTAAACACTTAAAGCTGTAAGCTAATGATAGTTATATAAGAGCAGATGCTGCTGGTGCAATAAGCTGTAGTTTTACGTCCAATGGATGATGATCTGATTAGTCGACTAATCGCAAAAATAATCGGTGACTAGTCGACTATCAGAATAATGGTTTGTGGCAGCCCTACTTCAAAGGTGTTGCTACATGAAGTCAGCAGTCTGTGCTACAGTCCTGCAGCAGGAGTCTTAACAAATGTACAGTAGATTTAATGTATATATTCTTTCACTTTGTGTGAGCATCTCTTACTCTAAATAGCAGCAGGTTAGATCAGCCCTCTGTGCCAGAAACAGTCTGCGTTTCACCTCCTCCTGTTGTACACCAGGGAGGATTGATGAAACCCTTCATGCTCCAAACAAACCACATGATAAGTTATCAGATCCTGTGAGTGAAAAAGAAGCGTCCAACAAGTCAGTGGCAAAGCTACTTGTGATGACATGAGGCTCACTGTTTTTATTGAAACTTTGGGATTTTCACATGTGGTGATGAAAAGCACAACAATATCCTGATGGTTCATCTGCTTTCTGTGTTTGATTTGAAGTAAAAACAACCAACCGTATAATTTTCAGAGCTACTTCATCATTTTGACACATTTTTCATTAAATAAATCAGGTTCCAAGTCCTCTGGGGAACGTGTCAGTGAACCTGTCAGGTAGCTGACAGCTTAAGTCCAAATAAAATATCTTAACAAAGTTGTCTTGAATGTCTCATTATTACTTTGCTATAAGCTGTATCGGCAGCTTTGGATATCCAGTAATACATTTATTACTTTGGATGTCTCATGTTGGGAACCATGATGGTTGGTACTGTTGTCTTGCAGCAAGGAAACCCTCCTGGGGCCTTTATGTGTCTGCGCTGGTCTCTCTGGGTACTCTGACACCATCCCAGTCCAAAAACATCCACGGGATTAGCTTAATTGCTCTAAATTCACTGCAGATGTAAATGCGAGCATCATGCAACAGATTAGCATCTGTCCAGGGTAGTTTTCCTTGTTGGGTTTTTAAACGGCAGCACTGAGTGGAGGAAACTTGGTGGAGTGGAGTGAATTTGAGCTTACAAGCAGTCTAATTGCCATTGAACTACAGTCAGTAATTAATTGGTCTCTTCCTCCCTCTGGGGGCAGTGGGATGTGATGGGTGGTCTGAAGTGTTGTTGTGGCTACCTTTGCCTCTGTCATCAATATTAGCACCATATCGAGTCAGCACATCATCTCCCCTGATAAATGGTTCATTAGCTTCTATTACAGTGTCACTGCGCCACACTTGTCTGCATGCCAAGAACCACAGCAGGAACAAAGTGTTTTTCCCTGCCTGCAGCCTGCCACTTACTTGGAGAGACATTTGTTACTCCTTCAATGACTTCCAGCATTATTTAGTTATAATTTTGTTTTTGCACCGAGCGACTGAGTAATTCGTCTGGCACTGTTGGGGCAATCGTTCACCAGAATTTTGAGAAACGAGCTTTTAAAGAAGGAGGCCTGCAAATACCAGGGAGATGAGACTGAACCTGTGGTAGTGCCACAGCACGAATAAGCTAATGGCTTTCAGAAGCTCATCTGAATACAAATGAAATTGAGATCTTCGAGCTTTTTAGGAGAGGAAAAATATTCCCCGCTTTCTTATTTTCACTCCTAACTCAGTTATCCTGTGGACCACACAATAAATTAACCGTTTTTGTTCAAGTTTGTAGAGGATGGAGGAGCTAATATTTTTTATAGCCAGATATATGACACAGGCTCTCATCAGCCAAGGAGGCAGATACAGAGACACAAAGTGAAAGCCACTTATCTCAGTAATTCATTGGGGCGGTTGCGGGGGCGTGAGATGGTCCACTGGCTGTGGCAGACAGAGGAATTCATTGCAGGCTCTGCCATTCATAGCTGACTGCTCTCTCTCTCTGGCAGTCTGAGCTACATCGCCGTGACATGTGTATGACACGCTAAGTACATGATGTCGGCTACAGCTCAAGAGATCTGTCTTCTCAGTGAGGATGGGCCGAGCCTGTGAATGCGAGCATGCCTCTGTGTGTGTATGTGTGTACTGTATGTTTCAATGGCTGCTTGAAGCATGCTGTCAAAATGCTGCAATGTGTGCAAGTATGTCTGCAGGCGTGCAGACTCTGTTCTTGCTCCTAAAGGATGTCGCGCTGAAAAGAAATAAATGGAGTTTGACGCCATGGGCAGCACGGTGGCAC
>NW_024582385.1:2444859-2486093 GCF_018398535.1 Haplochromis burtoni
AACTCCTCCACTTGGGGCAGGAACTCATCCCCGACCCGGAGTGGTTAGTACTAAATCTTTATACCAATATTTCTTGAAATGAATCAAAATTAACCATGAATATCAACCTCACTTTATCACACGTATTAATTGACCTGTGAATAATAAACACAAAGCAAATTAAGAAAACACCATTGAATAGAAAACATAATGGGAGTTGAATAAATCACAGCAGAAATAAGTGGAGACAATAAGGTGACAGAGCAGAAGTGACAAGCTAACAATAGCTAATAGCAAACCTATATCTATAGTAGAGATGGCACGATACCACTTTTTTATGTCCGATACCAATATCATAAATTTGGATACCGATATGACTCTGATATATTGTATTTTATAATCAATAAAACTGTTTTTTTTTTAAATATTTTGTTCATACTCAAGTTTAAAAACCCCCACTAAAGCTATTCTGTTAAACCTGTATGCAAAAAATACACTGCACCCAAAATATTTCATAGTTCAGCAATAATGAGCTAATAAACTTAAACCTGCACCATCCTCCCTATTCTGGTATTTTAAAGAGTATTTAGCAGAAATATTAAGCAACCAAACTAATAGGGTTGCAAACTCCCAGCAAAAATAATAGGAAACCACCCCCCACCCTCCGCCTCGTGATACTTAATCAGTGCAATCAACCATAAATGTTTTTAAAAATAAAAAGCACAGAAATCAATTATTTTTCTACAATAATTAAATAGATTCAACATCTTTCTTCTACAGAGCTGCAGACTGCACAGATGGTTCCCAAAGGAAAAAGTAGTATAGCTTACTAGGGTATATTAGACTTAACAGTTACTATATACAGTGATGGACTTCTATACATTTTACACCAGATTAAAACTTTGGGTGTAAGATTCAGATAATTATTTATTAAAAGCTCAACATTTTAAATGAGAATAAGGAAGAAAAGTATGTCTTTGTGCCCACTTCTCCCTGTTCATGCCCTATCGGCCCCCCTGGCTAAACTTTGCTAGATCCGCCCCTGCACAGTTACGTCAGCTGTAGAAAAAGATCCTCGAGTAGAAAGTAATATTAAATACATTCTAACAACAGCTGATCAAGCTTAAACGTGCTGGTTTCCTCTTTCTGGTGCAAAGTGGGCCAAAAACAAACAAGGGAGACGGACTCGCGACAGAAAAGCCGATCAGCTGATCATTGATCAGTTTCATGATTGAAGTAGCAGCAGGAGAGGTCGCTCCATATATCGGTTGTTAAGCTTAACGCTGGAATGCTTTACAAACACTCAGAGATGAACTTACACACTTGCTTTACTCCTCTCTGGGATCACTTCCTCTGAGATGCTGGTTTGGTAGCGAGGCTCCAAATGCTCAACCAGACCGCCGACAGGTCTCGCACGCCACAGCCGCTCTATCACGTGACGCGTACTGGTCCGACGTGCTACGGTTATGAGCAGAGTTACGCCGTGTCGCAAGTTTTGTGAGGTGCTTTTTTGATATTTAATGGATCGGATTAAATTTTTTATTTCTCTCCAATATCTGATCCAGTAATTTAGGTCAGTATCAGACTGATACGTAATATCGATCGGTCCATCCCTAATCTATAGTACTATATTGATCACGTGATGAAAACATTCATTATCTATTTCTCCATCGCATCATTGAAGAGTCCTCTGCAGTCCTTCACATGTATTGGTGTCTTTTGCAGCTGTTCTGTTTTCTGCTGTGTTTTGTGTGCTGCTGCATGGAAACACTGGTGCTTTTGACCTCTCAGGGCCACCATACAAACGTGTTTCTTTAGTCACAAAAGACTTCCAAGAGTCAGTCTGCCATTAAAGTCTCCAAATACGACATCACAGATCTGTTTGTGGTGCACAGAGCACAGCTTTGGTGAGACTGTGCGATGCGTGGCTTTGTCAGACTGCACGGCAGATTGGCAGATGGAACAGGATCGTAAGTGGGTTGCTTTAAATTAAGGAGCAGAGTCATTTGAGCTAATTAACAGAGCTCATCATCACTGTGTGCAAACATGCCACTCCACCAGAAGCGCATCCTGTAAATGCACTTTAGAGACATGATTTTTACACTTTAGCCCCTCTTCAGTCAGCTGGCCTAATGCCCAGTGGGCACAATCCTAGGAATGCTCCAAATATTAAACCTTGTCTTTAGACCGGACCCCCTCCCAGGATTCATTTTATAGAGATTGTGTTGGTAGAAAGAGCTTCATGGTGATGAGATATTTGGACAGGAGTAACAACGGTAAACTAGTGATCTGACAAGTAAAATTTAAATAAAACTGTCAGAAAATCAAAAGTTTAAAACAAAGAAAAAGCAAAAAGGTCATTATTGATGGCTAGAATAGTCATGGTGGGAAAACAAGACTTTTATTAATTTAAAATCATACCTATCACTATTTATAGTGAGATCCTAATACCTTCTTCTTCTGCTTCCTTTGTAAAATGGGACTAATGAAGTCATGACTTCTGGGAAGAAACAGGGTGAAGGATTCATGTGAGGTAAAAAGGAAGGCTGAGGCCACAAAGAGATGAGGTCAGAGGTACGGATGCCAAAATGAAACAGATGAGCTCCGAATTGATATTAATGACAGTGAACTGTGGAAATGCCATCACACCGAGAGGTTGGAATAAGATCAGCGCATGCACAGCCAATAATTGCTCAAGTGTATGTGACATACAGACAGTGTGTCAGCATGAAGGAATAATGAAAATATAGAAAGCAACCAAAAATTAGCCTCACGTCCATATTTAGAGCCTGCATGCATCCTGACATTCACACTAAATGCTGCCAGTTAGCTCTTTCCCATTACAACATCTGAGCTGTCTGAAATGATTTACTGCGCTGCAAATACTTTCATTGCTTCCCTGTCAGAGTATCTATACCATCGCATCTTTTTCTTCTGATTGTAGATCTTCATTTGCACACGGAAGACCTCAAATCATCTTCCAGCTATTTCAAATATCAACGTGTTGAAATGCTGCGTTGTGTCACTCACAGAAACCCACTTGGCAGATTAGTGGCAAATAGAGGAAGCCGTGTTTAAACAGTGTCTAATCCGTTAATTGAATGCAGATTTATTCAAGCCCCGTGGTTGGACTGCACTCTGCTAAGAGCAGCAGAGGGGAGGAGGGGCTCTGCCGGTCTGCGTGGGTCACACCAGGCTGCGGCAGATTGAAAATTGATTCTCGAGCCTTTTTAGGAAGCCACTGTCATTTATGTGTCATATTAAATCCTGCCCTGCTGTCCTAGTTAGCAACGCCAGGTTTAACCTCATATGCTCGAGCTGTCAGCGCGCCAACACATTCACCTGACTGCGCTGTGAAAATCACCTTCTACATCACTTTGGCTGTGTAAATGTATGTCACATTCAGGCAATCAAAAAATCCTTCAGACAGTTATATGAGGTTTCCATCACTGCTGCAGTCACAGATCATACTGGTCAGTCTTTCAGCCCGAAGCAGATATGTGTCTATGATTACAGCACAGGCTTCATTATGATTCTGCTGCTGCTCAGATACTGTATATTATGATGATGGCAGACATGCCTGAGGTGACACCACCTCAGCGCTGAGCGTATTTTATATCCTGGAGAATGACGAGAGAGTCGTATTCTGCCAGTGAGAGCAGAGCCGCTGAGCAGCTACTACATGTTGAAGTGTGTAAAATATAACACAGTGTGAAAACATAATGTAAGTAACACAAGTGAATGCTTCATGAAATAAATGCATGAGCTGTTTGGACTTTGACCTCGCAGGGCGAAGTTACAGGAAACAAATGTATTCAGAGCATTTATATCACGGTGTGCTGTAGATCGACAACCTGTCAAATGTATTACATAAACACTGTATAATAAGCTCTGCGCTGTAATGTTTTTAAAGGCTGACACAGTGAAAGGATGGCATTTAATTCCCACTGAGACCAAATCCAATAGTGATGTTCATGCTGGAAATGAGTGAGCTAATTGGAGACATACTGTACTGTCTAAAGTGTTCGCTCACCTGCCTTTACATGCATTTTAACTTCAGTGACGTCCCTTTGCAGCTATAACAGCTCCAGCTCTTTCCACAAGGTTTAGGTGTGTGTTCATGGGAACTTTGGACCATTGTTCCACATGTTTGAGGCCTGGCTTGCAGTCTCTGCTGTAATTTATTCCAGAAGTATTCTGTCAGGTTGAGGTCCGGACTCTGTGCAGGACAGTCAAGTTCTTCCATGCCAAGTTTCTACAGAGCCAATCACTACAGACCTCCAGACTTCATGTGGCCTTCAGATTAGCTCAACAACAGTGTGTAGAGAGCTTCAGGGATTAGATTTTTATGGCAGCTGCATCCATAGACTGCTTTAAGAACTGCACATGATTATTTGCAGCTAGCAGGTTGTTGATGCTGCCCATCACATCTAACAGTCTGCAGTCTATGAACTAACCTCAGCTAACGCCAGCTAACAATGCTAGCTCGGTGGTGAGTAGCCTTCAGTAATAGTAATTATCACCTATTTAAACGGTAACTGTAACCGAATACAGTTACTCATACTTCGTATTTTAAATACGTAACTCTGGTTGTTGCTGGTTGTTTTTCAGAAGCTGACCTCTTAGTTCAAGTAAAAGGAAATCTTAATGCTTTAGCACACAAAGACACTTTCATGCTCCCAACTTCAGAGGAACAGTTTTGGACACCCAACCTGTTTTACTCCCTGGCATCATGAACTACGACTCTAGTGGCAAGTCTTCTGGCTCTACTCATCTGGCTTCTGAATGGATTTTCATAGCCAGCAGCAAATAAAAGGGCTCAGAATTACGGAGCCCCGCAGGGGACATGGGGGAAAAAAAAAATTAAGACGGACTTTTGCGAGATGTTGCAAAAGCTTTTGCGACATCTCGGAAAACAAACTCCCGTTAGCTTCGAGCTAGTGGGTGTCAGATCTCCGAAAACGTCGGAGCACTTTTGCAAATATGTGATGTTTTGTAAACCGAGCAGGTATCTGACGTTTACGCAACTACATTCACGCCTCAAAATATCTTAAAAGTGTATTTTGTGACCCAGAAAGAGTAATATTACAACTAAGTAGCTGCCGCCATTGTTGGAATTCAACTTTTGCGAGATCCGTAGTTTGTTTTGCGAGATCTCGCAAAAGTCCGTCTTAATTTTTTTTTCTCCCATGTCCCCTGCGGGGCTCCGTACAGAATAGCTTTAATATAAGTAATAACTGGTATTAGAGTTTTGGTTATTTGAGGGTCCATCTGCACTAAATGGATAATTCACTCAGGTGGTTTGGCACTCACCATGCCATGGTTCTTGAATGGTTCATAGTTCATGATTATTCTTTGTAACCGACGTTCATTTTTACCTCAAGAATTATGAAGATGTTCAATAAAAGGAGTGCACAGAATGTGAGCCTGTAACATAAACTTGGACAGCTGGTTAGTGGACTCGTTGTTATATAGTAAAAAACAACAATATATATGTTATACAGTGCATGAATGCTCAAAGCACTACAACACGTGTCCTCCATCCAAGCACTTTATTTCGTATGTAAGTGCTCTCTGTCTAACATTTATACACCGATGAACACGTTGGGAGCAACTCGGGATTGTGGGTATTGCCAAAAATGTCCAGTCAGTCACCAATCCTCCACCACTGTGGGAGCTACTGTGCAGTGTGAGCAAAATGAATAACCTGTTTTTAATCTGCTCCCACGCAAAGACGAGCAGTTCAGGCTCGTTTACTAGAATGCTGTTTTTCACACTCTCACGTATAATACAAATTGTCAGCCCTGGGAATTAGAAATGATCTATGCATCCACTGTCAGCATTTGTTGGCTTATTTACCTTTGCAGGCAGCATAATTTTCCCCACCGACACTATCACAGGTCCAATAGAACAAATTCCCAGCTCCTCTAAAGCATCAGTGTATTAATCATGTATTTTAATTTGCCAGAATCCCCATGTTGCTCTTTTTCTGCTTATGAGGCCCGTTAACCTGTTTGTGTATAGTTGAAACACATTGCATTAATATGCAGCTGTGATTCTGGACCAAGTTAGCGCAGCACAATGATTAAAACCATTCTCATCAGCAAGTAATTCACGAGGGGATGCCAAAGTCATTAAAAGCTCAAATACTCTATCATTTCCTCCAGATAATCAAACTGAATAATGGACTGGTGGTAAATGCCTACGGCTGTGCTCTTATTAATCAGCTACTGAGGGCTTGCACATGTGTTTTTAGTATGCATGTGTGTGCATATTAGGTATATTTCTGCTTGCATGCTATAACCGTCTATTGCAGGGCAAACACACAGAAACAGACAACCATTCACACCAGTTAACCTTACGTGTATGTTATTGGACTGTGAGAGGAAGCTGTAGTACCTGATGGTGAAAGGTAAGTAAGTAACTAAGTAAAATTTATTTATAAAGCGCTTTTCACAGATAAAAATCACAAAGTGCTTTACAACACAGGAAATGGGAATATAAAAACAATATAACAGTAAATAAAACAATGTAAAACAATAAAACTATAAAAACAGCATAAGAAGAAATTAATCAAATGCTTTTCTAAATAAAAATGTCTTCAGCTGTTTCTTAAAAGAATCAATGGAGTCCGTGCAGCGAAGAGACGGTGGGAGAGAATCCCACAACCGTGGTGCCACAGTCTGAAAGGCCCGATCACCACGAGTTTTAAAACGAGTGCGCGGTACCACCAGCAGTCTCTGATCTAATGACCTTAAAGCTCGAGAAGATGTATGTGGTTTCAGCAGGTCAGATAAATATTGAGGAGCCTGACCATGCAGGGCCCTAAAGGTTAGAACTACAATTTTAAAATGAAACCTAAAATTTACAGGCAACCAGTGAAGGGAGGCCAAGACTGGAGTGATATGCGATCTTCTCTTGGTGCTTGTTAAGAGACGTGCTGCAGCATTATATAATATGATGACATATATAATATGACATATATAATATGACATATATAATATGATGATAATATGATGAAATATGACAGCGAGATTTCTAAGGCTTCCTGTGTAGATTCTGTCTTTGCTGTTTTCATCTGTTGCAGGAACCAGCTCCCAGTTTGGAGAAAGACAGCCTCTCTACTTTTAAGTAGACTTAAACTGTGCAGGCTGGATCAGATGCGCCTGAACCCTCTCTTAGTTACACTGCCATCCCATCATGCATTAGCTTTTTTTTTTGTGGCTCTGTATATTTTTACACACCACTTTCTACTGTAATAAGAGATTTTGATACAATGTTTCCACATGCCTCACCCATTCGCACAACACGTTTGTCTACACCCCGGTGCTTTCTATCCAGCATTCATACACGACGTGATGCGTATGAATTGTAAAGGTGGGAACAAATCATCCTGGGGTCACAAGGATACTTCTGCATACAGCATGGATCAGCCAGGGACTGAACCACCGAACCTTAGCTTTAACCTCCTGAGCCCCTCCATGTACTCCATGTTCTTCCTGTTAAAAGGGAGTTCGTCCTTCCCATTGTCGCCAAGTGTTTGCTCATAGCGGATTTGTGACCTTATACCTGTACCTTATAATATAAAGTGACTTGGAATAGTGGAATGGGGTACTAGTTTATCAATGAAGTGGTTTCCTTTATTGCAGTCATATCTAGGCCATCACTAACACTGCTTTTGTGTTGCAGCCCATTCTCACTCCCGAGGTGTAATATAATGACGATTTGTCAAGGTGTTCCTGAGGAACGTCCGTGTTCTTATGCCACGCGCCAGGTTATGGATGAAATCCAGTAGAATGACACTCCGGTAATACACGTTGCAGCCATGTATTCCAGCCCTAACCTTATCCCGGACCCTAACCAGCACTTTAATGACGTAAGATAGTGTTTTCCAACCCGATTTAAGTTAAACGAACTTACAGGTGCAGATTCATTCCAAACGGTTCTCATGTTTCCTCATTTTTCCGATCTCGTGCCCGGAAGTGTAACATACTGATGTTGCGCTTTGGGAGTGAGAACGTGTTGCATGTTCACTCGCTTCAGTAACAAATAGTGATTGCATTATTAACAGCCCCCATCTTCACTTTGATTATCAACATCATTCTTGTGTATTTCAATCAACTTTTGCTAAACTGATCATTGAATGGTATTTACAGTTTCCCGGTGCTGGAAAACTGCGTTGTAGTAAAACTACGGTGGTGTAAACCAACCCAATGATGTCACTCATGCTGTCTAATCCAAGCAAAGCCTCCTATGTATGTCAGCCAGTTTCTCACTTTCACCCTTTTGTACAGCACAAGTGTAGACCTTTGGTGAAGTGCAGTGACAGCGGCAGTAACTCGTGTCAGGGGGATCGTGCTGTGAAGTGTAAAGTGCCAGTTGTGCTTTAAAAAGGATTCATCTATCAAAGTCGAAATGTGGCTATACACTGTAATCAGAGCTATGCATTTCACCTTTCTAGTCTTTACAGCGTGTCTTTGAATCTCACAGACGCCCCTGTATCTTTCCATCGAGGGTCTGCGCAGGCAATATCTCTGCAGCTTCATCCTCTCTCAGCTCAGACAGACTTTGGCAGTGATCCATGGGTACATGAGAAAAGATTGCATCGAGACCTTTAAGAATCAAGATTCTCTCTGGTCCTCTTGGGTCACGACACATCAAAAATGAAATTTCACCCGCACTTGCTCAAACCTGAGAAAAGTGTTTATATGATATTGTTTCATACTGAGTAGGGTTCAACCATTCCCATGAAAGAGATACCAGTCTAGCAGGTAAAAGCAGTTAGTGTAAGCCGGTAGTCCAAGTTCCCGTTACCTATACATCCAATGATAAACCCGGGACAGGCCTTTCTCTAGCCTGTTGTAATAGCTGCAAGATTTGCTGCTCGATCCTGACATCACCTACATGCAACGTGAAACCTGGTGGAATTTGTACTTTATCTGATAAGAAGCTAATCTATTTTCAGCTATAAATATAACAGGACTACATGCCAGAGTCTGTAGAGGAGAAAAGCGCTTGATAGAGAAATGAGGATAAAAGCCATTAGGAGATCCAGTCCTATTTCTTCATCCTTTTACACTGTGTGGGTGTAGAGAAAGGGATACGCTTTGTGTATTTGGGATGCCTCGTCAATGCATAAGAGGAGGATTATGGCCCATAAGTCATGGTGGTGCAGGATTTTTCCTAGTAGTTCTTTATCCTTGCTAATAGCCTCAGAAAAGACGAGGAAATGGGCCTTGGGGAGAGTGAACAGCTTTTATGGTTTAGCTTAGATTGAAGTGGAAATTATTTATCTACCCATGCAGTTAAATAAAGAAAATAGGAGGATAAATGAAAAACTGCTCAGTTATAGCATATAATTCGTGCAAATCAGGGGAAGATGAGTATAGTTATGCCGTGAAATTTGATTTATTGTCAAACCGCCGATGGCAAAAAAGAAACAATGCTGCACTGCAGCCTCTCCACAGAGTTTGACATGAGCCATCCCTCCTCCAGATATGAAGACAAAGTCTTGTGATAGCAAATCTGCCATCTGTTAGAGAGGGAAAAGTACCTAGTGTGACAAGCTGCTTTTATTCTATATCAGCTGTGTTGCAAAAGCAGCCATCATTCTTTCACATCTCAGTCTGAGGAGAAAACGGTGTTGCCCAGAGCAAAAGAACAAAGATGCAAGGAGAGAAGCAGCTGGCTTAAAACGAGGACAGCAAGAAGGATGAGACACGGAGGAAAAGTGGCTCCACTGAAAGAAGTGTAGCGCGACGCTGTGCTGTCAAGACTGAGCAGGTCAACAAAGAAACATGACGAGGCTGAATGAAGAAAAACTGCTTCCTAAAATAGCCAACAAGTCATCACACGTGTCATCACATGACATCACATGACATCATCAACAACATGAACCAGCAACAAAGTGTTTTTTTCATGCTTGGAATCTTTGCTAATTTCCAAACTAACAAAGTTGGTGTGACTCAACTGTTACAAGTAGCGTGTCACTGTAATCCAATTACCTTTTTCAAGAACGAGTAATGTAAGGGATAACTATTGCAAAACAAAGTAATTAGATTACTGTTACTTTCCCATAAGCAGCGTGCTTACGGGAAAGTTTAGTACTGCGTTACTAAACCGTGATTTTGTTTGTGAGCGTGTCTCATGACAATGACGTACGAGCGTGTGACGTCCGTGGCAGCAACAGACGCTTGCAGATCAACAATGGATAATATGGAGCGACGGAGAGGGTACGACCGTGCAGCGTTTAAAGCGTGGAAGTAATCACATTACTTTGAGTTTGATTCTGTAAAAACTGACAAAAACATCAGCGTCCCGCCCCACTCCTGCTAAACAGGTGACAATAGATTCAAGAGTGACAGGATTTTAGTTATTTTCTGCTGTGTTTTACTTGCATCTATTTGAAAGAGTGTAAACACTAAACATTATTTTATTTTATATGCTGGAATATGCAGAAAATAGGTTTAAATTTTAAACACATTTCTTCCAGTCAGAGACTGTTGCATTAACACTAATAAAACAAGCTTTAAAAAGAGGCTTTTTCATTTGGTTACATTTTATATGATAGATTTTGGATAAAAAATAGAATTGGGCTGAAAGGTCTGTGGCTTTATTACCTATTTAGGTTCTATATGCTGTTTTAAAAAAGTAACTAAGTAACTAATTACATTTGAAAATAAGTAATCAGTAAAGTAACAGGATTACTTTTCTGTAGAATTAATCAGTAATGAGTAACTAATTACTATTTTCAAGTAACTTGACCAACACTGATTATGAACACTTTAACATGCACATCCTTTGAAAATTAGTGTTTTTTTAATTATTATTTATATTTTGTAAACCTGAAACTTTTGATAAACACATTCAACTGGTTCTGTGATTGTTTACATATGTTGGGTATCAAACCCACAACCAGTCTAAAGACAGCAGCATTGATGCCCTGTGTTACTGTCTGGATTGTTCAGCATTTCAACATTATTACACTGATGTAAAGGGCCTCACCATGCCATGCGTCCTTTATGCTAGCAGTCTCTAAATGTAACCACCGGTGCATGTATGACTAGAGTAAACATGCCTCGGTCTCAGGTGTCCAGCGTGGACCCAAGCGGCACACGTGAGTGAACTCACAGGCACATTTTAAGCCATTGAACCAAAGCTCCAGCTTGCTGTTTCCGGTGCTTTTATGTCCTCAGAAACCAGATGAAGCTCAGCTGAATGCTCGGCTCGCAGCTGAGTGTTCAGCAGAAAGGTAGCGGAGAACGAATAAGCCCAGGGCTCCCTGCAGGCTGTTGCTTATTAAACGGAAAATGTTATGGCTCAGCCTGATGGGCTACAAATACAGACATTTTCCCAAAATGTGTGTCATCTAGAACTCATTGGGCTGTCGCTTACTCTTAAACACAACCCGGGTTGATAATGACCCGGTTCTTGAAGGCACAAGGATGAAAAGAGAGTCCACGTCACTGCCAAAAGCCAGAGACAGCAGCGGGTAGTGTGAGTCTACTTACTGTACAGTATGTGTAAAAGGAGAACACAAGTTTGGATTGAAGCAAGCACAAAACACGGTAAATTCATTTGTTGTTGTGACTTACTTAGAAATATATTTGGCTTAGTAAGATTAAATCACTGAGGGTTGAATTATGCAAAAACGGCCCTCCGTGTACATTTCTCACTTTGGCTCTCCAAACACGCATGCAGAAGTTGCAGTGAGCTGCAGTAACAGCAGAGGGAGAGGTCTTATTTCAAGCCAAGACAAACAGACATTAATAATACATTTAGAGGTAATTACATAGTAGCTGCCTAGCTTAATTGTTTATGGCGATTAAGGATGCTGGAATGTACTTCATACATTTTTTTCTTACTGTCTACTTCTTAGCTATAAATATATTATCTCCCCCTGCAGGTAATGCAACTTCTGCATGCAGTAAAGTGGAAAATGGACACGATGGACCGGCGTGTGATCTCGGGTTGACATAATAGAACGATTATGTTTCAAGCAAAATTGTCAAACACTTGATAATTTCATCTCCTAAAATAATTGTATCTTTTTTTATTTCTTTTATTTTCTTTGTTTTTACTTCAATGCCATCAATACTTTGAATTCATGCTTGGGAAAATAAGTAAGTAAATAAAAATGTTTACATTTAATTTTCGCATGATTAATTGGTTATTCAAAACAAATAAAACCCCAAACAAAGGCTGTACAGGCTACACAGTATATTTTGAATTGTAGCACTAATGCAATCAATTTGTAAAACTACAGATCTTGTAGTTTAGCTCTAAGTAAGCAAGGGTTGTAACATTTTGCAAAGAGCAGCTAACTAATGGAAAATATGATGCCCCTGTCTTCTGTCATCCATCGTAGTTGCGCAACAGCTTCATTAAAGCAGTCAGCATGCATTGTGCCATCATCACCCTTTGCACATGTGCAGGATGTAGTCCCACTGGAGCTTGTAATCTTTTAAATCAATAAAGTCTAAACTATGTTTCTCTCTGTTCAGCTATAATAATCTAATCCAGACTGGATAGAACGCGAACGCTAATCGTATTAGTGTAATCACGCTGACCACATGAGGGCTAGCTGCTTAGCTTTGAGTGGATTTCAGGGCACAGGTGCTCTGCAATGTGGCATTACAGTCTTTAAGCCTTGTGGGGTGATCCTATACAGAGATCTGTTTCCATTATACGGCCTGTTTGACCCCTGACCTTCAACTACAGGGTGAAGGGCAGAAAACAGCTGGACGTTACCTGTATTCTCTTGTAATGTTGAGAAATGCTGCACTTGGCATTGGGTGTAAATCCGTTCACCAAAATATTGGTAAATGTACTGCTTCTTATATCGTGCTTTTCTACTCTACCCGACCAATCACAGCACTTTATACAACTTGCCTCATTCACTCATCTGTACAAACACTTTTTACTATGGTTTTTCAAAGTAAGTGCTGTCTGTCTATTGCAATGCACACACAACCATTGTTACTCAGTAATTTCATTACAGTTACAATCATGCTGCTACCTGCATTGTAATGGTTCTTTAGTTACACTGGGGAGACAGGAAAAACCCATCAAAGAATAATGTTTTATTAATGCAATCAGCTGATTGTGTCATGATGGAGCAGTCTGCAGCTTTAGAAATATGGACCTTTTGTTTATATTGCTCTAAAGTGAGAGTTTGTGCTGCTAACATAACTTTGATTGAACATGAGCCAAACACAATGCAGATGCCACTTTGTCTATAACATCCTCCTCATATTCCTACAGTAGCATCACTGTGGCGCTTTGTGTGTCTTCGGCCTGGTGTTCAACTTTGTGTTGTTGTTCGTGTCCATGTAAAAAACGTTGTCAGTTGGATCTGGATCTGTGTTGGTGTCTGTAGATTTTTATTGTCAGGTTGATGCAAAATGGGATTTTTAAAACATTTATTTTAAAGGTAAACTGTCCTGAGTCTGATGACTCAGTGTTTCGTGTTTCTTTTTAATATTTTATGTTCTTGCTTATTCTGGTTGTCTTTCGTTAGGATTTCCTATTTGTTAGGTTTCCGTTCTTTGCCTGTCCTGGTCTCACTTCTCTTCGTCTGTCCATGATGTCATAGTGTCTGCTCGTGAGTCTGTCTGTTGTGTACGTCCTGTTTTACTTTGACAGTCTCTTGTCTGTGTGTGTCATGTTGTGTTTGCTTTATTCCCTGTCTCATTATTATTAGTAGTATCAGCTGTGTTACCTTAGCTCCTCTCTACGTCCTTCGTTAGCCTTTTGTGTATTTATGTCAGAGTCCCTCATACTACAGTGTGTGTCGTTTACCTGCTAGGGCTGCCACGATTAGTCGACTAGTCACGATTACGTCGACTATCAAAATAATCGTTTGTGGCAGCCCTATTACCCGCTTGCCTGTCTGTGATAAGGTTTCCGAAAGAGACTCAGGCGCAGGCCAGGGTTTTCCTTTAAGCAAAGGACAGTGCGTTTATTTACAGTGAACACATACACCAAGTGGCTATATACAACGTGCAGGGGAAACGGGTCCGGGTCGCCAGGGTCCGTGGGAAACAGGGTTGGGAGAAGGGTGTTCCACACTTTCTGTACAAAAACGTTCCCCCTCAATCACTCCTCTCCGCATCGGGTTCCAAAAACGATCTACGCACAAAACGTCGGGTTAGCAGGATAATTATAAGAAATTCTCAAAGTACAGGTTAGCAGAAACACAAGTCTAACTGACACTGATAGCTCAACGATCCAGCGAAGACTAGTGCAGACTCGCCATCTAAGTAGTGCAGTAATCAGCTGGGATCAGCGGCCGGTGTGGTGATGTGGGCCAGTGGTGTGTGTGGGCCAGCAGCGGGAGCCCGCAGTGAGCATCGCCGTGGCGAGAGAGAGAGAGTGAGAGAGAGAGAATGAGAGAGAGAGGGCGAGAGCGAGAGAGCAAACAAACCACAAACATATTGCCCAATAGAGGATTGACCAGCGGGGCACAGGGACCATGACAGTCTGTTAGTTTATTTTTCCTCAGTATAGCTAGTTTTCTGTTCAGTCTGCAACCCACATTAAAACAGTTTTGACTTCGTGTTTTGCCTCTGAGTCCAGCGTGTGGGTCCTCTTCTCCTGCACACAGCACACCATGACATAAACCTGGTCTATTTCAAGTTTCGCTACCGCTCAGCGGTTGGTTCACGAGTGTTCGCAGATTATTCTGTGTCTTCCACACAAACTATGAGTCACCGCAGTAATCTGCTAGCAACCAAAGCCATCACAGTCGATTTCATCCTGCAACAGCCTGCTATCGTTTCGTCAAATAACACACACCTTTCCTCAGCGACTACTAAGAGAAGACCCATACCATCCTATCAGCGTTTCAGGTTATTTTTATTTGTCACCTGCACTAATTCAGACGTCAGTGTCTTTGAGCACCTAGCAGGCGAGATCCAGCTGTGCAAAGTGCAATAACGTACATTCACACACAATCACACAGCCAGCTGTAAAAATGAACAATTATTATTTCCATTTTGGCATCTCAGCAAACAGCCTGATGTTATTTACAAACACACAGACAAACTGTGGGAACCATTTTTTCTCAATAAAAAATAATAAAACTCTTACAGATGTGCAGATTTGATGTTGCTGTAATCACGGTGTAGTTTTGGGTGCTGTATGCCACGGGGAAAGTGGGAATAAGAATATTCAGCTCTGGAGTGGTTATGAATGTGTCAGCATGGAGCACATTTTTCACAATAACAATTTCCTTCTGTATGAGGTGACAGACTGGGGTTGACTGCTGTAAAATTGAGTTATGCCACATGCCATTGTGTGTAAAATCTCTATGTAAGCACCCACACAGCAGAAATGTACATTTGTGAATAGTGAGCTGGCTGACAGATGGCATGAGCCCCTCCAGCAGGGTGGAAGGGTGGTGGAAAACAGCCTGGTCTGACAAATGCAAGGCTGCTACAACAGCAGTCAAACAACACGACTGAAAAGTGTCTAACAGTCAGTGCGCGCCATATTAGTTCACATATTGTTTACGTGCAGCTTTTATGTCAAGCACCCCAAATAGCTAATGTTTTATTCAGCTGGCTGTACACGTCCCAGAAGCCCCTGTGTTTAAACTAAGAGGGAAAAACAGCAGTCAAATCCTTCATGTTCAGATTTCTCTGTCTACATCTTAGGTGTGCATTTACACCCTGCGTGCGTATATTAACAACAAATAAGACACTAAAGAACAAGAAAACCCAGAGTATTTAACGATGGTGATGTTTTTTTCTCCTTCACGTCTCATTTCCACAGGAATTCATTACAGTTTGATTACAGGAGAAAAAGGTGTTTTATTTTCTTCGCACTCCCTTTAATTAGTGTCAGCCTCAAGGTCGTTTTATCTCTAGAAACAATATTAACATTGGTAAGCAAACAGAAAGAAGAAAAAAGCTGTGATAAGTGGGCCAGCTTTGTAATGAGACAGGCAGCAGATAAAATATGGCAGATTTTAAAAGGCAAACATGTATAGCTTGGCCTGTGAGACGAGCAGAAGAGGCCCTTGTCATGTTCTTACACTGAGTGAACCCGCTCCCCCCTCCACCGCACATTTATCTCACAGAAAGAAAATCCCTGGCACTTTCAAACTAATTACTATTCAGACTGCAGCTAATTAATTTAGAAGTGGTTTATGTTTTGTGCTGTGCAGCCCTGTAACACATCATCTACAGTGGGTGCAGGAAGTGTTGCCTCATGTCTCACACCAGCTGCGTCTGTTTTCTGTACTCTGCTGGCTCGCCAGTCTGTGTGCACGGGGGGGCAGAGCCCAGCACTGCATCGAGGCAACGTGGAGATCTGTCGGAGATGACGGCGGCAGGAGGGGCGGGGGCGAAGGAGCGTGTCTTAAATGGGTTGTTTCGTTCAGACTCACTGCAGAGCCCGCTGTGTGCAGGGAGGAGCGGGAACAGAGCAGCCCAGATAACGATAACATACTCTACATATGCAGGCCTGGACAGTGTCAGAGGCGTAACTGTGGGGGCTCAGATGGCAACAGGACTAGCATATATCGTGACTCTTTTAACTTTAATAAAACAGTAGAGCTTACTGCATGAGCGCCTGTGTCTCTTCAGTCAAACTGACCAATTTATCCGATAAGACATTTATAATTAGCACATGAGTTGAGTGCAGTTGGGTTTTTGAAATTCCCTTGACTACATTCGGTAATAGATGCTGTGTTCATCATACGGAAAGACGAGCCAAAACCACGATGCCTCCAGGCGTGGCTGCTAGCAGAGGAGGTTTAAATCATGACTCATCAGTAATGGAAATTTCTGGATCCAGATGTTTGGTGTTCGTGTCGAGCTTCTCGGCATTGAAACAAACACATTATTGTTCTAATCCAAACTTGCTGTCATGTGCTGTAGGCTGTCATGTCAGAACCGCGTGGAAACGTGTGCAGGAACACAGCACAGAGTAAACTCCTACCCCCTCACTTGTTTTGTAAAGCTAGTGGTGTGTCACGCTGTGCAGACGCACCAGTACTTTGCTTTTGCACAGTTGTCCAGAGATCGGTGTCTGCTTGCTGTTATTCCAGAAAGGGGTGGGAAAGTGCTCTTTTTGGGGCTCAAACTGCACCCGAAATTTATGACTGAAACAAAAACAGAAATAAACAAAAGCATTCTTTGTTAGTTTCATAAACCCCTGCGGTCGAAAAACAGAGAACACTCGCAAAATGTGTTTTTATATCTATAAAAGGCCCCTTAGACAGATACGTTTAGGTAGAAATCCTTCCTGTCCACCACATGTGTAGATGGACGGACTTGTTTGTTTGTATATTTGCATATAAAACAGCTGCATGCATCACAAGTTATTAGACATGGCAGTTAAGAGAAAATGAAGTTTTCCGGCTCTAAAACTGAAAGGTAAAGCAGTATTCACAGAAGGGGAGCAGCTGACACTGCAGTTCCTTATAACTGAATTTCCATCACTAACTTTTCGTCTTATTGTTGTTCTGCTACATTTAGGAGTCATCAGTTGGCTCCATTTCACCCTGTTTATAACATCCTCTTCTGTCAAAACCAAGCCTTAGTGTGTCCTCCTCCATATTCAACATTGTTTGTCTGCTATCACCAACCCTAAGTCTTTAAGTCTGACATCACTAGCCGTGCCTGGGTCCAAACTCCGCTTCAGGTCCCAAAGTCAAACGAACACTGCAGCATCACTGAGAGTTACAAACTGTCTAAATTCTTTCATCTGTAATAAAATGATCAGCGTTGCTGTTTTACCAGGTGTAACAATGAAGTTTAACATCCAGGCATCCATGAAAACAGAATTTATGACATTTAACAGAGTTAGAAAGGCAGCACGGTAGCACGGTGGTTAGCACTGTTGCCGCACAGCAAGAAGGTCCTGAGTTCAATTCCACCATCAGGCCGGGGTCTTTCTGTGTGGAGTTTGCATGTTCTCCCGTGTGGTTCCCGACTCCGGCTTCCTCCCACCGTCCAAAGACATGCAGCTTGTGGGGATAGGTTAATTGGATAATCCAAATTGTCACTAGGTGTGAATGTGAGTGCGAATGGTGTTGTTGTGTGTTAGCCCTGCGACAGACTGGCGACCTGTCCAGGGTGTACCCCGCCTCTTCGCCCTATGACAGCTGGGATAGGCTCCAGCGCCCCCCGCGACCCTGAAAAGGATAAGCGGAAGCGAATGGATGGAAACAGAGTAGAAGTTAGCAGGAAGTTAGCTCGCTAGCTTCACCTAAGCATGATATAGCATGTTCTGACTGAGAGATTTCTGAAAAAATTCAAACGTACAGCTCTGCTGTCACTTCCAACATAAATGAAGACAGGAAACTAAACAGCAGTGACGTTTGTAGGGTTACTGAAGTTGGGCTAGCTGGTATATAATGATGTGCTACGTGATCGCTAGCGACACAGCTATGTTAGCATAACAAAACAGTGAAGCTGGAGGACGAACACTAACACTTTTCCACTATAAAAGTTAACGTGAAGGTTCCTCATGGTTAGAGACAAATGCAATCGCATGGCAGGATGCTGTAAACGGACCAAACTTCAGTCAGGAGAACAACTGAGATAATCCATCCACAATACGAGGTTAGTCATTAATATACTGCTGCATGGGCTGGAGTTACATTGTAAGGTTTAAAAACTGAGCTTTAAAATGAACAGGGTAATAAAAACGAGAGAGGCCGACAGTGATCACTGACTGTTTTTAGGGGCTTGTTGAGATTAAATAGAACAAGATACAAAGCATTAAAACATGTTAAACAACACAACAGCCTTAGTTTGGGCCCAGAAGCAGGATTCATCACTCATCACTAAGAGGTTGCCAACTCCCTGAAAAATAAATAAGGGACACCTCGTGGCCAGGGCCGGGCAACCAGTTGTCTTCACCCTTCCCAGTGTGGTAGCTCTTTTTTTGTGTGTGAAATTATTTTTTAACCATTTGACTTGAATTTGATTTAAGCAGATGCATATTCTTTGTGATATGACATATGGGAAACAAATGATCATTTAGCCATTTATTTTTAGCTCAAAATGACAACATTAACACAGTAAAACAGGCCTCTTTCTTAAACAGAAGCCTGTCATGCTTAACTTTTGAGAATATAAGTAAATCTTTCTTTAAAAGAACTCTGTCCTGCTTAACTTAAAATAATAGAAAACAATAGAAAGAAAAATATTCTTGTAACAGTGCACATTTAGTGCATTTAGTACAATTGGCTTCAGTTGAGGTATTATTTCAGCTTTTCTAATGCTAATCAGCTGCTCCTGTTTGTAAACCCACTTGTTCCCATGATTACGCATCTTAACTCATCATCATTATTCATCTATGTATTACTTTTATGTATTAGTCATCTATTTGTTGTAATCATCTATCCTTGCAGTTGTTTATTACACAAAATAAATTATATTATCACACTTCTGGCCACATAGCGCTGATATTCACTGCACATGCCCATATTAACCTTAACCAGAGGGTTTAAAAAAACAAACCAGTGTTTACATACCATATCTGCTTCTGCCGGGCCTGGTGGACAAGAAATTGGTTAAGGGTTCCCCGAGCTTTCACGCCCCTCATGTTCTTCATGTGCCCACCACTAGAAGCATGCCTATGGAAAAAGTGCGCCGGCACACAGTGCAGTGCGCTTTATAGGTGTTATCGTGCACTTTTCCTTTTCCCATTCCTCCCTGTACTTTTGCAGCCTATTTTTCTTTCTCTGAGCGAACAAACATTGCTGCTCTAATGCTGGGCTCACACTGTGCGATTTTTGGCCCATTTTTAGCCGATTTTTGAGTCGTGCGGCCGATTTGGTGATCGCCCAATTTTGGCCTTCATCGTGCATCGTGTAGTATACGTGGGGTAACGAGAAGCGATTAACACCTCGAGCAGCTCCCGATCATCAATCGCTCGTGAGGGTGTCACCGCAGCTGCTCACGCGCAAACACGTAGCCGTCGGTGAAAAAGACGGAGCAGCACGGCTGTGCAGCGTGTGATCTGGACACAAGCGATGGAGGCACAACTTGTAGAACTTTGGAAAGCTCATCCGAGCCTTTTCGATGTGGCTCACAAAATTATCACGACCACAACAACCGTGAAAATAGTTGGATTTACATTGCTGCTCAATCACAGCTGCCTGACAGTTTGTTTCTTTGCATGCTTCTTGTTGTGGTCATCTGTTGTCTTCCGGTATTTTCTCCGCAAGCGACCTTTCCTCGACCAATGAGATGAGCGGTAATCTGAATTGTCATACTCGAATTGTCATAAGTGTGCTGTCAGCTCATTGGTCACAAAGCAGGAGAGGGGCTGGGAATTATGTTTTCAAACAAAGCGTTAATTCCATTAAAAGTTATAGACTACTTTTGATTTCACTGTATTACGGGACAAAGTGCGTCCCTTATTAGCTCAATACGGGACGTGTACTTTTGTTTCTAAATACGGGACGATTCCGTATTTTAAGGGACGGTTGGCAACCCTATCACTAAAAGACCAGATAACCACTATCACACACTTTGTCTTCCCTCAAACTTGAGCTGTCCCTCTGTTAGGCTCAGTCCTGAGCCTAGCCAACCCGATCACGCTGAAAGAAAATCTTACCACCTTCACTTCATACTCCTGTCTTTTTAAGCACTACAATTAGCAACAACAGCAACAAAGAAAAACAGTTTGAACTGGATTTTGTAACTGGTTAACTGTGCATTGTTAATAAAAGTCAGTGTTTTAGGAAATACAAAATAAATAATGATAATAAGAAATGCTAGCTCGCTTGACTCACAACTTTGCCTGAAATGTGTGTGAGGTATGCACACACACTTTATTAACACCACCTTTAGTGTGGAAAAGGCACACACGGTTTGTGCTCACTGTCTACAGGTTAACGTGACAGTTTCGTTTCTCTCGTTGTACGTTTGGGATTCCACATCCTCGGAGTTTGTAACATTGTAAACACCTGAACAAAATCCATCATACCTTAGTCACGCTGCATCAGTTTTCACTGAATTTGCACTTCGGATGTAGCGCCCTGCTGCGAGCAATCTTGTCACAAACATAATCCTGATGGATGTGTGTGCTTGTGAAGCAAGTTCAAAATAGCTGGAATTCCTTTGCGATAGCTGGCTCGAGACAACCTCAAACCCCTTTCACAGGTAATGGGCATCACTTACTTTTTTTAACCCAGGCTTTCTGCTTCAGGCTCTGGGTGCACTCATAAAAGATGGAATTTGACGCATCATTTGATATGCCAAATTCACCTCTTCTGCACAAAATAGACCAAGTGCCGCCTACTCAGCCAGGAGGAACAGGTTATGGAAAGATATCAAGGACATTAAAAGAAAAATATCACAGCAAAACAGAAAACAGATGCTTCAAAAAAACATGCAAGAGAGCAGTGCTACAGAATACTATTAATCTTGTGGATTCATGGGTTAATATTTTTGTTTTACCACTCGATGCACGCAGGCATTTATTTCTAACATGACAGTCAGAACCTGAATGCATAACCTTCTGTGGAGCAGGAGCAATGTAAGTGTCCCATTAATCTCATAGTGCGGCTCTCAGATCTGCTTGACTTTAATGTGAGAGGCATTCAGTAAATCACTGAAAAAAAAGAAGCAAACATAACTAGCTAATGCAAAAACATGCTTTTATGCCTCAGCAAGCCACTCAAAGAATCGGTTACAGCGCAGTCACAGTGGTTAACGTTCACTCAGATTGATTCATTCAATGTCTTTAGAGACTCAGTAGGCTTTGTTAGAAAAGTCATGTGAAAAATAGAGTTTCACATGACTTTCCTGTGAAAACCTAAGTACACTCTTACTGCTTCCATAGGAATCAAGAGTACAAAGCAGTCAGTTACCTTGATTACAACTCAATCAACTGATAATCAGCAGGCACACCTCCACAAGAGCAAATTCATTCAAGTGTGTGTTAACACAATGTCACAGTCGTCCCAGGAGTGGATGTCCTAGCAAAGTCACCGCAAGGTCAGAGCACACAATGTTCAGAGAAACTGCAACAAACTGAAGAGCTACCTCTCAAACTCCGCAGGCCTCAGGCAAAAGCCTGTTCTCGCTCAAAGGTCACTGGAACCATTAAGAACTGGGATCTGAATAAGAAACACCACTTCTGGAACAATGTCCTGTGGACAGTTGAGACCAAAGTGGAAATGTTTGGTCATCGTGCACACCGCCGTGTTTGGAGGAAGCTGCAGCGAATCAGCACAAGCGGCCGGTGCCAACTGTCGAGCACGGTGGTGCTGGGCTGGTGATTGGGCTTGTTTTGAAACCACAGGTCTTGGGCTCCTTGCAGTCACTGAGTCACCCATGAACTCCTTGTATACTAAAGTATTCTATTTTATCTGTCCAATAGCTAAAGCTGGGCTCAGATAGGGAAATACAACAGGACACAGATCCCTAACGTAAATGCTGTGGGAGCTGTGGGTAACTGAATCGCTGCAAACCTCAGTGAAATGTAAAGAAGAGTGGGCCAGAATTCTTCCACAGTGATGTGACGGACTGATAAAGTCATATGGATGCAACACTTCCACCTCATTGCTGCTCAAGCTGGGGTTTACCTAGTTTTTCACAGGTTTGTGTTTTTGGTGTGACCGTATGTCCCTCATATTGTCCTAGTTTTTGTTTGTTAAATAATATTAAATTCTGTTCTTCTGAATTCTTTTGGCGACAGAGAAAGACTGGACTCAGAGTGGTCAAGCTCAAAAAAAATCTTTATTTTTACATTTCCGGAAATGGAGACCCGCCACGCGAACACACAAGCTCAGGTCTGAATTCTTTGCCAGCTAAATCCGTATATATATTTCTGCACTACGTCACACCGACACAGTTTACTTAGTTCCGCTTTTTGTGTCTGGTTTATTAATATGCCTGTGCAGCTCTGCACTAAAACTTCCTGTTCTCTGCAAAAGCATGCAGCTTCCTGTCAGTACTTTTGGCTCAGATTCTACTCAGAGTTGGCCCTTTTCAGACTGGAAGCAAACTATATTAAAAACAAGTAACAATAAGCACTAACAATATATTAATTTCGTGACAGCTCCCCCCCTTTCGTGTTTCCTAAGAAACACGACATAATTCCTTATTTATCCCTTTAAGTTTACCTGCCTGTGAGAATAATAGCTAAGGTATAACAAAAGACTTAAACCTAAAACTGCTCATATTATGTGAAGCCGTACAGACGGTCTGCTTAAACACAACCAATCTGCACACGTCACTTTTTGCCCCAGAAAAGAGTGATAGCATTATAATTATGACAATTATGATGAAGATAATGATAATAATAAAACAATGCTGAGTCGCGGCTTGTCAAAATAATGATGCGTGGCTGAGGTGGAAGGCATAAACCGAGCTATCTGGAATCTGCTTAAATCCTTCCTCGCATAAAAAATGTAATTTGTCCACAGACTGATAGACAAGGACAGGCAGCGAGAGGGAGGGGTATATATTTGCATTTATTTTAAAACACCTTTTATTCAAGCAGCCATTCCAGAGGTTAAAACTTTCCCACTGATACTGGGCTTTAATAAACATGCCTTAAAGACTGTTAAAATTCAGCAGCTGTGGCAGCGGTTGCAAATCTCTGCTGGCCAAAATTACTTTTCCTTGTATAAAGAGACGGACATTCACAGATAAATGTAATTGCAAAAATCCCCACTGTCCCTTCAAATGTTCCGACTCTGAGTAAAAATAAATGGATCCAATCTGCATTTAAACAATAGAACTTATTTGGCACAATTGGCATGCAAACGTTCTCTGTGGAAAATAGGCAAGGTTAAGTAAGGGAATGGCAGCAGTGGAAATCTGGTTTGCAGAGCGGCTGCAGATGCGTTATTCTGCTTGATGATTTAATTCCACTGTAGGCAAAGTCAAATATTTCTCACTATGACTTTGTATTAAAACAGAGCCCTGAGTCTATGATCTAATCCGAGAAAGCCTGCAGCAGCCAAAACAAAGAGATGACACGATCAAAACAGATAATCTTGGAGGTGCATCAGTCTAAACATTAATCAGAGAAGAACAGGCTCGGGCTTCCTGTAGGCTTCCACAGGCGGGGGGGGGACCTCGGTGATGGATGACGAGGTCTGTGCAAGAGATTCATCACTTGCTTTCAGATGGCCTATGCATACTCACATTTCATTAGCATCATAAATTACGTCCCAGAGGGAAGCCAGGTGACCTCAGACAGAGACCTCACCGCTGTGACAGCAAGAATGACCACTGTGGGGCCATGACCGTGTCCCTGCTGATCACCTCGCAGAGGTGAGTTTACAGCCTTGATGGAAACTACTGTGTTAATATAGATAAGACAGAGCACAGGCTTTTTTATTGTTCATCGGCAAGAAAATAACAAATACAAACAATGATGACTTGGGTGTTATACTCTTAAATGGCAGGTTCTCTTCACCAGAGACAGTCTGGATGATGTAAAAAGGGAGCTGGTAAAACCGCTACTAACGTATGCAGGGATGAGATGAAACTTTAATGATGCCTGCAGGACAATTGCATTGTTGCAGCAGCAGAAGTGCAGAAAAAAGGATGCGATAGCAACGTTCAGCGTGGGCTGCAGATGCAGACGGCATGTTATGTAAATTTTACTGGTAGTTTTGTGCCATCATGGTTTGGAGTCATCTACATTCCAAAGTAAGCAGAATGACAACATGCAAAGCGACTCTCACTGAGGGCAAAGCAGAGTGCAAAAACTGCATAAACAGAAATTAGATGCAATTAGGGTAAGGGCAATGATGCAGCAGATGCTGGCAGTAAAGCATATGTGCAGAAACATGCAGAGCGGCCTTCCTATGAGTATTACACAAACAGTCCTAAAAATATGTCATACACTGCCTCATTGAGGAATCAATCGCATGAACAGATTGATTCTCGAGGAGAGCGGCGATACGAGACAATATGTGGCACTGCAACAGCAAACAGATAGAATCTACACCCCCCTGCTAATGTTCTCGATTCAGCGGCGGCTGTAAGTATTCCAAAGACGTTTGTCAGAAAATTATCCAGATTTCATTTGCTGCTGTTGTCTTGCAGGAGAAGTGATCTAAAATCCACCACATACATCTCCTCTGACACTCAGTGACACTTAATGAACAATGAAAGTATAAAGAGGGAGAAGTGGAACCGATGGAAATAAATGGCACATTATCATCCTGAGGAACAGGATCAATATGTAATGAGGTTTAATGGGCCAGAAAAGTGTCTAATAGAAATGATGGCTGCACCAGCCTCACCATGCAAACGTAATGAAGCCAAATAAATCTCTTTCCTTCAGAGCACTTTGCCCTGAGCACAAATGACTCAGGAGGGCTGGTTTCACGATCCCTGTTGGTGTAAATATGTAGCCCGCAGTCTGTTTGCCTTATTATGCAATTCTGGCTGGTATAAGATTTTTCTTGCAGAGGGAAATCGCTGTGTTTATAATGCAATCCTTTTAAGGAAGCTTTCCAGTCATGCATTTTTTTCCTCTCGGTGAGAACAAAGTCTCACTTCCAGTATTTCATATCTTTGTGTAGGCGAGGGATGACTGACGTCCTGCACCGTGAACATCGTTCAGACAGAAGACGCACACCAGTCATTAGATTGTTTCAGAGACGTTGTCACACATTTCTGAACATTTGAGCTCTTCTGTTTTATGAGAAGCTTTATCGTTCTGGAAATGAAAACAAAGGACAAAAAAATGCTATTTGTGTTTACTGTTCCTAATTACAAATTGAGCAAATAATGAAATGAAGGTGCTAACTCAGCGTTCCCCAACCCCCGGGTCGTGGCCCGGTACCGGCCATGAGTTAATAATAATAATACATTTTATTTATAGGCGCCTTTCAGACCTCAAGGTCACCTTACAGTAACACGTAAACATACCATAAAAAACATAAGAAAAATGTATATATAGCAAACATGGTAGATAAAATTTAGACATAAACAGCCATAAAAGTATAAAAGCAAATATAAAAACTGAGCAAAGTAAAAATGGCCTAAGACAGATCAGCTGTATGCAGTTCTAAACAGATGGGTTTTGAGTAGTGATTTAAAAGTGGTGAGACAGTGTGTGGTCCGGAGAGCAAGTGGAAGTGCATCCAAAGTCTCAGGCAGAACAACTAAAGGCTCTGAGTCCCGTGGTAGTCAGGCGAGCAGGTGGAACTGACAGAAGGGAAGCTGAAGAAGAGTGGAGTGTACGGAGGGGTGAGTATGGAGAAGATCGGATAGATATGGAGGAGCGAGGTTATGAAGCGCTTTGAAAGTGAGAAGCAGGATCTTGACACGGAAGTGAACTGGGAGCCAATGGAGCTGTTTAAGAACTGGTGTTATATGTTCAGTGGATCTAGTTCTGGAAATAATACGAGCAGCTGTGTTTTGAACCAACTGCAGTTTATGGAGGCATTTATGAGGTAAACCATAGAGAAGAGACAGGTACCGGGCCACGAGAGTTGAGACTCGGGTGTGAAATTTATTTTTAATAGTTTTTATCGTTAACTCAGTTTCCTGGGTCTTTTCCCATGTGTTATGAATAAATCTTTCTGGTTTTACTTTGTTGTATTTATCTGCGACACCTTAAAGGCCGGTCCATGAAAAAGGTTGGGGAGCGCTGTGCTAACCGATTGTTTAAATTAGGTTTTGTCCCGTTTGTGTGTCTTGACATCAGATCCAGTCTAGTGTTACAGTGCTGCACAGATGTAACACAGTTAGGGGGCTCCCACGATCATCGTGGGAAGACTTCCTCACTCACACCGACCTGCGTTTAATCATTAGTTATTATTACTCTCTGGGTCTCTTCCACAGTGTGTCTTTGGTTCTGTGGCAGATGGCTGTCCCTCCATGAACCTGGTTTTGCTGGAGGTTACTTCCTGTTAAAATTTTCCATTTTCCTTCCCACCGTCAACCAATGCTCAGGTGTCAGCTCACTGTGGGCTGTTCTCTCTATTATTGTTGGTTCTTCACCTCGTTGTGATTCGGCACTATTGATAAAACTGAACTGAACAATAAGCAGCTGTGTTCCACTATTAAGCAGTTTAACTAAATGACATTGTTTTGCATTGGAATCATACAGATGATGAAAACAAACAAAGACGTTCAGCCTGTGATTTTATTTCCACAGGAGAGATCACAGCTGAGGTAGTCACGAACTTTGAGATGGGACTGATGAAGAATGAAATTTCTGCCAGTCCCACCACCAATAACACACACACACACACACACACACACACACACACACACACACACACACACACACACACACACACACACACACACACACAGCCTATATTCTCTGAGTACTCTGGGATGTAATATGGTGGCGTTCCAGCCGTTGCTTCCATTAATCACTCATCCCTCTTGGTAGCTGCTCTGCTGGGCAGTTTAAAGGAAACATTCAACCCAAATACACAACATCAAAACAACTCTTAGTCTCTA
The DNA here is from genome assembly GCF_018398535.1 of Haplochromis burtoni. Lineage (NCBI taxonomy): Eukaryota > Metazoa > Chordata > Actinopteri > Cichliformes > Cichlidae > Haplochromis > Haplochromis burtoni. Next base: position 2,472,249 of record NW_024582385.1, read on the forward strand.
AGTTTGTGCTGTTAGTATATCTGGAATGAATGTACAACGCTGAGAGCTCTGTTGGAGTTTCTGTTGCATTTAAACGAGTTTTGCTTGGAATCTAAGCTTACAGTGCTGAATTAAAGAAGCTGCACCAGCAGCTACAGCATCTGCACATTCTCATCACTACAGCCTGCTCGCTGATCAGCTCGGGCAGATTCTGTTTCCTAAACCTATACGATATCATAAAAATAACAATTCATTTGCATACAGGTCTATTGATTCTCCAGCAGGGGGCAGGACCAGGGAGCCAAAAGGGGCCCTGGCAGCACCTCGACTCAGAGACCTTGTGAGGACTGCGATGTTGAACCAAAGAGCCTACACAGACAGGGTACAGTACATAACAAAGAGGTCAGGGTGTGCACAAAGATTTCCTACAAGGGTCAAATACAAAATAGGTTGTTGACTTTTTAAATAATCAAATGAAACTAAAAAAAGTATCACATATCAAAAAGTAAGCAAACCCAACATCTATCATGCATCCAAAGCAATACAATTAGAGGACTTCTAATGTGAAATGTTTTACTTCATGTAAAACTCTAACATCTGGGTTCTGGTGTGGGCTCTGCTTTTGAAGTGTGTATCACCACGATCTAAAGAGAGCTCTCAGGGTCTCAGAACAAAGCTCGCGGATGCCTTTGAGTCTGCTAAGAGATTAAAGTCTGCATTAAATCACACCGTGCAGCAAAGAAAAATAATTTACGTGTGTTTCCCATTCTGCGCCTTTGTAAGAACTATATTTAGTAAGACGTGCAGGATTCACAAATGTAGTCATTTGTTTGATTACTCTAACAGACTGAGCAACATCTATTTTGTGCAGACCAGAAAACACAGGAGAAGAACCTCGTAGCAGCTGTAAAGCACAGTAATGGAAAGGTTAGTGTTTGGAGCTGCTTCACTGAGCAGCCTGCAGTCACTGACACATAAACACACACACACACAAACACACACACACACACACACACACACACACACACACACACTATGTAAGCGATGAAACCTGTTCTTCACTGTATGTACAGTAATAAAATGAGCAGCACCGGCTTTCTTACTCTGCAGCTGCCTTCCTAAATAAGAGGCCTGGGAGTGCACACACCGTGAACACCGAGGGGAATCGTATTGATTTCCGTTCCTCTTTCTCACTAAGGTCATTACACTGATCAACTCAGGCCTGAAGACTATGCCAAGTGGGTCAGACAGAGGAATTCACAAAGGGCTGTTTCCTCTAAGGTTCTAAAAAACACATGAAATCACCAAAACTGCAACTTAAACTGTACACGTCCAAACGATGCATGTGCAATAATAAATTGCTTGAGTACACCTTAAAGAGTGCGACTCTGGCGCTTACATTCAGACCCTTTTCAGCAGGTGGAGACTGTTTGTACAGCTGATATTACATTTTTTGCAACCTGGTGTGGTTACTATTAAATCTGTTCACTGTGGGAGGAGAGAAGAGACAGAGGTCTGGATTTTTGCCTCTCTTCCATATTTCTTTGTGATGTTGTTACATCGTAGCACTGGTAATAATTAACCTCTCATCAAAGACAGTGGTTAAATATGATGAATAATGTGTGGCATTACATGCTAGCACACTTTGCTTCCATCTGTCTGTGAAGGTTCTCAGTCATCCAGGTCATCGTAGTCAAAGGAGCTTGCAAAGAAAAGCGTCTGGACTTCTTTAAGTTGCTTGAAGACGTTTCACCTCTCATCCGAGAAGCTTCTTCAGTTCTAAGGCTTCCATCCTGTAAAAGCCCAGACACGTCTTTGCGAACAACATGGTAATTTTCAATGCATTCATTAAAACGGACACTTCCTATTTATAGAGCCATTTCGACTGCTCCTCGGCTTTTCTCTCTGGGATGTTTTGGTACCAGAAGAAGAAGAAAAAAAATGCTTCTGTGCTTATTACAAATTCTCCAATCCTCCTGTGACTCTTTCATTTACACTTAGTCCATGATTTTATCTCTTTTGCACACACACAAACGTGCTTGGCCTCGCTTCACTTAATACCGAGTCAATTTCTCCTGCCCTATGGCCATGTGCTGCCAATATGTTTGAAAGGCAGACATGATGAGAATGCTTCACTGCTTGTTCGCTGCACCGCTGCCCAATCGAGAGCACTTCACATGACAGGGAGTACCGCTTCATCCCGTTACTGCTCATTTCTAGCTCAAACAGAAGATCAAAGCGTGCCACATCAATAACTCACTCAAGGTAAAGTTTTCCTACTTGAAATGTGTGTGTGTGGGCGAGACGAAAAAAGCAGAATATCAAGAGCAGGTCGAGGCAGAAACAGAAGTGAGTGATATTAACAGGAAGCTGGATGTGTTAATAGATTTTCTATTTCATGACTCAAAAGATTAGCAAATTGGAGTTTACTGAAACAAGATAAAAATATGTTCTGGAAGTCAAACTGTATTTGTGCCCTGAAAACCTTTAGACAGTAAATGTGCTGATGCGCAGTGTAGCACACACTCTGTGTGAATCATCATCGAGCCTTCCTGTAGAGATTTCATATCACTTTCAGTGGGACTCATTTCTCTAATTGGTACGATCTGCAAGATATTGGAGGCTGTTTGTTGTTTGCACCACGAGGCACATTTTATATGCTGGCCCACGCCACAGATGGAGTAGAGATCTGCTTAGTGGGATTCTCGTCCACTGAATTTTATTTATGGAGCTCACAACAACAGTTGCCCAAGGTGGTTTACATCGTAAGGTAAAGAATCAGAGAGAACACCTCAATAACAAAGATGATCCTATAGGAGAAGGCACTTGGCGACAGCGAGGGGGAAGAAGACAACACTCCCTCCTGGCCAGAGAGTGAGCTGCCATGGTGCAGGTTTGTGCTCTCAGAGTGTAATGCACTGTTAGGGGTGCAACGATATTCGTATCGATATTGAACCGTTCGATACAGTGCTTTCGGTTCGGTACGCATATGTATCGAACAATACAACATTTTTAATTTATTTTTATCAACTTTCCTTCTGACGATGCTGTCTGTGTTGAGCGCTCAGTGAATCTGCGCTCGACTACTCCGCCTAGGCTGCACTGTCGAGCGCAGATTCACTGAGCGCAGCGCAAGCTAGCAAGACAGAAGCTAAGCTCGTTGAAACACGGCAAATTGAACCTCCCCCACCCTCATTCAGATCTGGCGTTTGGAACTATTTTGGTTTTCATGTGACGTATGACCCTGAAGGTAAGCGCGTCATGGACTAAAGTAAAACAGTATGTTGGATGTGCCACGCAATGCACAATTACATGGGTGGGAGCTAGTGCGTTAGCGCAGTTAGCTCGTTAACGTGTTGGTCGTCCAGCCCCACGCACGGGGCGATCCGCGGTAGCTCGTTAACGGAGATTTGCCGTGTTGTGGCGTTAACGTCATTTCAGATTTACGCTGACAGCACTAGTGGGAACACAACGAATATGACTGCACATTTACTCCGACATCATCCTAGTGCAAAGACAAGTGGAAGCAGACAAAAACAACAGAGCATGCTACAAACTTTACCCGAGTCATTTAGACAGCCGTTAGCACATGGATTCTCCTTATGGGGACCTGATATGTTTAATATGCTGCTGAGAATATAGCCCAGAAGAAGCGTATAGTATAGCTTTTATTTTGGAAAGAGCCATTTCTCTGTAATAAACTCTCTTTTCCAAAGATGAGTGGATTTCTCGATCAGATAGATTTTATTTTATTACTTTGTTGTTTCAGCAACATTAAATTTAAAAACTGTACTTTTGAGTTAAAATATATATTTATAATTTTAATAAATGACAAATTAAAAAGAGCATGAACATTTTTTTGTATCGAAAAAATATCGAACCGTGAATTTTGTGTATCGTTGCACCCCTATGCACTGTATAATGTCACTTAAGGGTTGGGTAGCTTAGGTGTCTGCCCCAAACTCGTCTCTGTCCTATTAAGTTCAGCTCTTTATAAAACTCTAGCGTATTAATAGAAAAACCATATTCGATGCAATTTGCTTGGGTGCCGTCGGCAGCAGGTAGATTTCCTGTGTTACTAAACTTCAGACATTTACAGAAAAAAAGCAACGAGTGAGTTCCACTTGATAAAAACAAAAGAAATATAAAAGCGAGAAGCTCTCGTTTAAATTCCCATTTTGTAAATGGATTTGTCAGCTTGCAGATTCTGAAAATTGAGATGGTCAATGAAAATCTTTTTACTAGATTAATCCACTTTTTGATTTCTGTGGAAACGTTTTCTTCATTAATATCACATAACTGCTTCAGATAAAAGAAAAAGTCATAAATATTCATGCGTCAGCTTTTTTAAGCAGGATAAAAGAGGCGCAGCTTCTTCTCTAAACGGCTCGGTGTGTTCTGCTGTGTAGGCTGAGAAATGCACCACTCCAAACTTGAATAATTAGTGTTTGCCTCTCATCTTACTACCTTTATAACTTATGAATGTAGCAGCGTACTTCTGTCGAGTATTGGCTTCTTCATTAAAAAACAAGTACTCAGATACACAGAGGACACGTGTGATCTGTCACTTTGATGTTTGGAATGAGATCAAATCACACGAGTCTTGTTACCATAAAGCTTTGTGTGCAAAGTGATTTCTTTTCAAGGCAACATGCTTACATTGTAACATTTATTAGTTTCATGTTGTTTAGTTACTTCATCACTCTGTACATACACTCGTGTCTGTAAATATTTGGACAAAAATAACCATTTTTGTTGTTTGGCTTCTGCACACTACGACTGAAGTGCAGGCTTTTAGCTTCAATGCCAGGAGGAGGCCACCATTAAGCCAAACTACGTCCACACGTACACGGGGATTTTTGAACATGGAGATTTTCCATTTTCGTTTTTTTAAAAATCCCGTTCACATGCATCTTGTGTTTATATGTGGACGAAGGTTGATCTTCGTCCACATATAAACGCCAAAAACGCAGCTGTGTAGAAATGTTGGCCAATCAGAAGAAGTCTAGAAGCCTGGGAGGGAAAGAGTAAACAGGGTTTTATGCAAACCTGAAGTCTGAAAAGTTTGTTTTGTTTTTCTGAAAAAGCAGCAAATTTTGTGTTACTTTTCAAGTACCTTCATCATTTCAAATGTTGATAACCAGAACAGTATTTTGGCTGGTGCAGACTCACAACTTAACAGTGAACTAAATGCATACAGCATGAATACATTTAAATTAAAAAAAAATTACATTTATTCAAAACGGACGATGACGTCGGTGTCGGGATTTAGGTTGTGAGACCGTCTGTGTTGAACAGTTCACTCTGATGTCTGGAAGGACAGTCACTGTGTGTAAGTGTGTAAAAACTGCAGATAGTCAGAGCAACAGTATTTTGTTTCTATCGGCCATTGTAGAAATTAATCTCATGTAAGCAATAACGTGGCGCACAGCGTCACGTCAAAAAAGGCGCACACCTTTGACGCTGTGTCAGTAAATCTTCTCGTCCACACTTAAACGCAAAAACAGAGTTTTTGAAAATCTCAGTTTTCAGTGATCGCAAACGCCGTTTACGTGTGGACGAAAGGTGCAAATGCATAGAAAAATCTGTGTACGTGTGTCGTAGCCTAAAGAAACCCAACAGAGAGCCACCAAAAACTGTCAAATCACCAACTGGTACATTTTTAAATAGAAGACACACACTGACCAACTCAGCAGCATCAAAAGGTCCACAGAGGAAAGCTAAACTACATCCTCTGTTAAGAAAACCCTTCACAATATCTAACCAAGTATAGAAAACTCTTGTGTACCTTTGTCAAGGACCACTGGATACACTCGACACCAACGTGGCCTTATTAGACTTTGTGAAAAAACTCTGAAAGAGCTGCACAGGCCTGAAAAACATCTTTGGACAGATGAATCCAAGATTCCCGTCATTCCCATGAAAGTATGGAGAAAGAGAGAAAACATGGTGGAGGCAGTGTTGTGGTGTGGGCCTGTGTAGCTAGGACCATACGTACACTAGTGACACCAGGTTACTGGTGTTACTGGGACACGTGGCTGACGATAGAAGAACCAGGATGAATTTTGAAGTGTACAGGACAACACCCTCTGCTCAGTTTGAACAAAATGCTGCAAAACTCAGTGGCCAAGTCAGTCACATGATCTCAACACAACAGAGCGGCTTTTGAATGCAAAACTGAGCGCAGAGAGACCCACAAGCAAGCAGCAGTTGAGGGTAACTGCAGTAAGAGCTGAGCAGAGCATCTGAAGGGAGGAAACAGCATTTTGTGAGGACGTTGTAATCTAGGAGTCGATTTTCACCCAGGCATTGAAAAACAATCCTTATAATAAAAATTACTTTGAATTATTGTTGAGCCTCTGATGGCTCGACTCAAAACTAAAATACTTCTGTTAAACTCTTCAGTGCACTTCAGTCACATGTTGAGCCGCTGTGTGATGCAAAAACTGTGTCATACGGAAAAGAAATAGAAAAAACTTATAACAGACTTGCATCAGATGTGGCCTACTTCATATAGTGAATCATATCAGGCTGATATGATTTACTCATGAAAGTGGCCACTTTCATATATTGTTTTAGGAAGTATCCAAAACATGCAAGCTTCATTTATATAATTTTTCAAGGGATCTTATATCTGTTTTCACTCTTGTATGCTTTTTATACAAGTTTCACACAAGACACATACAAACTTTATAAGATTTATATCTTTTCCATGTGGGAATGCCCAAACACTCTAACTGTGTGAATAAGCAGGGCTTAGATAATGTTTAGATTTACAGACGATTATAGTTACTTTGCAAATGTGCAATCACAGCATAGGATCAAACGCATTTGGATGACTTGATTTTGTACAGCTGGTATGGTGGAACATGCTCATCATGCCTGAAGAAGTTCTGTAAAAACAGAAGCACTGAAGCAGTTTTTAAGGAAAAACCAAATGTCAAAAATCATTCTGTTGCTGTTTTCGACAAAAATGCGCCGAGCAGTGATGGAATTGACCGTCTGCGCTGGGATATGTCAACTCTTTCAGCGGGAAACCTCATCCATATCACTCCTCTAACTGTGTCAGCACAGCGGCCGGGACGCTGCCAGCAGGGTTAATGATGAGCAGGAGGACAGATGGTTTTTGCTGTCATCTGGAGTGATGGCTTCCAGCCTCGTCTCTGTCATTGAACCAAAGCAGGCACGCACACACATGCAGGATGGCAGACCTTTACATAGTTGTAGGCTGATGATGACCTTTGCAAAAATGACACGTTCTTTTTTGGAACATCCCAATTTGTTTCCCACGCGTTGCCTCCTGAAGTAGCTGCTGTGTTTTTCCCTGCTATCACTGATAAAATCAGCCTATCTCGGCTTAAACACAAGGTCATGGCTCTGTGATGCTATATTTATCATTTCTTTCTTTTCTTTTACAGGACAGATTAAAGGTCAAAGACTTCCCTCTCTCTTCTCGTGTATCACTTCACGAGTGAATGTTAGACATGGTGTCCTCTTGTGCTTTGACAAATGAATACAGCAAAATGAACAAAGTGTGTGCTTGTGCGAGAGAAGAGAGAACACTAAGGCTTGATAATTTAATGTGACAGAAGCTTTTCCACACAGAGAAACTTGGCTGGCTTTTAATTGACTTAATCATTTTATTACTCTACAAAGACAAAGGATGAATGCCCTCTTATCTGTGAAGAACAAAATGAACAAGGCTGCCACAGATGAGGGAGAAGACAGAAAGCATTTTGAATCAGAATGGAAGGACGTTTTTGTTCCTGCAGTTGGTCCGCAGGGAAACTTTATCTTCAAACAAATTCGATATCAGCGCGGCTGGTGCTTTTCTCCTCCTTGATGTCAGATAAGGCTTTCATTATTTCAAAGCATCCTTAGCAGAGGGGATGTCAGGAGACCAAGGCAAAGTTTGCTGTCATGTTGAACCACAGACTCCCATTAGAGGACCCGCTATTTGACAGCATTAACTGCATCGACGCTGCCGGAGCTGCACAATGTTGCTTTCACTCAACACAACAGCAACGAGCGCAATTTGACCCTTTTTAGACACACTCGAAGCACAATATTATTTTAGAGTAGAGCTGGAGAAGAAGTGCTGTGGAAGACAGACTTTGTTATCACACGCTAACACTCCTGTGAATATCACTGTCAGCAGTCAGGCCTTTTACTTAGAGACAATTTAAAAAACTGAATAATTCACTGGCAACGCTGAATGAACAGTCGTGCCTGCAGCTCTGTGAAGCTGCTGCTAGGTGCAGTAGTACGAAGCTAAAAGCTAACACCACGGTGAACTGCTGATACTGCAGGTACATCTTTACAGATGGGAATTGATAAGAATTCAGCGAATCCGATTCCATTGTTGATCTCACTTATTGACTCAGTTCCTTATCGATTCTCTTATCAGCACCGTCACTAAGCAGCACAGACATCGCATTTCTGCAAATGAATTGTATGCTGTGGGTCAAATGTTTGTGCGTGTTGGGCATCTCCCCGCCTCTTTGTTGTGATCAGCTAAAGTTGTGTTTCTGTTCCGTCATCACGCTCCAGCCTCTTAGCAGTGATGTCTGTAACAACGCTGTAGACTGCTCTGCTATTTTCCTCCTCCAGCACACAAAATGAAACCAGCTGACTGCAGTGCAAGTACAAGTGGGACCAATAAGCAGAAGTGAAAGACAAGCAGACCAACAATCCAAGGAACTGAACAGCTGGGAACGTTCTCGATTCCCATCCCTCGTATTGGCCTTGAAATGACGTTATTCTTGGAACAGCCACAGTGCAAGGAGACAGATTCATTTCTAGCTCTTGCATAAGAACAGAATGATAAAGATATAAAGATGAGTATATGTGTATTTGACTGTTTTTAATGTTATTCCCTTTAATCAGTGTTGGGAAGGTTACTTTTAAAATGTATTCCATTACAGAATACAGAATACATGCCCCAAAATGTATTCTGTAACGTATTCCGTTACGTTACTCAATGACAGTAACGTATTCTGAATACTTTGGATTACTTAATATATTATCATCAGAGGTGTGGACTCGAGTCACATGACTTGGACTCGAGTCAGACTCGAGTCATTAATTTTATGACTTTAGACTTGACTTGAAAAAATGTTCTAAGACTTGTGACTTGACTTGGACTTTTACACCAATGACCTGGGACTTGAATTGGACTTGAACCGGTTTACTTGAAAAGACTTGATATTTTACCCCAAATATAAAATTTAACATGCATATTATATAGAGATTGAAAATGTGACGTCATTCACGGGTAGAACCGCAAAGGATTCTGGGAACTCGTGGCAAGCGGTACTAGCGCACGCAGGCTTTCAATTAAAATCAGTTATACAGCGATAAAAAGAAACACAAAAATGTCAAGAAGCTGTTGTATTATTAACTGCAATAGCCGGTCGCATGACAGCCACGGGAAGCCGACGGGTAAAGAGATCGGTTGTTATCGGATTACGTCGTTGAAGAGAAATTGTTCGAGCCATGTTTCCGAAGTAACAAAGACGCGACGGATGGCCTGGATTGCAGCCATTCAAAGACCAAATATAACGTCCCAGAACACTCCAGCTCACAGGTTAGTCTGCTCCAAGCATTTACACGAAGGTCAGTGTTTTGTTGTAGTTAATGCGTCATTTTCATAACATAATTGGTGATATAGGTTACAAGCAAGTCTGGCGCTGAACAGAAATTGTCGCGCTATGCTCCTTTGTTTATTGTGCATAAATAGTGAATTGTCCTGACACAATATTGCGTTTCGCTTCTGTTATTATGGTACATTGACAAAAACATATACTTTTATTCACAGGATAAAACAGTTGTTTTGTATCACTAATTGCCCAGTACGATTACAGCATACAATATTATTGTCACTGCTACATTTCTGTGATGCTACCAGAAATTATTTCCACTACTAATTAATTACCGTTGAGCTCAAAGGTCCTATTAATAAACGGTTAACGAATGTGTATTTATGACGACGATTTGTGAGACTGGTAAACTTATGATACGTACGATGGTCTTTCGTTCTACACGGTGCATTTCAAGGTCCTGCACCCATCCGTCGGTAAACTGTACCTGGGCTTGTTGCAGTGACCTGAAGTTACTAAACTTCATGAGTGTATGCACTCACTCCAAGAACCGTATGATTATAAATATGCATATAAATATGCTACGATGAGATAGCTGACTTCATCTAACTAGCAAATGTTGTCCAGGCTACGTTGGTGATGCAGTTTTTTTTAATGTGTATGATATTTTTGTCATGCGATTTTAAAGCTGGTCCTACAACCGCATCCAAGAATAACATGCAGCTTATCTCAGAACTGTCGGTGAAAATTATTCTTGGAGCTAGGTTTAATTGAGCTGCATTTTAAAGAGGTGCAATTTCACAATTTGTGTATATTTTCTAAGTTCACTATTTTGTCATGTGTTGAGAAAAACACAGATTTTAAAATTACATGGTCTAATATTTACATTTAGCATAACTGCAACATTATTTTTTTTTTTTTTTTTTTTTTAAAGACTCGAAAGGACTTGAAATTCAAAGTTTCAGACTTGTGACTTGACTCGGACTTTTACACCAGTGACTTGAGACTCGACTCTGACTTGCCTGACATTACTTGAGACTTGACTTGAGACTTGAGGATAAAGACTTGAGACTTACTTGAGACTTGCAAAACAATGACTTGGTCCCACCTCTATATATGCTTTACAACTACATAATGTACTATTGCTGTGTGATTTATTACTATTACTGAAGGTCCGCGACTCCGAACTGTAGTAAAGGGACCTCTGACTAATACGGCGGGTTCCCTGTCGGCTCGTAGCCGAAAACTAGCTTTACTTTGTTGTGTGGGTCAACTTTGCTTGACAGAGACAGAGAGGCGTTGAAAGGCTGCTCCAACGGAACTTATTGTTTTTGGAGGAAAACACGAACACGGCGTACAGTCGAGTCTTAATAGCTTACTTACAACTGGGCTCGTCAGGCACTCTTCTTGGCTGCAGTGGTTATTATTATATTTACATGCTTCCAGCTCCCATTTCTGCTCCGTGACAGCTCCTACTTTTCCTTTTCTCCCTCCTCGCTCACAGACCCATAACGGTATGGCAGTCCATTCTCCCTGCAGCACGGACTACACTGCCCATGATGCTACATTCTTTAGAGCTATGCTTGTAGCATTCTGCCTGTTAGCTTAGCACAACAACAACAACAAAAGGCGCTCTCTCACCCAGGAAACACACAGAGAGAGAGCGTCACCCTGTAACCATGGCAACCGTAACGCTGCCGCCTGGAACAACAGAACGTAGCTGTCAAACAAACCCAAACAGTCCTGACCCGCGACAAAATGAAACAGGAAAGTACCGCAGTGTAATCCATTTATTTCAACAAAGTAACTGTATTCTGAATACCACCTTTTTAAACGGTAACTGTAACGGAATACAGTTACTCATATTTTGTATTTTAAATACGTAACGGCGGTACATGTATTCCGTTACTCCCCAACACTGCCTTTAATATAGAAAGTGAGATCATGTGCAGCGGAGTAGGACAAAGAACGTTGTAATGTTTGTCATACTCAGTGATGTGTTTTACTGACCTCGTGATGTTAATGTAGAGTAAAGGGAAGCTGAGGTGAGAACAAAGCCATTTGGATTCATCCAGTGGGTCCAGTAATTGTCTGATTGTCACTTTAATCTGGAAATCATGAAACAACCTACTGACTACATTCAAGCATCCATCATTTTCAGTAGTAAGTCTTTAAAGTAAAGACTTACTACTGAAAAATCTTGGAAAAAAAAACTTATACTGAAAATCCTTTGACACAAACCCCCCAAACACACACACACACACACACACACACACACACACACACACACACACACACACACACACACACACTCTTTGTTGTGAGTGATGTTTCTAGGCAATCACTTTCAGTTAAACTGACTCATTTGTTTAGTGGGTGGATGAAATAGGGGCACTTTTATAACTCCTCACATGTCAGCGGAGGGCCTGATCCCCATCCATCAGAGTCAGTGAGAGTGACGGGCGTCTGCCATTACAGCTGCAACTCACTCAGCTCATCACTCAGCAATGATGCCACATGAGGTAAACAGGAAATGTCTGAGGCTAACATTATACCTGTTTGGATGGGGAAAAAAAGTCCAGTCCACGGTAATGAGCAATTTCCTCACAGCTTTAACGGCCCTTTGCTCTGCGGCCTGCCGTCGCAGCCGTTTGCCCGGACGTATTATGCGATATCGAGGTTGAACTGGCTCTGGGGAAGAGCAGGACGACGTGAGGGGAATGCCGGGATTCAAGGACGTTGCAGCTTCAGATTTTCCTTGCAGAGCGACCTGCACTGCGCCCTTATTCGATGTCTGCCCGTTTTCCTCCGACAGGCTGACAGTTTTTCCTACCTTCAAGCCAACAGACAGATGCTAAGATATAGAAGCTGAGAAACAGCATCACACACACACGTACAGAAACACATCAATTCTAGTTCACACGCATAAGCGCTCACAGGTAGTGCATAAACAAGTACAACGAAGCATGGCCTGCGGGCAGATTGTGCGAATGAATGATCTGAATGAGGACTTTTGATGTGCAGCTTGCTCACACTCAATGAATACAAAACCTCTTTTGTATGGCATGCAATTGAGTTCAGAGCTCTCCTCTATGATTCAGTGTGTTCTGTGTTGCTGGCTGCTATGCGTCATCATAACAAGAGAAATTGATAGAGATAGAAAGATACAGAGAGAAAGGATGAAAGTCATTCCTCCAGAGGGCTTTCTCTCTCTGTTTTACCCCACTGATCATCAAAGACCCTTAGCCCCTCTGTGCCTACTTTGCTGCCAGTAAGTGTGCAAACATGGCAGCTCACCAAGTCCTCTGGAGCCAGGCAAGGCCACCCACAATCAGCAAGCAGTTGACATAGCGGGGCGCACAGTAGACGCTTGTCTGAGTGGAACTGTAATAACATCTTATTTATTCAAAGGCTGGATGACGGTTCTTCCTTTGTGGTGCAACAACACCACGGATTCCTGAGGGGGTAAAACAGCCGCAGCTCTGGGAAACCCAGCCTTGTATTTTGGCTCCTCCACTCTGCAGTCCATCAATATTTGTGGGCATTAAAACCAAATCAATGCCTCATGGATGGCAACTAATCCCCGTGGTCTGTGCTTTGTCTGGGCACCAGCACCTTTCATTATTCAACGTCAATCTTCCGTGAAGAGAATGAAAGCGCCACAATCAGATAAGTGACAGGTACACTCCCTGAGATAACAGCATTAACTCCTTAAAGACAGAGCCTAATGCCGGCCCTGGATGTGCTCTCCGTACTCATCCACCCTCCATCTTTCTTGGCTGTGACCCAACCCGTCATGTGACAAGCCTTTAATAAAATGCGGCAAATGTTCAAATCAAAGCCATCCAAATACAGAAGGTGTATCTGGTGTGCATTTCTTTGTTTTAATGGCTCAAACTTTGCCTAAACACCTCTCACGAGCCTCCAGCTCTAATAATCCACTCATCCTTTCAGTGTTGGAGAACCCTGAACAGGACTGACCTGTAGATTGGAGCTATCCCTCTCCCAATCCCATCTATTAGATCTGCACCTCGAGGCATTTCCTCATCAAAGCAGTGGTGGATTTCATCTGGCATACGTTGACACCCCAAAGATTAGACCCTCTATCTCTCTCGCTTTTCTACCTCCGCCGTCTTTCTCTCTGCTTCTCTCTGGTTTCTCTTCAGAAGTCCAATTATTCGTCTCTGGCTAAGTGTCAATAAACCCACTCAACACACACAAAATACACACACACACACACACACACACACACACACACACACACACA
>NW_024582385.1:2486113-2512620 GCF_018398535.1 Haplochromis burtoni
ACACACACACACACACACACACACACACACACACACACACACACACACACACACACACAGGATCTGATAGCAGTCTGGGCTCCTTCAGCACAACAGAGAAAATTACACAGCATAACCCATTCTATTTCAATTTAATGATACATTAACTTAAACAAGAATTTTATTAGAGACTATTAAAATGCTGTATGCCTTGACTGATATTTGGAAACTACCAGGGAGGATGTTGAGTTTATGAAATAAAAGCTCATATAATTCAAATAGCTTTTCTGTGCCCTCCAAACCCATTAAAAAAAGATATTTCCCTTAAGAGCTATTCTGTCAGCTTCAAGTCTAATAAAATAGTACCACTTTATCAATAAGAAGGTAAGGGAGGTGCAGAGCTGAAATGGATTAGTGTGGACAGGCCATCAGGGCGATAGATAAGTCTCCAAGAAGTGTTTAAAAGCCCTGAGAAATGCTCTCTGTCGTTATCTGGGAGGAGGGGCGAGCTGGAGCCTATTGAATGTGATGGGCTCTGGCAGAAAATCAGTGGTCACTGAGCAACTAAAGCAAGCCCAAAACAAAAGCTGCTCTATAAAATCTGAACCTGAACAATTTTGTTCCCCCGTCTTGCATCTCGCCCTGCCTGTCTGAGTTCTGTACCCCTGCACAAGCACGGGAATCAACCACTCAGCAGCGATATTGAAATTCGGTTCCCCTTATGTTTGGCCTACGAAAGAATAAATTGACTAAAGTGTCCCTGAGACCCGTTCTTAGACCACGAGCACAACATAAACTGCAGAACATTATGTTATAAACCATCGTTTTCATACGTGACATTAACCCTGTCATGCATGAATTACGACTTAAGTATTTTTATTCATCTTTAGGGATGAAGAGATGAATAATGTTGTGCTGTCATGCATGACAGGGTTAAATAACAATAATTACAATGAAACATGTCATAGACCTATTGTCACCGTGTGCGACGGCAGACCGTGGGGATGTGGGGAACCCAAACGCTGGACTTCGTGCAGTGAAAGTAGTGCGTTCATTTACAGTGAAGTAAATCATACACAACAACAAAAGTGTTGCTCCCTAGTGTCCGTGCACCCCGTGCTAGCTGCCCTCTCGTTTCCACTCTCACTGAACTTGCTAGCTGGGAAAAGATCCAGCGTTGAGGAGAGCTCAACCACACTGCTCCCCCGACGAGGCTGATCAGCTGCAGGTGTGTATCATCATCCTTGGGTGTGTCCAGCCACCTGGCAGGACACACTCACCAGGCCTGATGGTGCCTGTAAACCAGCCTACTGGATATACCAGCACACACACACACACACACACCTGCAAGCAGGGAAACCAGGGACAGCAGCACAATGCACACACACCATCAAAGATAAACAAGTCCATAGAGTGCTCATGAACCCTGGGTGCTTGACATCTATAGTAACATGAAATGACCAGTGGGTGGCAGGTATGCAGTGACACATCAGTGTCCAGTGGGTTTATGTGCAAGTATACCATCAACACTGACACAAATACAAGAACACAGCCTTTGAATAGCTGTCCACTGTAGAGACCACTATGAGTGAAAGGGTTATTAACAAAGCTGATCTTTGGAAACCACCACAGCTCCCTCTGGTAAATGGACTGATTCTTGTATAGCACTTGTCTACTCTCCCGCAGTACTCAAAGCACTCCAAACAACATGCCTCATTCACACCCACTCATACAAGCACTTCTACACACAAGTGCAAACTAGCCAACATTCACACACCGATGAACACATCGGAGGGCAGCTTGGGGTTAGTATCTTGCCCAAGGATATTTGGCATGCAGACTGGGGAAGCCAAGGATCGAACCAGCAACCTTCCAATCAACAGTGTTGAGCAAGTTACTTTGAAAAAGTAATTAATTATAGTTACTAGTTACTTCTTCAAAAAAATAACTGAGTTAGTAACTGAGTTACAAGATTCTAAAAGTAATTAACTATAGCGTTACTTTAAAAAAAAAAGAAGTTTAACCCTCTGGTAGGGCTGTGCGATACGACCAGAATCTCATATCCCGATAAAAAAACATCTAACGTCCGATAACGATATAAATCACAAAAAATTTAATATTTTCTGTGAATCTCGGGCAGCTCGACCTGAAGTGTTTCCAGTTGTGCGTCATGTAGCTGGAGTCGAGTGTTTTAACGATGCATGAAACGATACATTTTAGACATAAGTTGTAACGGCGCCGTTTCCTTTGTGAGTATTTATCACACGGCGTGCTGCGGGGAGAAGCCTGTTCTAACGTTTGAGTCTAAGCTTTATTTTTTAGCACCTGGCGGCTCTTTTTTTACTTCTCATCCGTCAATAATACTTTTTCACGTGATTCAGTTTATTTTGAAAAGTCTCAACAGGATCTTGAGCTTTATTGTGAAAGGTTTATGTGGAAAATAAACAAGCGGACACGCGATGCTGTTACCGTCGTTGTTGCTAACGACAACGCATAAAAACAGGCGCTTGTCCATCCGTAGTGTGGTCATATTACATATAAGAGAGAGAACTTTAATAAATGAATATAGCTGCTACAGTGACATCAGAACCATGAACAAATATTACCGTAAACAGTTTATTTTGCAACACCACGAAACAAACGATAGCGTAAAATGAAACGACAGATGTTTTTATATCGTCATCCGATATATATGGTTATATCAAACAGCCCTACCCTCTGGGGTCCAGGGTGTAATCGGCCATTTTTAACCACTTTTGATGTTTCCTCCACATTTCACCTTTAAAAACTATTTTCTTTGACTTGTTTGGTATCATTCTTTTCAGCACAACCTCCGTGTCTGAATTTTACCTGGAGACAGCAGTCACCTGTTCTGACACACAACACAAAACTATCCACAACACTACACATTAACTACACACTCCAAACACACTAAACGTCACAAATCTCTCTCATCTCAAAACTCGCTCTCCCTCTTTTTCTGCTCTCTCTCTCTCTGTCTTCCTAAACAACCAAATGTCATGTTGCCATATCATTTTTTGATTGGTCGACATGGTGCATTTTTCCACCAACACGCTCATAAGCAGAGCGTGCTCGCTGCGCTGTCCTTAGACAGCAAACGTGATGAAACTATTGAAGAAAAACAGGCGTGTATATTGTTTATCATGACTCTGGTTTTACTGGCCTATCAACACAATTTAAAAGCTGGTACATATCACCTTGTTGCTTTGTCATCTCGACTACTTTATTCTTCCTCAGTCAAACAGCAGCACTCGTGCGATTGTTTTGCCCCCTTAGCTCCAGGTGTTGTGCCAGAAAGTGATCGTCAGGCAGAAAGTGATCACCGTCCGCGGGAGCGCGCAGCTGCTTGAAGCTGCAGCGTCCAGCTTACTTACAGCTACTTCCGTGCAGCTGATATAAGATGCAGCAAGCTGAACACAGCTTCAACCGTCTGTTTGTTGAGAAATAGCAACAGAGCGCATTTTCTTCTTAGTAACGGTAACGGCATTGTAACGATAGAAACAGTAATTAGTTAGATTACTCGTTACTGAAAAAAGTAACACTGTTAGTAACGCCGTTATTCCCATCACTGCCAATCAGTAGCTGATCTGCTCTACCACCTGAGCCACAGCCGCTCTCTGCACGGCATCACTTGTCATGGGTCACTTGAACAGCCCTTTATGTATATTAGTAGACCCACTGCCTGAAAAAAAGCCCTTATCGCCCTTTAACTTGACTTACTTGATTGACTTTACCTTTAAATATCATCTGGGTGTGAGTTCAGTGCTCACAGCCACAGATATGTGCCTGAGATGACCGAATAAAGGACATTCACTCTCTTTGAGATCAAACAAAAAACATAAAATATAAAATAAAGCTCTGATAGAAAAACAGGAAAAGCATTATGCTGCATTCCTAAATGGACCACAGCATGATGCAGCGTGCCTGTGCTGTGGTGCAAGTGATGGATAAATGGATCGACCTAGCAAAGAAGCAAATTCTGCTTTTCTTTACTTTACTACTGGAATGCAGTACTATATGTCTGCTTTAGATTTTACCCCAAAATAAAACAAACTCTTGAGCAAATGACGATTCTCTTAACTTATGAACATGGTATAGTGTCTGGTCTATCTGATATATATTATTTTGCACTAAGCTTATCTAATATGAGGAGACAGCCTGGGGTCTATACAGCAACAGCAGGAGAGACCCCGATGAAATTACAGGTGGAGCAACAGTACCCATCGGGTTACACCAGCTGCCTCCACTGTGAGCGTTTTGTTTGTACTTCCACTCATCACTTGTTGAAACACTGCAGTTTGTGTTATAATAAAACAGTCTGCCTGAAACCTCTTCCATCATAACAGCTACTATCATATTCAACAGTTTAATAAAGCACTGGATTGAATGGTGAAAGTACCTTAAAGCTAAACATCAAACCACATAACAAAGACCCTTAAGTGTGAGCACAGTCTTTGCATATCGATTTAATGTGTGCTCCATAACTATTCACTCAACTATAAAATGAAAAATCTTTGTTCGTTAGTGAGACATCTGTTAACGTTGCTCTTTAAAAGTACTTTTCAATGAACCTTCTCTCCACTCTCACAGTCATAGTGTAAAAACATTTGCTACAATGATGCTGTTTTATTCTCTAAAGTCTTGATCAGTCTTACACAAACATAACCTTCTTCTATGGATAGCTGAATGATAAAAAGGCATCTTGAGTGGAGAGCCTTCATAATAAGTGTTGGCATTTCTCTCAGTATTGTATTTGCAGGCATATTACATCAGTGGAAATGAGATGGTTCCTGGCAGATCTCCATAATCCAAACTAATGAGCTGTGACTTTGGAACCAGTGATGCACAGTCAAAAGGCCTCGCTAGACACTTCCTGATATGGACCAAACATGTCAGCCTAACTGCTGAACTGTGGCTGTCTGACTGTCTGTTGGACTCCACAGATTTCTTATTCTCTCGCTCTTAAAGATTTGTTGTTGTGTTGATGAAGGGATAAAAAAAGGGAGTCTGAAAAACTGCTCTTGACAAAAAGACTAATAATCCAAACACACGAAATCCCTGCTGGTTTGTTTCTTTAGCTGCTTTCTCCTCCCAGACAATCAGGTGTTGAGCAATCAAACTTGGCACACAGGTCTGTTTCATACCCATATTAGATATTATGATGCCCTTATGTTGCCCGGCAACCACCCTGCAACAGGATAAAATGGCCTGTTTTTGGGGGGTTTTTTTAGCAGTTTTGCACCTATAAAAGCAATGCATCTGTCCTGGCAGGCCCTCTCTCTCTCCCTCCTTCTTTGTCCCTCTCTCTCTCTCGGAGAAGGACGCCTCGGCCACGAACATGAGTGGAGATATTCCTGTGGTTCCTGAATTCGTCCGTCACACCTCTTTCTCATCTGCTCATCACCTCTGTGGATTTAAGGACTAGCTTCTCTGCCGTCGTCGCCCTTGTGGTGGTAACCACGCCCAGTTTTGCTCAGATTTTTTTTTTATTCTTTCAGTTTTTCGACGTCGCTT
Source organism: Haplochromis burtoni (assembly GCF_018398535.1). Classification (NCBI taxonomy): domain Eukaryota; kingdom Metazoa; phylum Chordata; class Actinopteri; order Cichliformes; family Cichlidae; genus Haplochromis; species Haplochromis burtoni. The sequence goes on from NW_024582385.1 coordinate 2,491,628, forward strand.
TCTCTTTCTTTCGTTCATCCTCCTTGGCAGGAGTGTGGGTGGATCGTCATGGAATCTGCTACCCACAATATTCAGAGCCACTTTAACTTCAACAGGTAGATTTATAGCACTTGCTCCACAGCCAGTCTCCTCCTGGAAGTAAATAGAGCCACTTCGCCGAGTCTATACTGCCCTCTCTGTCTGGATTTTCTGTTTCCTCCCCCTGATGGCCAAACTAAAAGAAAGACAGAAACAAGTTTGAAAAGAAAATCTCAACGTTTCGTAAAAGAAAAATAGAAGCAAAAATGTTTTAGATTTGTGCCTTAAAGCTTTACCTGCATGAAACTTACCATCTCACAAGATCCTGCTCCAGAATGTTCTAAATTTTACTGTAAAATCTGTAAAAATGTCATCGTTAGTTCACAAAGTCCATTTCTGACTTGCTGTTTATAATCCAATCAGACCTCTCAGATCATCGAGTGCAGAGTTGTTCTCACAGGCCTATAGCTGTGTTTCTGTGTGTGTGTTATTTTAAGGCATTGTAAAACCTACCCAGGATTAGTCTCATAGAGTTGACGTTGTCTGCATTTGAGTCCTCTGGCATTGGTGGTATGATACTATCATTTTTATTTCACATTTATATCTTCAAAACTTCAGTTATGCAAAAGAGACCATGACACCATCAAGCTGCATGGCAACAACCTAGCAACTAGAGATGGACCGATCGGTATCGCTCCGATACTGACATAAATTCCTGGATCGGATATCGGAGAGAAATAAAAAATGTAATCCGATCCATTAAATATCAAAAAAGCACCTCACAAAACTTGCGACACGGCCTTAGCACGTCAGAGCAGTGTGCTCACATGATAGAGCGGCTGTGTGTATTTGTAGCCTCACCAGCATTTCATCTCAGAGGAAGTGATCCCAGAGAGAAGTAAAGCAAGTGTGTAAGTTCATCTCTGAGTGTTTGTAAAGCATTCCGCGTTAAGCTTAACAACCGATATATGGAGCGACTGCCTCTCTCTCTCTCCTGCTGCTACTTCAATCATGAAACTGATCAATGATCAGCTGATCGGCTTTTCTGTCGCGAGTCCGTCTCTCTTTTGTTTTTGGCCCACTTTGCACCAGAAAGAGGAAACCAGCGGCTGAACAACAGCAGCACGTTTAAGCTTGATCAGCTGTTGTTAGAATGTATTTAATATTACTTTCTACACCAGGATCTTTTTCTACAGCTGACGTGTAACTGTGCAGGGGCGGATCTAGCAAAGTTTAGCCAGGGGGGCCGATAGGGCATGAACAGGGAAAAGGGGGCACAAAGACATACTTTTCTTTCTTATTCTCATTTAAAATGTCTGAGCTTTTAATAAATAATTATCTGAATCTTACACCCAAAGTTTTAATCTGGTGTAAAATGTATAGAAGTCCATACTGTATATAGTAACTGTTAAGTCTAATATACCCTAGTAAGCTATATACTTTTTCCTTTGGGAACCATCTGTGCAGTCTGCAGTCTGTTGAAGGAAGATGTTGAATCTATTTAATTATTGTAGAAAAATAATTGATTTCTGTGCTTTTTTTTTTCACGCTGCATCAAATTAAAGTTGATTACGTCGATTAAGCATCATGAGGTGGGGGTGGTTCCCTTTTTTTTTTTTTTGCTGGGAGTTTGCAACCCTATTAGTTAGGTTGCTTAATATTTCTGTGTACTCTTTAAAATACCAGAATAGGAAGATGGTGCAGGTTTAAGTTTATTAGATTGATCAGTGTTCGCTGAACTATGAAATATTTTGGGTGCAGTGTATTGTTTTAGCATACAGGTATAACAGAATAGCTTTAGTGTTGTTGTTTATTTAAACTTGAGTATGAACTTATACAAAATGCAGCAAGATATAAAAAAAACAATGTATTGTGAATGTGCGAGTGAATGTGAGTGTGAATGGTTGTCTGTCCCTGTGTGTTGGCCCTGCGACAGACTGGCGACCTGTCCAGGGTGTACCCCGCCTTTCGCCCTATGACAGCTGGGATAGGCTCCAGCGCCCCCCGCGACCCTGAAAAGGATAAGCGGAAGCGAATGGATGGATGGATGAACACTATATCGGATTCATATCGGTATTGGCAGATATCCAAATTTATGGTATCGGTCATAAAAAAGTGGTATCGTGCCATCTCTACTAGCAACACTGCAATGACTTGTTTTTAGCTGTTATGCATTTACAACACCATTAAAAGAACTGCATCATTTTTTTCACCACAGTAAGATCTCATTTATATCCACAAAACTTCACTGGTATGTATGAGATATTATGATGCCATCAGGATGCCTGGCAGCCACCCAGCAATGGGCTAAAATGACCTGATCTTTGCTTTTATGCAACAGCATAATTTCAGTGTCACAGCAATAACGTCTCACTCATATGAACAAAAGCTGAACTATATGATATATATTATAAAGTCATCATGTTACCTAGCAACCACCTAGCAATTCTTTCCCTCCTACAAAGAATCATTTTCATGTCACAGCCAACAACACAAACAGGTCAAACAGCTCTGAGCCACGAGTATGTGTTAGCATGTAACAAATCACAGGAAACAGATATTGTGCAGATGAACAACACGATAAAGAACCATTAGAGGAAGTCAGTGTGCCACAGTAAAAATCACAGCGGCAGAGAAACCTGAGAGCAGAACGGTTAAATTCCACGAGAGCGTAAATCTATGTTTCTCCCTGACTGGAACATTTTCTGCATCTCACTCGTGTCTTTCTCCCATTTGCTCTCTCTTCTTTTCCAGCACTTAAAAAATTGTGGGAGGAAATATAATAAATACATAAAAAAGAGTAATTTCTTATTAAAATTACTGGTTTGATGATTGTCGATTCCTGCATGAGGAATGAAGGAGGATAAGTTGTGTTGTGCAGCTCTTCCCACTTCTCAGTAAATGCTGTTGCTTTAAAGCCTTTCCTCATGTATTCTTCAAATCAGATCATAGAATTTAAACAAATAAAGTTGATTTTTTTCTTGGATGAATCTGCAATAGATAAATAAATAAAATAAAATAAAACCCAGAGTATCAACACTCGCTAAGAGAAAAAAAGAATAAAAGTTAGTGCAGCATTCCTGCATGTAGCAGACAAAACAATGACCTAAAAATGCTTTGCAGTGGAGGTTGTTAGCCAAATGCTATCCTTTTGTATTTCTTTTAATATAAAGCTGGGCCATATGGAATTTCTCTCTGACAGAAAGCATACAAAAGGCGTCTTCATTTGGCCTTTACTGCCTTTTAATGAGAAGATTCAGGGAGACATTAAGGTGAAGTGAGAGGACGAGGACCAAACAAAAGCAACCAAATATGGTTCATATACAGCGGCCATTCAAAATCCCAACTCTTTGCCACACAAAGAGGACGCCCGTACCCTTAATAACAGATTTTAACAGTCAGTCTCAGTCACTACTGTCTGATCCACACACAGTCATTTTGTTCTGTAAGCAGGACTTAAATATGACAGAAACCCCCCCGGGGTTTTCTCCAGGAGCTGAAGGGGGAAAGACATGTCAAATATAGACAACAAGGTCAAATATCTGCAAGCTTCTGGAGACCGACGACAATTAAGAAGCACAAATCATACACACTGAAGATCTGAGGGCATGCTGATAGGGTACAGAAAAGAGCCAAGGTATGGATTTTAAAATAAAATCAACTTAAACTTCTAAATATATTTGACAGCTTCTACCTTTTTGGACCCCCACTGATAAATAACCATACAGACCTCTTAAAATAACACAGCAAAAACACAGTGAATCAGTTTGCTGGTTGAAGACTAGAAACCTTTTGGAAGTCCGAGTGTGCATGGAGTTTTCAGTCAAACTCCAACTTACTTAACTTGATTTTAACTCTTTAACTACAAAAAGACCTTTCTAGTGTGACTAGAGGCTTTGCTAATATTTTGCTGCAGCTATAAGCTATTAAATATTTTGGGGGAAAAAATCATCTCGACTCCTCCACTGTGTGTATATCTGTGTGTGTCAAGATGTTGCAATGATGCTGGGCTGCCAGGGCAACAATGCTAATCTTAATGAGCTTCTTGTAAGTGTGCGGCGGACGAGGCTGAAATTACAGAATCGTTGCTTCAGGCTCGGATCATATCACAGCACGCTCTGCAATCTGTGAAATGTTTATGAATGGCTCAGAGAGTTTGTGCTTTCAAAGTTTAAAATGCTGCACACTCAAATAAGAAAACATACTAAGTAGCCAAAACTCGACACATGTGACAAACATACGTCGGATATCATAGATATTCGGTATAAAAGGACAGCAGAAGTTTCAGGGTTTTAACAGGATGGCTCAAGGTCATTACCAACCATTTGAGATATGAATGTCTTATTAGGAGCAACTGAGAGACATTTTGTGCAATTAAGATAACTGTTCAAATAATGTGTTAACATCTGAATAGCCCTGTGCCAATTTGCTGCAAACCTCAAATAACCTCGAGTCAAAACAATATTTGCCATCTGGGAGAGCTTGGCTGTTGTTCTCGACCTTGTCAGTGTGTGAGTGCGTCATAATGGCGAGAAGAGTGAAAAAAACCTTACAAGTGTGTCGCTAAGGTTAAAATAGTAGCCGTGAGCACTCGTGGGCAATCCCGCTAGATGAAGCTCTTTCTTTTTGCACAATGTTTCAAACCAGCGCAGCTCTGAAAGCGTCACCTGTAACAGTGTTCAATATCAAGTCTAACAATAACTAATAATACTTGGATGAGTCAGACATCAGCGCTGTTGTGCATGCTCAGAGACAGAAGCAGTGAGTCAAAGAAGGGCAGCTGAGAAACAAATACGTGTCGCAGAAAAGCTTCTCCTTGAGTGAAATATCACTTAAAGATTATTGACCTGGAGACTAAAAGATGTAAAGTGCTTGCTACATGCAGCCAAAACTAATGTGACAGCAAAGACCTTAAGCACCATCCCCATTAATACTTAACAGCATCTGCGGGTTAAGCACATGTCCTCTAACTCTCCCAGCTGAGCTCAATAATGTATACAGAGCTGCAGAGGCATTTACATAAAACCCATGTAGGATCAGGTAAAATAGCTGGTAGGCAGTCGAGGCTCTTTCCCTCCTCGCTCATGAATATTAATCACTGCGTGATTGCCAGAGCTCTGCTTTTCTAATAGGGAAAGACATTTTTGTTGTTTTTTGTTAGAGGACTGAGAGATCAAAATAGCCCATGCTGCAGACTTTCTGGTGACCTTGCTGAGTTGAGATGTGGAGAGCAGGGGGCACTGCGCCATGCACATGAAAAACCTTCTTGTGTTTTCAGCCGATGCAAGACTGAGCAGCCCGGCTGGAAGGAGAGGGTGAGAGACTATATTATATTCATAAAATATTCCTGAGAGATGAAGGCAAACTCTGTCTGATGAATATTCAGTGTGCAGTTATGGGAAGATCTTTGGTCAGAAATACTTGGGAGAATCTGCCAGACAAGCCGTGCATTCTGTATATCCGAGTGATGAATTGTTATGAAACAGGAGTCAATTAAGTTGACTCTGAAAGGCGAGAAGCCGAAGTCAGGAGGGACTTTCATGCCTCGCACTTTAATAAAAATGGCAGAAAACTCTCCGACCACAGTTCTTCACTCGAGTCACCTCTGCCAACATGCTCCACGTCACTGAACGCACGTCCAACTCTGCAGGACTAACGAAAGCTTTTCTGCAGGATTTGTGAATTAAATTGACAACATATACATGTATATATTTTTGAATATTTAGTGTCATTGTTTTGTATATTATTATAAACAATGTGCAGTGGAGCTGGGGACGCACCAAGCTAAGAATCAGATATCTGTGCAGGATACGTGTGAAAACACGGCGATCCATCAGCTGATCTTCACTTCGCCGCTGTGTTGTTCTGTTTACATTCTTACATGACAGCAGCAGACAGATAATGTAGCACGGAGGAGTCTGAAGAGGTTTCACGCTTGGTACATCAACAGCTTTGTTTTACATGCTTGCAAATCTTCTACTTAACTGCTAACTGGTGTCGAGTTGAGAGGAGTGAAGAGCTCAGAGGAGACACTGCTGTGGTTTCTCCCTCTCTCCCTGTTTTGCAATCAAGTTGATTAATATTTCACTTCAGCTGCGTCTCGTTAGCTGCAGAATCATCTGTCTGAGGAAGAGGAGGAAAGAGTAAAAGACAGTAGTGACCTAATGCCCGCCACTTTGAGCTGACCATTGCAAAGAAATTCATTTTCTGCTCTTTCCAAAGTAAGGAGACGTCAGCCTCTAAGTCGAGCCTGATGTCTCCTTAGACACGAAACAATGTCTTATTGCCAAAATGCCAGTAAAATATTTTATCGATTAAAAGCAATTTTACAATAAATAAATGAGTCAAAGAGCGTTTGTTTGTAAGTGCTAATGTATGTATTTAGATTCATTTTAAACAGAGAAACTGGATTCATGAGCTGAATCAAAATAATGGATTTTAAATGTTATATATGTCATTTGATCTCCTTTTCATTTAGCCTTCCTTGTCAGCATCATCCGTCTGGTCTTTTACTGGTGACAAAAAGGTCAAATCAAAATCCGCCATGGGCTGGAGAAAGCTTTGTGACTGGTGCTGAAACTGCCTCGTATACAAACCTGCTTTAAGGAAATACTGAAGTTTATGTGTTTGTGTCTTTCACTCTTTTATTTTTCATATTATTATATCATATACATTCTTATAACCATGCTTACAGTTTACATGAGTTATGAGTTATTCACTGTGTCGCTCTCTTGTTCATTTCACATTTCTTAGGAAGCTTTTATTACAGTCATGGTGGCGTCACGAGCCGTCACCGACTCCACTGATGTGTTTCATTTACAATATTTTGTTAGCGTCTTTTCCTGTTGCTTCCAAAAAGCTTAAGCTCATCCATATATATGACAGTGTCATAGTGTCAAAAATGCTAAGCTAGTGTTTGAGAGCAACATGTGATGTTGGTCACTGTTTGGATGACACACTGATGTTTCAGGCCAGATGTTCTTCAGCATGTATGGCGCTATTTTTGTGCCACTATTCTGAGCGCACGTAAAAAAATGTGCAGGTGCAGGTGTTGCATTTTGAGGAGAAATTTAATTTGAGCAAAGAAAAGCCAAATTTGAGTGAACAAAATTCATTGCTGCGTGCAAAAACTGTATGTCAGTGTTTGTTATTATCCACACACACAACAGCAGCAGGAGTTTGAAATATTTCTCTTTCTGGGTCACAAAATAAACTTTTCAGATATTTTCATGCGAGACTGTTTCTGTGTAAACTTTAAATATCTGCTGATTTATCAAGACATCACATATTTGCATAAATGCTCTAATGTTTTGTGAGAGGCCTGTTACCCACCATCTGACCGGGTGGTCACTCGGGTTAAACATAAAAGAGATTGACAGACCACGTGACTTTTGCACATTGCATTGTGGGTATGAGTGGCAGTAAAATCAAAACACTGCATCAAGCGCCAGCATTTCCAGGTGATTTCCAGTCCTGATTTGGACTATTCCATTTCACAGCTGTTGTTACATTTTTTCCTTTTATCTCCTGTACAGGCAAACGCATCTATTTGTCTTCTCAGGTTGCAGTGTTACACAACATTTTCAGATCTAATAGAAATAAAATAAGTGTTTTGTAATTCATTCAATTTATTGTCTTTATTTATATTTATTATGGCATTATTGTTTCATTCTATTATAGAATCTTACAAGAAAGAGGCAAAGAGCTGCTTTGGTGAAAAACAAATCAACAATGCAAAAAAAACAACAACAACACACACAGCAAAACAACATACTGGAAAACAGTTATTCATCACTTGACGGCTTCAATACAACACTTGGGCACATATATGCGGGACTTTTCGTGGCTGTTTTGATCTCGCTCTCCCTCTTCACCGATTAGATCTGGCTGCGGTAGCAGCTTTAAACTCGGTATGACCCAGGTTGATAGAGGGGCCCAGTCTGGATCACATTCCAGCATTTTGTAGGCTGGTTTCCCTACAAAACACAGCAAACATTAGCCTGCAAAGCCACAGTGAACAAAGCAGCATAGCAACGAATTCAATTCAAATCTGTTATGTGACGGCTGCGTGCAGGCAGGAGAAGGACCCAACGTGCAGACCCCGGAGACAGAAAGTAACTCAAAACAGCTTTAATGCTGAACTCAAAAGGGTAACAAAACTAAGAATACAAAATACACCTACGCAGACAGACCACACAGCAAGATAAGGGTAGATCGCAACAATGACAAACTGAAACACAGGGCTTAAATACATAGAGGGAGCAATCAGGGAATGGACAACAGGAGGGAAACACAGCTGGGGCAAATCAGAACTGACGAGACAAGGAAGCGTAAACTGAACACACTGAGATAAGACAGAGACCTTCAAAGCAAAACAGGAAACACAGACTGAACAAAAGACACAGACTCACAGGCAGGCACTACAACAGAGGGAACAGAGACGTGGGACCAGGGCAGACACAGACACAGACTGGACACGGGGATATAGCGGACCGGAGAGACAGCAACTAAGGATAAGATAAGATAAGATAAGATAAGATAAGATAAGATAAGATAACCTTTATTAGTCCCACACGTGGGAAATTTGTTTTGTCACAGCAGGAAGTGGACAGTGCAAAAGTTATGAGGCACAGAGACAAACCATAAGACATGACTCTAACAAAAACCCAAATACTAGAAATTATAAATAATATAATAAACTGAAAAACCCTGGGTCAACGACCCAGGCATCCTAACAGTATTCCTCCTTAAAGGGCTGGCTCCCAGACAGCCCAAACCGACACACCAAAACAACCCAACCAGGGTGGGCAGTGGGGGAAACAGGAAGGAGGGCTCGAAACAAACCAAACACACGGAGCCAGAAACCAAAATACAGGGAACAAAAGCCCAAAACAACAGCACAGAGGCCCAGCAACAGTCCAAAAGAAAACAGACAAAAAGCCCATGAAAAGCGCAGAGGCCCAGGTAACAGTCTTGAAAAGGTTCAGGAGGCCGGCCTGAAGGATGGCGGCCCAAGAGTCCAGAACCAGGCAGTTCAGGGGGCCGGCCCGGAGGTCGACAACACAAAAGTCCAAAAAACAGGTCCGGAGGCCGACCGCGAAGCCAGTGACCGTGGCGGAGCAGGTCCAGAGGCAGGCCGCGCGGGAGGCAGCGGCGGCGACGAAGCAGGTCTGGAGGCCAGCCACAACAGCAATGATGTCCAGCCAACGACCTGGAAGGTGGCCGGACAGGGCGAGGACGTGCAGGCCGGACAGGGCGAGGACGTCCAATCAGACGCCTGGAAGGAGGCAGGCGATGTTGAGGCGCAGGATGTGCTCCGGACGGCGGTGAGGCAGGAACGGCGAGGAAGGTGCTGCAGGCGACGGCGTAGGAGCCGCAGGTGGTGGCGCTGCAGCGGAAGCAGGTTGCTGGACAGGCCCCTTGGACCCTCCAGCGGAGGCAGAAGGCTGGACGGGCCCCTCGGACCCTCCAGCGGGAACAGAAGGCTGGACGGGCCCCTCGGACCCTCCAGCGGAGGCAGAAGGCTGGACGGATGAGCAAACAGGTGAAAATATAATTGGCCGAAAAACACTAACCTTTGCTTGATCCATAAGCTCTGCAACGCCAAGTCCCAGTTCTTTAGCCAACTTAGTTATGGCAGGTGGCACTCTGTTTCCAGTTCTTTTTGCCAGCTGAGGCACGGAAAAAGTCATAGGCTGAGAATCTGCCAGAGAAACAAAAGGAGTCCTAGACATAACAAAATCAATATAAGACTTACTTGTAACCTACATCAACAATTATGTTACGATAAAATACGTAATAACTACAACAGCAGACTGACCTTTGTGGGAATGCTTGGAGCAGACTAACCTGTGAGCTGGAGGGTTCTGGGACGTTATATTTGGTCTTTGAATGGCTGCAATCCAGGCCATCCGTCGGCTCTTTGTTACTTCGGAATCACGGCTTGAACAATTTCTCTTCAACGTCGTAATCCGATAACAACCGATCTCTTTACCCGTCGGCTTCCCGTGGCCTGCTAGTACCGCTTGCCACTCGTACCTACAATCCTTTGCGGTTTTACCCCGGAAATAACGTCACATTTTCAATCTCTTTTGCTTTGGAGTTGACGTCACGCCGCAATGCATTGTGGGAGCGCGCCGCCATTTTCGGGGTCTACAAATCAAAACAAACACACTGGGCCTTTCTCAATATGCGTACTTGAGAATTGAGAAAGGGCCACTGCGTTGGAACGACGACTACAAGAAAGATGCTTAAAAGCAGCTCAAACGAGAATGGACGGTATAGAGAACGATTGCGTCCAGAGGCGAAGCGGCGGTACCTGCAGAAAATAGCCTGCATTGGAAATGTGGACCCGTATGAAATACGGCCGTGGAGTAGAAACCCTGAAGACCAACCGCTACTGACGTAGCCTGACATATTTTCGTACCTTGTCTGTGGAGTCAGCGCGTACAAGTCGTCATTCAAACAAAGGTAAGTCAGCTCGAGTACTGCGAGTGAAATGCGTTTGATTTCCCTGCAAACATTCACATTAGTGCAGCATAAATTCATTCATGAGGGGAAATTACAGTGAGAACATGTGGAGGCTGTTAGGTGGATAACATAGTGAGTTCAGTGCATTGTCCTGAAGGATTGTTATTCTTTATGGTTAAAGAAATTGCACTAATTTATTCATATTTATTATAAATAATCCTAATTATACATCTTGCTCTGTGTTTGTGTGCTGTGTAAGTAAAATATATTCTATTTTAGTTTTATACATTGATTAATGACCTGCAGAATCTCCTTATCATAGTAAGTGATTCATAATTGTGACTTAAAGTCGAACTTTATGTTTTCTCCCTCTTGAAGTGATGACATCCTTGCATTACATTCTTTAGGTTCATTTTTTGCTGGCAGATTTAAAAAAACAAAACAAAACAGGCAGATTTAGAATACAACCTGCAGCGTTCTATAGATGGATACATAAAAAGATAAAAAATGACATGTATGTGCTAACTTTCTAAACACTTTGTTACATTTATGATAAATGTAAATGAAACACATTTACGTCGGCCTTGGCTCATTAGTTCTTGTCTTTAAATGAACTTTGTCTGTGTGTGCTTCAGGTCCTGCACTCAAAGACTGAATGAACCAGCATTGCAGCCATGGGTCACTGTGAGCATCACAGGGAAGGTTGAAGCCGCCCACTGCACCTGTAAGGCCGGAGTCGCAGAGACCTGCAGCCATGTCACTGCTCTTCTGTTTAATGTAGAAGCAACAGTGTTGATCCGTGGCACAAGGACTGTTACAGATGAACCTGCATACTGGGTTTTGCTGGGTAATGTGACCAAGATACAGCCAGTGGTTGGCTATAAGATGGACTTCTCCTCTTCAGCTGCCCCAAAAAAAGGCTCTGGATCAAAACATAAACAGACCATCTGTAGTGACAGGGAAAAGGAGCCGTCCTCAAAAAAGAAAAGTTCCACCTGCTACTGTGGAGGAGTTGGATCAACTGATGGGACAATATTTCTCCAAGCATCGTTCTGTTCTGAATAATGTTTTATTTAGGGGGTCTAGATTTATGCCTGTAGTGCACTGCCATGTAAATAATTTGCATTTACTGAATATGTACTGACTGAGTCCCACTGTTCAAACGTTGAATAAAGAAACAAATTAAAACCACTTTCTAGAACATCACATCAGTAACAATGTAGAATCAATGTCATGTATAGTTCACAAATGACAAAATGTTCACATATAATCATGACAGCATTTAAATAATATCACCCACTGCTAGCATTCTGTAATTTACTGTCTCTTTTGAAACTCTTTTATTTCATTAATTTTCATTGGCTGGTTTGTCTGCAATAATGAAAAACAATTAGCAACTCTATAAATAGAACATATATCTACAAAATCAGTCATTAGGATGTTTGTTCGAATTTGCTGTGACCTCAGAGCGCATTGAAAGTAAAACTAATAGGCTATAAAGAGTGATATGAACTTATTTAGATCTTACCTGAATGAAAATGTCATCCAAGTCTGTGATTGGCTGGTTTTGTGGCACAAATATAACGGTGTAGAGAAAGAGTTGAGCGCGCACGGGCAGAAATGTTGAGAGCGCAAGCAACACACTGCGAGCGAGCGCAAATGCAAAAACTGAGCGAGAGGGGCTGCTGTTGTGTTTCTGGATGCTAGCAAACACTGAAATACAGTTTTGCACGCAGCAATGAATTTTGTTCACTCAAATTGAGCTTTTCTTCGCTCAAAATAAATTTCTCCTCAAAACGCAACACCTACACCTGCACATTTTTTTTTCTTTTATGAAAAGAATTCACGTTTTCTTTAACAGGTATTTTTCAGTTCACATTCAAAATAAAAAGATACTTTTGTATGTACTTTGTGAACAAACTTGTAATATAGCGAAACAGCGTTTAATAGATGTGAATCAGAGCCGAGTTCCTTTATTTTCCTCAGTTTCGAGGTCTCTGTGATGCCTCATCTTTGATTACTAGACAATTTCGTAGCGTGATAATGTTGTTTGGAGCACCATTATTTACTAGCTCACATTCCTGTTCAGCATTTCATTGGATTTAAGTCTAAGAGGACCAAATGTTGGGTCCTTAAATGTAAATGGTTAATTCTATTAAATGTTAGCATATAATGTAATTATTAGCTACACATACATAATAACTTACAGATCTGTGATACAGTGAATGAAGTATTATAGGCAGTAATTAAAAACAGCTAAAGAAGACGAACAAACAAACAGCTGTGATGGGATCATAAATATTTTTAGCATACTAATTTCCATCGGGATCATCTTTCAATTTCATCGCTCCATTTCATTTCCTACCTTCGCCCCCCCCGGCAGGATGTAGCGTAATTTGTATTGGAGTGTTTCTTTACCTGTGGCAATCTGTTTCACGGTGCCGAGATTACAGGCAAGCCTAATTAAAGCTGTTGTTGTATTTTTAGAATTAGCAGAGTATTAATTGGTGCAGAACGAGCCGAAAGAATACGAGGCAGGCAGGCACGTACGTGAGAGAGTAAACATCTTTTATCACACTACACTTTTATCTGTGGACTCAGGAGTGCCAGCTACATTCACAGGGCATGTTAATCCATCACACTTCAAAGTCCCTCACGGGATGGATAAACAAACACAGTGAAATGGGAACTGCTAGGAGCGCCTCATTTCAGGCAATGCCTACTTGTACAAGTGCATTTCAGTGTTGAATAATTCATAATGGGTTAAAAGCTGGCTTAAACCAAACGCTTCTCCAAATGTGGCCAAAAACAAAAACAGGTTTGTCCTTTTTAAAAATGTATTGTTGCTATTCAGTCACAGCCAGGCCAACAAGGACGAGGGCTAAGCTGGACGCTGTCACTCTACACTGTGAGCACAGTTATTAGGCAAGTTGTATTTTTGAGGATTACTTTCATTATTATAACCACAGCGCTGTTTATAAACCTGAATGTTTAAGAAAGTAAACAAATAAACATTTCTGACATGTCAAATAAATAAATCAGTGAGCAACACAGTCACCCTTCTTTTCAATAACTGTCACCGTTCATGGAGTCTGTCAGTTTCTTCTGTTGATGATCAACTTTCGTGCAGCAGCAGCCTCCCAGACACTGTTCAGACAAGTTTCCCTACACTGTGAATCTGTCGTTTAAGCCTGGCCAAAGGTTCTTAGCAGGGTTGAGGTCAGGAAGGAGGCCGTGTCGTTATTTTTTCATCCTTAAGGCCTTTACTGGTTAGCCATGCAGTGGAGTACTTTGCTGGATGCCATGGAGCATTGCCCTGCATAGAAATCATGATCTCCTTGAGAGATGCAGACTTTTGCCTGAACCACTGCTTGAAGAAAGTGTCTTTATAAAAACTGGCAGTAGGTTTCAGAGTTGATTTTTTTTTTTTTTTAGGCCATCTTCGACCCGAAAAGGTCCAACCAGCTCATCTTTAGTAATACCAACCCATACCAGTACCCACGTCCACGTTGCTGGCGTCTGAGTCAAAGTGGGGCCCTGTGTCCATTACTGATCCAGCCACAGGCCCCCCCGTATGGAAAGGAAATAGAAAAAACTTATAACAGACTTGCATCAGATGTGGCCTACTTCATATAGTGAATCATAAGGCTGATATGATTTACTCATGAAAGTGGCCACTTTCATATATTGTTTTATGAAGTATCCAAAACACAAGTTTCATTTATATAATTTTTCAAGGGATCTTATATCTGTTTTCACTCTTGTATGCTTTTTCACACAAGGCGATACAAACTTTATAAGATTTATATACACATCTTTTCCATATGGGTATCTGGTCCATCAGGAGTCACTCTCATCTCATCAGTCCAAAAAATCTGTCTTCAGATATTTCTTGGCCCAGTCTTGACATTTCAACTTGTGTGTTTTCTTAACTGGTGGTCGGGTTTCAGCCTTCCTTACCTTGGCCCTGTCCCTGAGGACTGAACACCTCGTACTTCTGGACACTCCGGGTAGGTTGCAGTTCAGGAATATGGCAGCACTGGAGAAGAATGGTTCCTGGTAGCTCCACGTTTGATTCTTCTCAAATCTTTGGCAGTTAATTTGCGTCTTTTTTTCTCAACACGTGCAACAAAACCTTTGATGGTTGTGTGGTCACACCCCGATAGCTTAGCAGTTTCAATAGTGCTGCATCTCTCTAAAAGACCTTTTTTTACTTTTCAGAGTCCTTTAAATCTCTTTTTGGCCCATTCTGCCCAAGGAAGAGAAACTGCACACCTTTATATAGAGTGTTGATCTCCTCAGGCCACACCCTCACTCATTATGCAAATACACATCACCTGATATGCTTAAATCCAATAAGCACTCAAGTTTATACAGCTTGACAATATGCATAAAAATTATGATTTGGCCAAAATACTCACTTGCCTAATAATTGTGCTCACAGTGTAGATGGCAGCCTTTAAATAAATACATTAAATTAATAATTTAACACATTTAGCATTACAGGTTGCACTCTGTTAACAGTTGATTTTAGTTGATGAACAGCAAAGCGCTGAGGTCACTGTGCCTTGCTATCGGCCGAAACATGCCACAGGATCTAAGGACAATCGACCAATAGTGAGCCTGATTTTTACTGACAGCGGGCTCGATTGAATCTCTTATCAATATCTGTATCAGGCTAAATCATTGCTCTGACTCAGTCAACCCATTCTGTATTAATATGTGCTTTGGCTCCCTATCAATAGAAAGGATGTGCGCACTTATTACATGCGTTATCTGCTCTGTTTCCTCTGAATGAGATACCACTGGGGAAGAGAAATAGAGTTTATTGGCTTTAGCAAGGTCAGAGTGGGAGAGCAGGGGGAGAAAGTGCTGGCCCAGCACAATGGGCTTTTATTTTGTTGTGTCAGTCAGTACAGGCGATTAAGCTGTCAGCCAACCGGGGCGCTATTGATTTGGTTACGTACTGGGGGGAGGTAACACCCCCTGTTGTTTTAATTTATTAGCTACCAGCAATTTGATTTGATAGTGAAGAGGTGTAGCAATTTAAGGACTACGCAGAGCAGTGATCACTATAGTCTATACAAATAAGATTATTGTGGGATCATTAGGGTCCTCCAAAGTCTATTGTCCTCCTACCAGCTTCCTTCTGACTCACTGCCGTGCAGCCTTTGGGCACAATCTGTGTTTTATTGGGACTGTTCCTTGCAGGTAATTTGATATGACACTAGTTGAAGATAATATATCATTTTGACTGCCACGATGGGGCCATGTGCACAAGATCTCAATTCATATTGACAGATGGGGGAAATTGAGAACAATTGAAGCAAGCAACAGGAGTCTGGAGCAGTCTGTAAAAGTGTAATTGGGTGGGCCTCTCCATGAGCGAGAGGGGGAATTACAGGGTCATGGACTTTAACAACCCTCGACGCAGACACTTGGAGGAAATGACTGTGAATTTTACACAGCGGTTTCATGCAGCATCAGTGAGCAGAGCTGTCCCTGTGCATTCAAGGGAACTGAAGCTTTCAGATAGAGAGCCATGCAAGCTACAGCTGAAATTCACTTAGGACACCAAAAAAGCATGACAGGACAAAAGTGCTTACAATACATTTGTGCACACTTTTAACACAATTTTACAGCTGTCATAAGTCAGGCAGTAGTGTTGTGCAGTATGCACCTGCTGCTTTTGTCTCCAAACCCTTGTCTACGTCAGTACATCTACACGTCTGAGACAGGCATTGCCCCTTAAAATGTAAAGTTTTCAAGATTCAAGAGCTTTATTGTCAATGCAACAGTATACAGTATACCAAAATGCTGTTTCACCCCAAGCCCCCCATGGTGCATTTATAAGTGTGTAAAAGATCCAAGAGATCTAAAAATAGGATTTACAAATAAGTAATGTGCTAAATTTCACTTAAATTAAGGGATAAAAAGGTACTAATTACTAACTATACAATACTAACTGTACAGAGACAGAGACAATGCAAAGTGGATTGTGCAGCAGTTATCAAATACCAGGTTCAAGTTATTGTCAGGATATTGTAGACGATTGTAGAGGAGACATGACGAAGACATGTGCGATATGCAAAATGTGCAAATATAGTATAATTTAGATGTGAGTTCAGTAACTATGTGACTGAGTGTGCAAATAGATTGTTCCCAGGTCAGTTAGCAGTGGATTTGTGTAAGTTTGTGTTGTTTTTGAGTCTTTTGTACTGTACTGTAAGGTGTTTGCGTATTTCAGTCCTTTGGTGGTAGTGAGCTGAAGTTTTATTAAGTCTTCACCACATCATCAGAAGTCATTTGGCCATAAAATGAAAGCACCTCCATAATACTAATCAACAAACTAGTTTTCAGGTTACCTGGACAGCATTCTGGTATGCTTGTTGAATTTTAACTGACTTACACTCCAAGATTCTCCAAAAGTCATCAGCATCACAAAGCACAACAAGCAGAAGCTCCATTAGCATCAAAAGAAGTTAGATGATCACTGAAATCTCCCATGATGGTGTAAAACTCCTGCTTTCATCATCACCGGCCTTGACTTGCTTACTTGGCTTTGGTGGAGCTTTTAAGAGATGACATGCGAGCCCTGACAGTCTATAGACAGGGTTATGCCACTGTGGTTATTAAGGCAGTAAATCATCTCGTGCTCCTTGTCCTTTCATTTCGGAGAGGGCCAATTGATCGACATAATTTTACGAGGAGGATCACATATGAATATGCCATTAAATGTCCGTTTATTGCCTTTTTATGATGCCATTGGAATTACATTTTTCGAGCTTTGAGGGTGAAATATTAAAAAGGACAGAGCCAAGTCAAGTCCTCAGACAGGAGGCTTTAGCAGGTTAACCATCTGGAATGAAGTGTCGCTCTTTGTCTGCCCTGGCTATAACTCTTTAACTCTTTAAACATATTCTCTGCCACCATAACAGAGATGTTTCAATTGCATGCCTTACTTAAAATAGAACTGTCAGTGTAAATTGTTCTCCACCGCTGAGCGGCTCCTCTGCTTATCCATTCATTAAAAGAGACGGTGGATGTGACCAATTTGCTCAAAGTTGGCTCTCAGTTGTTCGTTTAGTGCGCTCAGTATTTTTCACCAAAAGATGCCCTGTTGGTTTTGTCCTGACAGAGTGGGAGGAGAGGAGCCACCAAAAGGCCACAGTTCCAATTACACACTGCTTAAATGTCAAGCTACTTTGCATTACCCAAAGTGCAATGGCATTCAGTGGGTATCAGCCCCACTCCATCCACATCTGTCGCATTATTTCGCTCCACGAGTGAAAAGAAAATGATCACGGAGTCCTTTCCTTCGATCTATAACCTATCATCTCTGAGTGCTCTACTTCACATCTCAATGAGGTTTGGGCACCAACCAAAGCAGCCTACCACAGAGCCAAATTAAATAACAATTAGGTGGCTTGTGTTGCTTTTACGAGGATGAATGGTTTGCGAGTGTCCTTTCAGCAGCTTTCGTAATTGTTTCAGAGTCAAGATTCACGATCCCTCGTTCAATGCTGTCGGTTCACTGGCTGCATTGCTACCCGGGGCCCCTCGGCTTTTCCCATTAGAGGCTCCGCAGGCTTGACAATTTAGCTGCTTTGTCGATCATTAAGCGGGGAGACACAGAGCTTCCCCCCTCTAATTAAACCTTGATTAGAAAAGTGCTCTACTGCAGAGATGACAGAGTAGGCTCGAAACAGGGGACAGAAAGGTTGATGTAGTTGTGTAGTATGCAGGTGGTGTTTCCATTATGGGCGCAGACAATAAAAACACAGCGGCTCAGTTTAAATGAAGTACCCCACAGTAAAAGCAAGAGTCATAAAATAAGAAGAAAGGGACAATGCATCTTGCCAGGCCCCAAGCTATGCTGGACCACACACACTTTAGATTACTTAGCATGTTGTAAAGATCTACTAGCCAATGCAGTCATTGCTAAAGGCATTGTTTAGGTGAGTTAATAGCATGATGGCAGCCTATGCAATAGCAAACTACACAGCTAGCTCCAAAGTGAGTTAGCTGCAAGATTCCAAAGCTACTTCTTCTTCTTCCTCACTCTCCTGCTTAGATTTCATTTACCTGATTGGTTGAAGTTAGCTTGTTGTAGGCAGATGGTTCATCCAATTTAATCACCTGCCATTTTTAAAAGGCTGCCCTTTTTTCTAAACACTTTCAAAGGACAACTCCCCAGATGGCTCTGTGTACCAAACCATCTGGTGCATCAGGTAGTATGAGTATTACTAGTACAGGGACTGGTGTCCGTCTCATTAAGGAAAAAAAAGTCTGCCTTGTTAATTAAGGCAATAACATTTGCATGTACTGTGAATTAATGTCATCACAGCGTTGTTCTCCTGATGAAAACACCAAATGCACATTCACATGCTTCTCTGTAACAGAAGGAATCATCTGCTGCAGATTGCTAAGATTGTTTGCAAAAACATCTTGTGGGGTTAAAGGTCACCAGGGCTGAGCTCAAACTCTTCATTGTAGAAATAAATAAATACATACATAGACAATTCAGATAAAGAAAAATAACATGTGTTAAGCATGTCATTGACTCTTTGGTTTTATTGACTTTGAAGTTTGACACAATGTCTTCCATTCACGTTATCTGGCTCAAAACAACAAATGAAGAAGGACGGTACCTGGACACAGAGTTAACATTTGACAGTAAACTGTGTACTTACCTCCCTGCCATAGATCTTGATTCACTTCAGGTCTTTGGCCTTCGAGCACGATGAGGATTCACTCTATATAACTGTGCAGTAAAAGTGTTTCCAGAGTAGCAAGAAAACTCTGGATTAGTGGGGTCAAGGGGAGAAATGATCTATTGTATCTATTATAGCTGTAAGCTACAGCTCTGCTTACAAGAGTTACATCCACAGGAGAGCCTTTACATTCAGGACTGAAAAAGAAAAATACTTTCCAAAATCCAAAGACAGACGTTTTCTTGTGGTGGATATCTGCAGTAATGTGGAAAGCATAACATATGCATGTATTTCAGGTAGCACAGCATAGTGGTGCAGTGGTTAGCACTGTTGCCTCAAAGCAAGACAGTCTTTGGTTTATACTGTACACTCTCCAGCTTTGTCACTGACTAAAGACATGCCGTTAGTGAGGTTAGGTTAACTGGTGATTCTAAATTGGCTGTAAGGGCTGTTGTTCCTTTCCCTGCTTATCCCTAAAATCAGCTAATGACCTGTCCAGGGTGTACCCAACTTTTTGCCCAGTGACAACTGAGGTAGCGCCCACCTCTAACCCCAATCCACTGGAACCATGAATTAAACTAAGAAAGTAGATGGATGTAAAAAAAAAGAAAAAGAAAAAAAGAAAAGTACCGTATTTTTCAGACCATAAGGTGCACCGGATTAAGAGCTGCATTAAGCAAAACAAAACAGTCAGACAAGTCAAACTTTACTCAACTCATTCTTCTTGCTTCCTCCACTTCCGTACCATTGATTCATTAACGCTGAATTCTCTCCAGCCAGTGTTGCCAACTTAGCGACTTTGTCGCTATATTTAGCAAGTTTTCAGACCCCTTAGCGCCTTTTTTCTAAAAAGCGACTAGCAACAAATCTGGTGACTTTTTCTGGTGTTATTGGAGACTTATTTATGACGACTTTTTGACGTGAAAGCGCGGATCGCTCTTACTCTCAACAAGCAGCGGTGCTGCCGTGAGCACCTCACCCGTGCTAAAGCGCTCACAGGCGCTCACTACTAATAAACACACACACACAGAAAGTAACTCCACCAGAGCGCCTATTTCGGGTCACTTTTGCTGATCCAAGCCCGGATAAAGGAGCAGGGTTGGAATTGTTACATAAATTTTTTTTTTTTTAAATTGCTAAAAGAAATTTAATTTGTAGTTCTAAACAAACTCTAAATGCATTTAGGACATTTTTACTCACTTTATGTCTCTTCCACGATGTTATTTCTTTCTCCAGCTACATAAGTAGGTTACAATTACATTAGAATGACCAATTATGCAAATTAGGCAATGACATCATTTGGCGACTTCTAGCGACTTTTAGGACAACCAATAGCGATTTTACTTACTGAGGAATTGGCAACACTGTGTCCAGCGGCTCTATTCCCATGTTGTTGCAGTATATTAATGACTAACCTCGTATTGTGGATGGATTATCTCAGTTGTTCTCCTGACTGAAGTTTGGTCCGTTTACAGCATCCTGCCATGCGATTGCATTTGTCTCTAACCATCGGGAACCTTCATGTTAACTTTTATCGAGTGGAAAAAAAAGTTAGCGTTCATCCTCCAGCTTCACTGTGTTTATGTTATGCTAACATAGCTGTGTAGCTAGCAATCACGTCCCAGATAGCAAGGAAACATTGAAACAATGTTGAGTCAATATCAGGCGATGTCATTGAATCAACGTTGAAGTGTGACGTTGACCTAACGTCACTCTTGCACCCTTTTTTAACGTTGAAACAACGTCAGGTTTTGATGTTGAATCAATGTTGAAACCTGACGTTGATTCAAC
>NW_024582385.1:2529406-2538248 GCF_018398535.1 Haplochromis burtoni
CTAGCCCAACTTCAGTAACCCTACAAACGTCACTGCTGTTTAGTTTTCTGTCTTCATTTATGTTGGAAGTGATAGCAGAGCTGTACGTTTGAATTCTTTCAGAAACCTCTCAGTCAGAACATGCAATATCATGTTTAGGTGGAAGTTAGCGAGCTAACTTCCTGCTAACTTCTACCTTTGTTAAATGTAACAAAATCCTGTTTTCTTGGATGTCTGGATGTTAAACTTAATTGTTACACCTGGTAAAGCAGCAACGCTGATCATTTTATTAAAAATTAAAGAATTTAGACAGTTTTTAACTCTCAGTGATGCTGCAGTGATCGTTTGACTTTGGGACCTGAAGCAGACGGAGTTTAGGACCCAGATTCCTCTGCGAGGCTCCTGACTCGGTAGCCGTAATGCTCCAACAATCCATCAAGCGGTGCTTCGTAGCTTAGCAAAGTCGAACTAAAACATTTTTGACAGGTTTTGAGCTCCGTGTAGCACATAAAATCGGTTCGAGGTCAGTGAGCACAACCAGAATTCATACATAAGGTGCACTGACGATTTTTGAGAAAATTAAAGGATTTTAAGTGCGCCTTATAGTGTGAAAAATATGGTATGCATTGTGAAACAGTCGACCCTTCACTCTCAGCACCCAGCAAGACACTGAATGAAAAAGACACTTGAGCTCAGAATAGATCCTCTAGCTCTGTACTCTGCTGTGAAGAAAGGGAACGTTTCTCATTGTCATTCCTACAACACTTTACACTCAGTTTCAATCATCTCCAAACACAAAGCCTTTCCAAAATGTGCAGCAGGGCAGAGACATCATGCTTAGAGAGGGGGTTCCCCCCTCTGTGACAGCAAGCTCCCCCCTGCTGGAAGATCCTTGAGAGGGCATTTGAAAGAACAAAAAACAGTCCTGCATTTGTTCTTCTACCTGTACTACAGCTGATCTGATTTCACCATGGATTCCTGCAGGAGTCTCATCATCTACATTACTGGCAGCAGCTGACCTCCTCAAAACCTCTTTTCATCATAGACAGACAACCTGATGTGATGTCTGATTTTGTCTTTAAACTAAACATCTGTTAGTACAGATGTACTGCCTTCCTCCTTTGTGAAGTGCTCCATGTGAAACAATATAAATATGATAAATACAAAGCTACTGCATTTATTCATTAGTTCTTTTATCTCATAGCGTGGCTTTTGTCCTCTCTCTGCTCTCTTCTCCTTCCCCTGACCCTCCACTGATGGTGGCCCCTTGCTGATCCTGGTTCTGAGGTCTTGAGGTTTCTTCCTGTTTAAAGAGCGTTTTTCCTTCACATTATTTTAAATGTTTATTCATATGAGGTCATGTCATTGTTGGAGTTGGAGGGTTATTACTGCAAAATATAACACATCTTGAGGTCGCTGTTGTTGTGAATTGCAATAAAAAAACATTTAGAATATAAATTAAATTAAATTAAAAAATATAAATGAAAAATATAATTAATAAAAAATATAATGACAAAAATTAGAAAATTGAACACATTCCTGCCAGCAATTATTAAAACACTTAATTGGCAAAACAATTAAGTTTTATAAGTTATTATGTGACATCACATACGTCCCCTCTGGGGAAATAAAAGATGCAAAAAAAAGCAAAGCACTATCAAGTCACCCTGAAATCCACACGTCAGCGTTTGCTTTCACATAGGCCAGGGTTTACTGACAGTCAGTGGACCATGTGGCTGCACCATTACCATAGTTTTGCATTCTCTAATGTCATTTTCTACAAGGTTAGCTTCATGTAATCATTGCCCCGGGACGGCAGCAAGCTATGAGAGATAGAGAGAGAGCTGAGTAGAGGAGCACTGGGCCGCTTGTTCGACTTAATGAGACTAATCTAAACAGATGGAGGAGAGACTCCCTGGTTGCTCTGACACCATGTCCCCGAGACTGCTTTAGCTGGCCACTCATCATTTTGACTCTCTCCAACTTGGAGCCCCCCCTCCCACACACAAAAATGTATTTACTTTTTAAAAAATTTGAAACCCATACAGGTGGTCTCAGTTTGTTTGTAGTTTCTTCCTTGCTTATAAAGACTCTTTGGTCATCAATTTGTATTTTTCTTTGACAACTAATACTTTGTTTATTTAGATTGGTATGTTGTGCAATTACAAGAAAAAGGACCCAAATATAGAGCACAAAGAAAGAGTTAATTTAAATAAAAACAAGAGGCTTTAACTGAGGCAAACGCAAAAGTCCAAACATACAAAAAGTCCACAAGGATGACATCATTAGGATCTGAAATGCAGGCTGGGAGCACACAGGATACAGGCAGCTGACACAGTACGACTCAACAATAACCAAAGGCAACTAAAGGCTTAAGTAGACACAGAAGATAATCAGAGAAAGTGGAAACATATAGGTAGCAAGGCCCAGCTGAAACTAATCCAGACAATACCTGAGAAAGTTAAACCAACACCAAGAAACACTTGACTAACAAAATGAAACAGAAACTAACTGACTAAACACAGAAGACATTAATGTTTATTCTAATAAGGAAACGGACAATCAATTAAAACACAAAGAATCAAATAAGAAACTCCAAAACTCCTGAATCTATCATTCTAAAACTGATCTTGGATTGTTAGTGTAACGCAGGGGTGTCAAACTCAAATACACAGTGGGCCAAAATTCAAAACTGGAACAAGGTCGCGGGCTAACATTAATATTTATTGAAAAACAAATCTTCCTCCAGATTTAAGAATGAATCTCTTCTTATGGACTCAAACACGTTTTTCTGAAAAACTGAATATGGAACAAGCAAAGCTTAATACTAAACAATATATATATTAGCTGTATAATACCAGTAGGCCAGCTCTAATAATAATTTGGTATGGCTTCGCGGGCCAAATGTAGTGAGGCACAGTGTCTGTCCAGCTTTAGGTGTACTGTCGTCTGAGACTTGCACCGCAGTGTCGGCGTTTGTTTCCCTGTTGGCCATGCTTGTTGTTGTGGTCATCTGTTGTCTTCCGGTATTTTCTCAGTAAGCGACCTTTCCTCAACCAATGAGATGAGCGGTAATCTGAATTGTCATAAGTGTGCTGTCAGCTCATTGGTCACAAAGCAGGAGAGGGGCTGGGAATTATGTTTTCAAACAAAGCGTTAATTCCATTAACATTTATAGACTACTGTTGATTCTCACTGTATTACGGGAAAAAGTGCGTCCCTTATTAGCTCAATACGGGACGTGTACTTTTGTTTCTAAATACGGGACGATTCCGTTTTTTAAGGGACGGTTGGCAACCCTAGTCGAGTACAGCACTTTATTGTAACATGCTAGTTAGCCAATCTCAGACTAGCGCATAGGTGCAGGTGGCTTCTCATGTGGGCCGCTATCCTTCTCTCCCTTGAAGGTGTTCATGCAGAAGTCGCTGTACTGTTTTGTTTTTATTTTAAACAGGTATGTGAGCTCCCTCTTTTACTTTTGTGTCATGTGTATTGGTTATATCTTTTGTTGGTTTGTACTTTTTGCATGCATGTTCACTGTTTTAACTTACTGTTAGATATATGTAACTATGAGGTAATTGTCACTATATGGCCACGATGCAGTACATTTTAATTTGTTATATATGTTCATAAATACATTTTAGCAGTTTTATTTGATAATTAGGTTTGTTGTGATGTTGCACCTCAGTCGCCTAGAGGCCCCGCTGAGGAGAGGTGTTCATGCAGAAGTCCAGTAAAGTGAAGTCCGCTGTACTGTTTTGTTTTTATTTTAAACAGTTATGGGAGAATAAATCCGCCCCAGCTGGCAAAGTGAGAGTCGACTCCTCCTCAGAGAACTAACGGCAATAAGAGTTTAAGGCCAGACCGGCTACACTAGCATAAAAACAAGCATGAAACTCAGCCAATTTAAAAGCTAAATCATAGTGTTGGGGCTGAGCAGAGCAGTGTCTGGGGAAACCTGGGCTAAGGAGGCCGTGAGGTAGAGCACCTCGGGCACAGGAGCAGGTTGAGCCATAGGAACCTTCTTCCAAGGAGGGGGGGTTGCACTTGGCATTGGCTGACCCGAGCAAAGAGGCAGCCCTCGTACTCAGCATGAGAATAACTCAGACCTGGGCAGCAGAATCTCTGATACGTGTGGAGGTGGTGACGAGGCAGCATGGCTGGAAGATTTTACTCAGTGTTCTGAGACGAGTGCAGTATTTCTTGGAGCACGTGGAGTGAAGACAACAACATGAAAAGAAGCTGTTGCTGTTTGTATCATGTCTTCCTCTGTACTTGTACTGATTATTTTGCAGTTTGAGTGTACAATCACACTTCTCATTTTTCCTCAATAACCACCAGCATTATCTAGCACAGTGTCGCGGTGGTTAGCACTGTTGCCACTGTTGCCTCACAGCAAGGTCTTGGCTTTAAATCCACCATCTGGCCCAGGCCCCATGTTTGCATGGATTCTCTCTGGATACTCCAGCTTTCTCCAGAGTCTAATGACCCACAATTAGTGGGGTTAGGTTAACTGTTGATTCTAAATTGCCCATAAGTGCGAATGGTTTTCTGTCTCTGTGTTAGCCCAGAGTGTCTGTACCCTATTCCCTGCTGGAATAGCATCCAGCTGCCCTGTATTTGATAAGCAAAGGAAAATGATTGGATGCAACCATCTAGCTTTATAAATTGTTCATTTGTATCTTTCTTAGTAAAATACAAATTCCTGTTTAACCGTAACCTTTTATACATATGCATTAGCTGAACAACAATGATGAAGCATCTCTTTATCAGGTTCAGGATGGACCTGGAGAGGACCAGAAGCTTCTTTCGTTCACTATCTGCAAGCTCTCCAGTCTATATTCATCCCATTTGTTATCACGACCGTGCTGTTGTCTGGTTCAGTGTGTTCTTGCTGTGAGTCATCTTTCACCACTGCTGTTGCAAACTCGGGGGCTATTCTTTCTCCGTGTGTATTTGTATCAGTGAGGGTGCAGCAAATCTGCTTCATATTCAGTGCCACGAGTTGTCAGCCTGTTACATCCCAGTGGGGTCAATTTCCCCCGTTTGCTGTTTTTCCGAGCTATCAGATGGTCTCTCTGCCTTAGTTGTCAGCTGAACTTTAAAATACATCACCAGACAAATAAGGATGAGACATTCACCAGTAGAGCTGATAACCTGATGCAACTCTCTGCTGAGCAGTTGCATAAGGTACCGAAAACATAAAACAAATGGAAAAAATGGAACATGACATTCTAGCACGGTGCTGCTGAGTGATCAGCGGAGCTGTCGGTGTACCGAATGGTGGAAGTAGTGCAGCGCAGAAGCTCGCACAGGAGCGTAGATCTGTTATGTCTGCTGTAAAACACACCAGTGCTCCAACACATGCTCAACAAATCCCACAGGCATTCAGCGCTAATGGAAACTACTCCAGCAGGGAAGTTATTTTTCATTACGTTACCATCAATGAACCTTGATCGCTGGACACTGAGTGTTGTGATTATTTCAAAAGTATATAGCAAAGGAGTATAGACTCAGTCCCCACAGTCTCGAATGTTAACAACTGCTGTTTATACTTTGAACTACTGCGATTTCCTTCCATCATGGCCCCCCGGGAGGATCGAATTCTCCCTCAGCCAAGCGGAGAGAGACATAGAGAGGGAAGGAGAGAGCAAATATGAAAGTGAAAGAAGGAGACAAAGCAGAAAGTGCACAAAGAAATGGAAATCCCTTCCCTCTGGGCCAGGCTCTCTGGTGCCTTTACCCAGTTTTTATCTGATGAGTCTTTGGAGAATAACTCTCTTTGCACGAAACTCAGAAGAAGGAGAAATCCTCTCGGCTCGGTGGTCACAATCGACCCTGTATGACAGACGCGCTGGCTGCTGACAGGCATTACTGTCAAAATGAGGTAAGAACAAGGTGGGATGGCTGTCTTCACGGGCGCTGATGGCAGGGCTTAAACCGTGCTCCCAAACCCTTGTGGGATGTAGTTGCACACTGCCCATAATTGAGTTGAAAGCTTTATTGAATATTTCATTTGTGCTGTGGGAATTGGATTCTTCAGAGCACAGCAAAAGCTAAGTGGGAATGGGATATTTTTATTATAGCTAATGATACTTGCTTCATGCTTACCCTTCATCTGGTCCTATTTCACAAATATACTTGTACTGAAAACAAGAAAACCCTCATTAGGCTTAATTTGTGCAATTCTGTAAACAAACTTCAAGTAAAGTCAATTTTAAAAAGGCTAATTTATGAATCAAATCCTATTTTGC
Source organism: Haplochromis burtoni (assembly GCF_018398535.1). Taxonomy (NCBI): domain Eukaryota; kingdom Metazoa; phylum Chordata; class Actinopteri; order Cichliformes; family Cichlidae; genus Haplochromis; species Haplochromis burtoni. The sequence continues at coordinate 2,535,640 of NW_024582385.1, forward strand.
ATGCAAGCACTCTGGAGTGAGCCAATTACCATCGACTTTATTCCTGGGTCAGAGCATTACTAGGGGCAACAGGACCGCTCATTAACTACCACAGTTAAAGGGAGTTCCTGGACCTGGCAGTGAGCTCAGGGCCAGCCATCTGTAAGCATGAGCTCAGTGCGCTGACAGCATTGCCTGCAACTCAGAGAGACTGAGCTCTATTCGGTGCTAATCAGAAACATTTCTCCAAACCCCAAGATGGGAGGAGGTCTGCTCTACAGTGACTCTCAAAGCTCCACTCTTTATTCTGCATTCCCTTGCTCACATTGGCTCTCCCTCCCATTTTATATCCCACTGGAGCAAACCCTGTGGGACTGGAGGATCCAGCCGGGGACGGCGGCTAACTGGCTTTGCTATTACAGCTCCTGTCACAGGGGAGCTGGTGCGCTGCTTAGCCCAGCTGGAGCTCTCTGATCCCCTGCGTTTCAGTGGATGGATTCCTACCAATGGTCCCTGGGGGTTTCACTCAAAGGAGGAATAAAACTCAATGATACCATCTCCTAGTCTCCTAGTCTAGGGCTTTATTTGCCATTAATCAATTAAAAGAAAAAGCATCAGCACAGCAGTATTTTCTAATTGATACTCATTAGGAAGAATGAATGAATCTGGAGAAATATGTAAATGGCCTGTAGTTGTATAGCGCTTTACTAGTCCCTAAGGACCCCAAAGCGCTTTACACATCCAGTCGACACACATTGGTGATGGCAGCTACATTGTAGCCACAGCCACCCTGGGGCGCACTGACAGAGGCGAGGCTGCTGGACACTGGCGCCACCGGGTCCTCTGACCACCACCAGTAGGCAATGGGAGTGAAGTGTCTTGCCCAAGGACACAACGACCGAGACTGTCCGAACCGGGGCTCGAACCGGCAACCGTCCGATTACAAGGCGAACTCCCAACTCTTGAGCCACGATCGCCCTGTGGCGATGTGGATTAATTACTTCATTTTGAAATGATGACCGAGACGATGTGTCCCCAGCAACAGGAGAGAAGCTACAGGGATAAATGCAGCCTGGTTTATGTGAGTTCTGAATGTTTGATTGCATACTGGCACAGAAACAGCTGCACACTTTTCAAACGAGACAGTCTATTAATTCTGCCTGGTCAAACCAATTTATGACTTCTGGTGTATAATAATGAATATATTAATGAAATCTCTGTGTGTATGTGGACCCCTATTGCATCAGTCCACTGTGTTGTGTTGTGATACTTGTAATGTCATTTTAAAATACTTTGCATCGTGTTTATTGCTTTTGGTGGCTGCAGCTCACGAGGTAGAGCAGGTCAAGTAACCAGTAATCAGTCTCTGGCTGCTCCAGTCTCCATGCCAGTGTATCCTTGGGCTTGATACTGGGCCCCAGGTGGTCTCTGATGCATCTGTTGGAGTGTGATCATTAGAAAGTACATAGGTGTGGAAAAGAAGACCTTGGATGAACGAAGCTATAGAAACCAGTCTAATCTTTCCTATTTCACATCTGCTACATGTTGAAATGAAAGTCAAAATGCAGCTATTAATATGACTGAATCATAGCTTAAGTCCATCCATCCAGTTTCTTATGTGCTGATCCAGCTCAGGGCCACAGAGCAGCGATGCCTGCCTTTTGACAGCTGGGACTTCAGAAGATCTGAAGTATGTAAGGATATATTGTAATGGTGTTCGAGTGTTAGAATGTGCTGTTCATGGGTTTTGTAGAAAATGTCTGTTGCCCACAGGTTGCTACGAGTCAGAACTTTTTCCTTTTAACATTAAAATACATTATGTCACAATGACATCATTACAGTGTTTCAAAGACTAGCAGGAGACGTGGTGTGTTTACGATACATTCTAACATTAAACAGCAACATGTGGGTTTTTGGCAGGTTGCATATTACCAATATGGCATAAAAAATGTTTTCATTTTATTTGACTTGTCTGATTAATAGAAAAAGTTGCAGTGCAGGGGGCTAACAAGAGTGACAAACCTGTCACCACCCATCCATAATGTGGACTTTGCAGTCAACTAAAGGAAACATTACCTCCCAGCAGCTGACAGAACAGACCTTGCACGATGATTTTGACTTTTTTATTAAATTTCTGCTGAAGTGATTCAGGACAAAGCTGCTCCACCTGATGAAATGATCATTTATGTTTATCCAAGTGCTTTTTAAAGATTTCTGATTTGACTTTGATAAAACAGATGAAACATCCAGGGCACCAATGCTGGTTTAAGTTCCTTTATAACTCAGACATTAAACTGATGGAGTGTTGCTATTGAAACTATGGCATATCCCATGACATTTGGAATCAAGCTGGTAAAAAGATTCACAGATTTGCATCAGACTGTGACACTGAGGCAGCTTTTGTTGCCGTTCCTAACAGAGCTTGTTGCTGAATAAGCAGTGTTGGGGAGTAACGGAATACATGTACCGCCGTTACGTATTTAAAATACAAAATATGAGTAACTGTATTCCGTTACAGTTACCGTTTAAAAAGGTGGTATTCAGAATAGGGCTGGGCCATATTATACTGTTCACGGTAATACCGGTATAATGTTAGGCAACGATAGGAAAATGAAATATCGCGATAGAAT
>NW_024582385.1:2540343-2542596 GCF_018398535.1 Haplochromis burtoni
TGGAATACATTTTAAAAGTAACCTTCCCAACACTGTGAATAAGTCATGTGACTATCCCCTGCACCCGGCAGTCTAAAGGAACCCCTGACAGAGAGCTGCATTTGGTAACAAGTGGCCTTGTAGAAATCACCTGGCATGAAATTAACTTTGAAAAACGTCAAAATATTTTTTCTTTTTCTTGTAATTTTTCAACATGTTCTTGGAAACTCTGTTTATTTGGCTCCTCTACTGAGCTGATATACAACACACAGAGCCTTAATTAGTCACTCTAATTTGGTGATTAATATAATAATATCTTTTCATGGAGAGCTTTCATTATTTTGGATTCATGTTGTTCTTTCATCAGTCTCATTATGTAGGATCATAGCACTCCTGTGCTCAGCAGCGATAGGTTACGACTAATTACCCAGCGAGGTCTTAATCTGCAGCGTATCTGAAGCAATTATTCAATGTTGTCAGTGGATTGCAAATATTGCACGACTGCTGATGATAATGAATGATGTACAACTGACAAGCAAAATCTATTAAACCGTACCTAATTTTTAGTCTCCATGTAGGGTGGCTGCTGACAGCTTATGGTTGAGTGTGAATATCCTACCTTGGTGGAAGCTGTAATTGCAGGAACTATAGAAAGGAAAACTTGCAAATTAAGGGATTTGTTGTACTTGGCTAACAACAGTCGTCTGTCGACTGTCTTGCTTTTAACCTTCGATATAAATCCAGTTTTTGAAAACATTTCTTAGAAGATGGCTTGGACTCAAGGAATTAATCCTAATTTCAGAGCCTAAAATTCATAAGAAGTCAAGTTTGAAAGCTTTCATTCAGATTAAAGTGTGTTTAAAACTCCACAGCATAGTTAGTGACTGATGCTTAACAGTGGGAGTAGACAAACTAATGCATGAACTCACAGGTAACAATTAAAAGCTTTCCTCCTAGATTGCAGTGCACTACGTGACAAGTACTTCACAGAAGAATACAATCTGGCTTTTCGATGATCTCTGTCTCTTCTGGCGGTCTTCTGCAAGCTCAGGTTAGAATATATTCTCTCCTTGCTTCAGGTACAGGGTTAGACTTGGCCCTCCAGCCCTCAGTAGTTCTACAGAGCACTGAGGAGCTGTAGTCCAAGATGGCAGAGCTGGAATCTCTGACACCAAACACGGGGATCCAATAGACTGATCTGATCACCTGATAGCACGGAAGAAGTATGATAAAGGAAGGCCAGAGGCTTCTAGTTAGCAGGGTCTGAACTTTAGTTATTGTCTACCAGGGGATGTGACAATCCAACACCTTCAGATATCTGCTGATACTTGGAGATAAATGATCTGAATTGCAGAAGCAGGACCACAGCTCCAAACTCTCTCCTTCAGTTCTTATCTATTTATGATAAGATAAGATAACCTTTATTAGTCCCACACGTGGGAAATTTGTTTTGTCACAACAGGAAGTGGACAGTGCAAAAGTTATGAGGCAAAAATTAGAATTAGAATAGAATAATGATCCCCCAGTTCTCATTTTCGTGCCCCACCCTTACCCCATTTTTTAATTCTTTCACTTCTCATTACTACACGGGGATCTGCCAGACCCAGCAGCCGATGCCAGTCCCCTCCGAGGCCTTCCCCAAACTGCAGCTCAATTCATGTTTATCTACTTAACTCAAACCTAAAATGAGCACGTGGGCCCAGCTAGTGGATGAGTACTTTACCAATACCAGTGATAACAAGCTGTTACTGTCAGAAAGAGAATCATTCTTTCATGCAAAGAACCACCAAACACAAAAGGTATTTAGTGGTGAACAGTGTTGGCTAAGTTACTTTAAATTAGTAACTTAGTTACATTACTAGTTACTTCTATCAAAAGTAACTCAGTTACTTGTTACTTTCAAAGTAACTAGTTACTAGGGAAAGTAACTTTGGTTTTACTCAGAATTCTCTTGTTAATGTGTTGCTTCCATAACTTTGCCAGTCTTCTAGCTTGCTTACTTGCCACAGTGCACTGTGCCACCAACCAATAGAAAGGAAAAGATAATGTGCATATTTCCATGAGATAAATCCCACGCCTGGACCGTCATTGACTGCTGCCATGATTCTAGCCTACGTCACAGAGTCATGTGCGCCTTTTACATCCAACACAAAAACTGCAGTTGTGGTGCTTTGATTGTATTCAGAACTCAGAAATTCTGCCTTCTGAATAGGAAGATGTAGGTAACACCAGACTGCAGATGAGCTGCATACAGGGCTGGACTGGGACAGAAAA
>NW_024582385.1:2544065-2567742 GCF_018398535.1 Haplochromis burtoni
TTCAACATCAGTAACATCACAGCACCCACCCAGCTGTATAGAAACTCTGTCATGCTAGCTAGTACGCAGTACGAGTTATAGTAACTGACTGTAAAAAGTCAGCATAATGTGGAATTATATAGCTTTTTAGCATTACATTTTTCAGCATTATACTGTTTAAACATTATACTTTTAAGCAGGCCCCTGTGTGACCTTAGGAGCAAGAATAGTTGCTATGATCACAGGAAAAAGATGCATAGGCGAGATACTAAGAAATAGTACAGAAGTTGCTGTAGATAATGGGGGCAAAAGGGCAGCGTTAAGAAGAGTCTAACACATTGGATAAGTATAGACTAGAAAAGCAGAACTAAGGAGGAGAGCGTAAACCTCCGGCGCAACACACTTGACACATACAGAGTGCACACTCACGACACCTGACATGACCCGCACCCATCTACAGTGGCACACACACACATAAACAATTAAGATATGCATTTAAGAAAGGGGTTAAAGATAGGGCAAGACCTTAAAAGGAAAGGTAGAAGACGATGGATGAGGAAGAAGTTGTTTTGATCAAAACTGTGTATGACGCGTAGGCGAACGTGATATCAGAATAACAGGAAAGGTGGGAGGTAAATAAGGAACTTTGGAATAATATAAACAGTTCGAAGGACTGCCCTTCGAATCTGCAAGAGGCTTCATGCTGAGCTGATTCCCTCCTGCGCAGGGGTTGAAATAAAGAAGTTGATTGAATTGAAGAAGTGTGTCTCGAGTCGTTCGTTTTGGTTTTTCACCAGGTCAGAAAAAAAGGACTGGGAGTGGCATCAGCACGCCGACAACAACAAAAATAAACTCCACCTAAACTTGGTTTATATCTGACTGAGACAGACTGCAGGTTATAACTTCTTACCTGAAGTTCAGTTCACCTGACAGTCGGACCGGCGGCCGCCTCGGGTCTCTCCTCCTCCTGCCTCCTCTTTCCCTCATCCACCTGCTGGCCTCCACCACTTGCTGATGTTACTGAATCTGTGGAAGCTCCGCCACACGGAGTAACGAATAACGAGCCTATCTAAATCCCAGTAACGAGTAACGCGTTCCTGATTTTGGCATAATAACTAGTTACCGTGCTCGTTACCACAATAATAACGTAGTTACTGTAACGCATTAGTCCCAACACTGGTGGTGAAATAATAAACTACAGCAGGGCTTTTATTCAATCTTTTTATTTGAACTAGTTCATTTCAGCTCAGTGTGTGTCACAGTCACATGCTGACAGACACAGCTGAAATGAAATATTCAACAACACTTTCTGTGACCTTAGGTGCAATAAAAGCTTCCCAGAATTGCCAAATCAAACCAGCGTCCTTCTGCTGTCTGCTTCAGATAATGTCTCCCTGACATAACAAGTCAAAGCAATCAGGTGTGCAAAGGAAAGAGAGAGAAGCCAACACATCATCTGAGCGTTTCAGTCCTGTCAGCGTGACCACAGTTTACGCTCAGGTGCAGGCAGGACACAGACACTGAAGGATTCACTCACTTGACCAAGTTTGACCAAGAAGCTGCTGTTGCTTCATTGATGGTTCCCTCCATATAATTATAACTACATATAAGTGTAACGTATAACTAGGCTTATGTCTGATCCCTGTTGAGGTTGTGTTGTTCTCTCAGACCTGTGGGGGAAAATCAAACGCTAAACGAGTCACCACACTGTTACATCTGGAAGCCTGAGTAAACAGTCATTGAGGGAAAGACTGATTATACAATATAAACTGATTACATTACAATATTACTATCACACTATTTATGGTTAGCTGCTTAAAACAAAGCCATTTAATTGTCTTGAGCGCTGTTTGCAGAGGAGGCTTCAGCACAAGACAAACGTGTACATTTTTGTATTAGATCTTAGAGCAACAGCTCAGTCCTGATAGGACGAGATGGTCACATCTTACAAATACCTCAGGATCATTGTAGATCAGAATTTGTCATTTAAAACTCACATTTAAAGACTTGTGTCCAAGTTAAAACTAAAACTAAGTTACTTTTTTAGAAATTGGTCCTGTTTCTCCCTCCAAGTGACAAAACACTTGATTCATGCAACTTTTTGACCTTTATTGGATTATAGTCACCTGCTTTTTATGAATGCACCTGCCCACTACCTAAAGAGGTCGGATACTGTCCACCATTGTGTTTTACATTTTATTACTGGCTATGGAAATCGTGCACATCATTGTTCTTTGTCTACTGCTGCTAAATGTCCATCTCTGTATATTTGCAGACTTTCCCTTTGGTTGGTCTTTATCTATAAATCTCTGCTTGGGCTGGTTCCCTCTTATTAATGTGTTTATAGGTGTAAAAACCACAACCAATACAGCCTCGTTTACACAATATCATACAATTGATTGTCCCAAAAATCAGAACAGTATTGGGGAAAAAGGCTTTTAAATACGCTGCCCCTGCTTCCTGGAATAATCTGCAGAAGGAACTGAAATGATCAGAACTGGTTACCTCGGGAGAGTTTAAGTCCATCTTAAAGGAACGAGAGAATAACTCTTTTACTCAGTGTGACTGTTTTTAATGTTGCTCTTAATTGAACTGTTACTTAGAGCAGGGTTGGAATTGTGACATTAAAAAAAACAATAATTGCTAAAAGAAATTTAATTTGTAGTTCTAAATAAATTCTAAATGCATTTAGGACGTTTTTTACTCACTTTATGTCTCTTCCATGATGTTATTTCGCTCTCCAACAACATAGGTTACAATTAGATTAGCATGAATTTTGATTTGTCAAAAGCATTTGACACTGTTGATCGCTGTATTTTAAAACTTAGACTCTTCCAGTCAGGACTCTCTGAGAGAGCAGTGGCATGGTTCTCAAACTACCTCAGTAACAGGACTCAGTGCATATCTGACGGTCTATGTTCTGACTTTGTTACAGTGCACAACGGAGTGCCACAGGGTTCGGTATTAGGTCCCCTTCTATTTATCATTTACGTAAACAATCTTAGTCTACATGTGCCAGATGCAAACTTGCACTTCTATGCTGATGATGCAGTTATTTACAGCTGTGGTTCAACTCTTGTCCAAGCCATTGACTCCTTGCAGAAAGCCTTTTCTGCTGTCCAGCACTCATTACTTCAGCTTAAACTTGTTCTCAACGCAGACAAAACAAAGCTCATGTTGTTTTCTAAATCAAGGAGACGAGCCCAAACAATCCCATCAGTAACCACTCTTTAAGGTAATAAAATAGAGTTCGTTCACACCTATAAATATCTGGGAATCTTAATTGATGACTCGCTCACCTTCAAACCACATGTAGAGAATCTTGTGAAAAACCTGAAGTTAAAATTGAGATTTTATTTTCAAAATAAGTTGTGTTTCTCTTTTAATACAAAGAAGCGGCTTGTTGCTGCAACATTCTTGCCTGTGCTGGATTATATATATGAATGCTTTTGCTCAATGTCTTCGAATGGTTGATTCTGTGTATCATGCTTCTCTGAGGTTCATCACTAACTGTAAATTTCAGACTCACCACTGTGAGTTATACTCTCAGGTAGGATGGCCTGCTTTGGTAAGTCGGAGGAACTCTCATTTATACAGTTTTATATATAAGGCGATACTTGGGTTGCTGCCTTCTTATCTATGTTCCCTGCTTGTAATGAAACATGCTGGTCGGTATTCTCTTCGTCCGCATGGCTACTTGTTGCTTTCTGTTCCATTTGCCCGAACTGAACTTGGTAAAAGAGCTTTTGTCCATTTAGCACCCTCGGCCTGGAACAAACTGCAGAAGGAAAATGACTGAATTCATTTCATTAAGTGCTTTTAAATCTAAACTACGAATCCTTGAGGCCAAGTCCATAACATGCAACTGTTTCAATTAGATTGATTGTCATTTTAACTGACTTTTTTATTTTTATTTTTTTATTGAATTTTATTTTATTTTATTTGTATTTTTTCACTTATTGTTGCATGTGTGTTGTTGCTGCCTGTGTTTGAGTAATTTCTGTAACTGTGAGACATCTGCTGCTGCCTATCTTGGCCAGGTCTCCCTTGAAAAAGAGGTTTTTAATCTCAATGGGATCTTCCTGGTTAAATAAAGGTTAATAAATAAATAAATAATGACCAATTATGCAAATTAGGCGATGACGTCATTTGGCGACTTCTAGCGACTTTTAGGACAGCCAATAGTGATTTTCCTTACTGAGGAGTTGGCAACACTGAATCCATCAAGCGGTGCGGCTTCGTAGCTCAGCAAAGTCGTACTGAAACATTTGACAGATTTTCGAGCGCCGTGCACATAAAATCGTTTCGAGGTCAGTAAACACAACCAGAGTTCATACATAAGGCACACGGGGTTATAAGGGGCTCTGTCGACTTTCAGAAAAATCAAAGGATTGATTTTAAGTGCGCCGTATTTTCCAAAAAGGTAAAACGACGGCCCGCTAGCATGCGCTACCAAAAATAGTGCTTTGTTGTGTATCTGACGGACGAAAGCAAACCAGTTCCACACCAGTGAAGCTGCAGCATTTTTACAAACCAGTTCTGGTTCATCCGTTTCATTCAACGATCTGCTTTCGCTCTTCTCATTCTGCGTCGTTGCCGTGTGCGTAGGTAAACAAAGGCACTGCGCATGCGTGTTTTACCCATATTCTATCGCCATGTTTAATTTTCCTATCGTTGCCCAACGTTACACCGGTATTACCGTGAACGGTATGATATGGCCCAGGCCTACTGTTCATACGAGATGTTGTATTTGTTTTAAATGTTTTAAATGTTATGTACTTTTGCTGCCATGATGCCAGGTCTCTCTTGGAAATGAGATTTTTAATCTCCGTGCGATTTTTTTTTTTTTTTTTTTTTTTTTTTTTTACCTGGATAAACAAAGGATTAATAATAAAATGAACCCTCACATTACATAACATGTATAGAGGAACATACGAAGCATTTTTCACTGCCTTCAGCCATGTGTAATACAGTCACACGTCTGGTTTATGATGACTACGACATGGAGCATGAAACGTATTATTGAAAGGGAATAATAATACTGCGGGCTAACATGAATGTGCTGCTGATGTAGAGGATTCAGTGATGTCATATGGTGCCTATGACTGCTGCCAGTGGGCTCAGATGAAGTACGGGAGGCAGAGTAATTGTTTCCATAATGCCGTAAGACAGGAAAGGAATGTTCAACATGCTGTTGAGGAGAAAACGTAGACGGACCACAGCCTCTGAGCTTAGGTGGTGCACAGTAAGAATCAGAGTTGATTTTCTGGTTGGGTGCCAGCGTAACCAGAAGCAAACTACATTTGCAGCTGCGCTCCCTCGGCATATAAAGATATTCCACTTTGTGACAATACTAGCTACAACAGAGAGGTATTTACTATTTCTATCACAGGATATGATATTATAGCACATTATATGCTCTACAGTCACTCAGATCATTTTCCTAACCACACTTCTGTATGTCATTATCTTTATACAGCACCACTTCTTTATATTTCAGCTTGGTTATGATGTAAAGAAGTTAAATTGTATCCTATGAAGTACCGATCAAGGCACATCCTTTAGTTTATGGCAAGCGAGATCCACCCAGCCAGACACAAACCTCAGAGAGTGATGTGAGCAGCCAGACTATCAGCATCTATTCGTTCCACAATAAGTCAGCCCAGATAACCAGATGACCATCGCACTGAGGCCCCAGACCATCTCTGACCTGGCTTCCATTAACCCAGGCTTACTGAGACTGAGAGAAAGTGAGATCACAATCATTACCCTCCATCAGTGCGATCTTCATTTCCTATCACTCATGTCTGCCCAGGCCGGGAAATATCACTTGCTCTCTCCTGCTCTCTCCCTGGCTGTGTCTCTCACCTCCACACGCCTCTGTAAAATAAGACCAGGTGGTTGGGTGAAGGCCACTACACCAGGGGGAGCTCCCCACTGCCACCACGAGCCGCCTCCACCTTCCCCATCTTCCACAGACACGGCCTTTCTCTGTGTCAGCAGTGAATTGTTCTCCACCAAATCTTCATTTAAGCAGGTTTCAATTATTCCGTGTGTGTTAGTATTGACGGTGAGTGTGTGCGCGCACTTAAATCTCTTTGTGAGCACCAAGAATCCGACTGTTACTACACTTGTGGGTCCCAAATTCACAAGTTTGCAGACATCTTTGAGGCTCAAAATGTGGTTTTAGTGTCAGGGTTACAGTTAGGTGATGGTTAGGCATTCGTTTATGATGGTTAGGTAAGAGGTTAGGGAAAGCTTTATGCCAATTGGATGTCCTCACTAAGACACAAAAGGCGTGTAGTCTAATATGTTTGTACTGCCTGGACTATTATTACAAAAGAAGCTTGTTTATCCTTGTACATGTAAGTAATTATGCAAGACTGAATGTGTTCGTCCCACACTGTCACGCAGTGAAGGCCAGACATCTGAAACAGGAAGGTATAAAAGTCCTCTCAGAGTCTAATGCACATGCAAGCTCTCAGATCTTTAGACAGCATGAATGTAAAACATGCAAATCGTTATTATTTTTAAACCCAGCTTTGGAAAGAAACGTTTGCTTTTGCCTGATTTGGTCTTCGTTTTGCTGTCACTGGAAGCGCAGACACCAGATTAATTGCAAATTTGTTTTTTTCCACACATTTTAAGTGCTGTGAGCTGGAGAGTTAAACAGAGTGACAGAATGCTAACATATTAGCTCTTTTATAAGCTCAGCCAACCCACACAACTGAGGGCAAGCTATTATGTGTTTATGTACTTTGAATGGATGCTGCTCTTATTCTGCTCCTCAGTGACCCCACTTAACTAGTGAAAGGTCAGCGTTTAATGAACAGGCAGATGGCAGCACTTGTTGACTTAGCATATAAGTTGTCTGGCATTTGACCCCACTCTGCAAGTGAGAGGAGTGCAAATGAAGGTCACTTATCATCAGTAGCGTCCTCTCTTCTAGAAACACTTAAGCTTGACCGAATGGAAGCGCACGTTTCAGAAGAGAGTCGCATAGTCGGATAAACTCAACATATGCAAAAACTCAATAAATACTATATCAGCAGACATAAGAAACCCACACAGTTCCACTCAGGTTAATTAATGATGATCCCTGCGCTGTGTGGTGCAGAAGCAGAAACATGTGGTGGTCCTAACGTGCAAAATTGCACTCAGAACACAAATCAATGGAATAAAGAGCGATGAACTCTGCAGTAATGTATTCTACAGAAAAGTAATGTTTTAGAGAGTTTATTATTGACTTATAGCTTTTATACATACTAGCATAGAAAATAAGTATCAGACAAACAAAACATGCCCAGAGGTAATCCTCCTGGGAGTATCTCGGCACTCAGGAGCTGGTTCATTTCTATAATGAGCTGAGCTTACCAGATAAGATAGATGTGTGTATTTTATTTGTTACAATTTTAATGAGCTACCCAACAAACAGGGAATGAAGGGAACTTCCCGAGCTCCCCTCTGTCTGACATTATTTTCAATAATAAGGGAAAAATTGGCAAATCATCATATTTTAGAGAATTTTTTAATAGTTGTTGACGAGCTTTGTGTTGATGATCAGCTAAGCAGCTGTCCAGCATGCAGCTGGGTGTTTTGGGACACTCGGCATTGATATCTGTTTACTTCTACTTCATAAATGCTCTCAGCCAGATTCAGACTTATTGCTATGACGGATAGCACATTATTCCTTCAGTGACCTGGTTTCCCTCATTATGCAAATGTCCTGTTTATAAGGTTGGAAACCTGCAGTCAGCCGAGCCTGAAGAAGTCACCTGGATGAGCGACGAAACATTTCTCCCACTGAAAACGTCCAGATGAACAGAATCAACTGTTGGGGATTAAAAAAAACTATATAACAGCTCTGAGCAGTGCCATCAAATATTGAACAGACTAAACGAACTCATATTTACTATGTAAAGAAAGCAAACATCTATCTTTGTGCTTGGAGACGGCGCACGCGGTTCGTCTGATAAGGCAGTCGGCAACTTTCTGTTCTTCAGGATGTAAAAACAGATGCATTAGAGCACCGCGAGGCGTCGCTTTATCCTTAGTCGTGAACACAATACATTCCAAATGTAAACAAAAATCATATAGTATGATTTCAGTTAAAGTCTATATTTTTTTAATGTTTCAAAAGTATCACGTTTAAACTGACGAATAGTTTTTCTTTTTTTAAACCCATCTGAAGCTGGGGGGGGGAGGTTGAGAAATAAAGCTCTGTTACTGTATGTATAAAAAGAAAACCTGTATAAAAGTCCAGACGGGGCATTTGTTTTGCTTCACCCCTTCTTTTATATGTTCATTAAGCTAGTCTCTCTCGCCTCCTTATTTGTTCATGATTTTGACTGGTTTGACCAATCACAGGTTAGTGTTAACTTTCCACCGTAACTAAGCCAGGCCATTTGTACATGTTGTTTCTGCATCGTTTTCTTTGCACAGTAGTTAACACTTAATTTGTCATCTTCTAAATGCAGCCCCGGGGTCCCACTGCTGGTCCTTTCCTGGGGAGAGCTGTGTCAGCTAAGGGCGCCAAATAAAACGTGACTCATCAGTAGTACTGTCACCTGGATCTGTTGGGATTCAAACTTTCTTGTTGGCCTTTTCGTGTTTATGTCCAATGACATGCTTGTTAGCATAACTAATGGTTCTAAACTGGCTTATGTGTGGATGTGAGAGTTATCTGTGTCTCTGCATTAGCTCTGTGATGGACTGACGACCTGTTCTAGCAGCTAGAATAGACTCCAGGTTGGACAGGCACATAAGAAAGCGACGGGTCTGAGATCCCAAGTTACAAAAAAGAAAGAAACAGCAGATGAGCTAACGTGATTTAGCTGAGCCAGCCACTGTGTAGGTGAATGCAGTGAGTCATGACTCATTGGTGTAGCTGCTGTAACCTGTGTCCATATGCTAGAGGTAGGAGAGCTGCTACCTGTATCTATGCACTCAATGTATTTGTGCCCCACAATTAGCTCCATAGCGCTCCATTAATCAAACACAACACAAGGTCCCTCCTGCCACTCAGTTACTGACCATCATGTGTTTGCTCATCACATAAAACATGCTAAGTGTGGATCAGCCTGTAAATACTGAAAAAACAAACCCAAATCTGTTGCAAGACTGTAACACACTCACAAATCACCATGTAATGAAATACAGGGTATAATTTATGACATTTATCTGAGCAGAGTGAATAATTAGAGACGACATTCGTCAAACAGGATTGGAGTGCTGGTTGTTCTGCTACATGTCAGTGAAGCAGAAACCAGAAATGGAAAACCAAAGTGTAGCTACGAGAGCCAAATGTGTGCAGAGAGAGGGAGTGATGAAGAGTGCAAGATCGTTATTATGACAGCAACAGGTCTGTGATGTTGAAGCAAGATCTCCAGAACACACAGCCTAATTTGTCTGCAGTCTACACCTGATGTTGTTGGTATACAGCGCACACGCAGCCCCCAGTGTGCGCACACACACACACACACACACCAGAACGCACTGACTGCAGTACCACATCATTACAGCCGCAGCAATGACAAGACAGCAGTTATTGGCTGATGGAGACATTTTTCATCCACTAATTTATAGTTGGTTTGATTTGGAATCAGACAAATTAAAGAATGAAACATTTCCCCGTCCAACCGGCTAATTGGACCGACTGTTAATGGCTGCTGAAAGAAACGTCAAGTTTAATTTCTCACTTATTGACATGCAGTTGATGTAGATGACATTAATCTAATGATTATTCATGAGACTTTCCTGTTATCGCCTCTCTCTCTCTCACACACACACATTTCTATCACCAGGCATATCATTAAGCTGAAGCACAACCATTAACCAGCATGGTTGCCATGGAAAATTCTCCTGATGATTTACTGCCTACTGTTCAAATGGCACTCGTGTAACGCTGGCTGCCGACTACATTTTGCAAAGAAAATGCGTGTTGTGTTTAGAGCAGCATTAAAACACACTTATTGTGTGCACAAATTTTTGTATGTTTCCAGCAACCAGCGCTCGCTGTGGTGGGAAAAAAGCTTTATTGTTCTCAAATTAACTACAAATTACATTCCAGAAAAAGCTCTTAAATAAAGTCATGGCACGCTGTTAACATGCAGTATGATTTTACTGCATGTCATTATTGCAAGAATTCCCCAGGAAGTGGGTAGCAAACATTAACTTCAGATATCTCTGAAGTTGTAACTTAAGTGCTGCCAAATTATGTTTGGTTTATTAGGTTTAGAGCGAATGTGTCTGTGAAAATGAGAAGGTGTTCAAATAAAAACAAATTTAATTTATTCTTATAGGCTTTTACTGTCTTTGACAACAAAAGCCTCTAATGTGTGCAGGAGTCTACTTATAGCATAACAAAGTAGTGCAATATTGAAAAATGTAAAAATCAACATAGTGCTATCCTTCCTGTAAGAGTCTAAGAGGTTTCTGCAATAAAAGCTGCATTCTGATGTCGAGCTTTCAGGCTCTGTGAGAAAAGTTAACACACTGATCGTTATCAACACTTACGGCTTTGTTATCACGTTACTGTTCAAGCATTTTAACTTTGTAAATGCACAGCTCTGCCTCTACATGTGAGGATTTCTGTGCAACTTATTTGTTCTACATGTGTTTGCATATCACCAGCATCCATCCATGCTACAACCTGCAAAGGGTTGTGTTGACTTTCAGAGATGTGACGAGAGCCTGCTGGCTGCTTATCAGACTAAGGTATTTCAACATGGAAATGATGGGTCCCTGAAGGGTTGATGGATTAGATTTGGGGGGGAAAAACGACTTGATGGACAAAACACTGAAGTGAGAGTTACAAAGTAACGCTTGAAGAGCAAAGGAAACATCCAGACAGTCTGTTATGTTTGTGCTTACATTGTAGAAAACAAGACATTTTCAATTAAGTCAATATTTGTTTTCCAAAAGGTTCTTGGGTTAAATGACAGTTTGGCAGATTTGGCTTTTGAAAAAAGAAACTAGGAGATGTAGTAAATGAAGTAGGGGTGAATATTTTGTCCCTTACGATGTTTTGTTCGTGAAGAAGAGCCGATGGTTCCGACAACACTGGAGACAAAAGCAGTGAAGCAAAGCTGACCCTTTAGTTTCTCTTTCCTCCGCAGCCTCCAGCTTTTTTACGAGCAGACAGACGTTCAGCACATGCACGCTCACAGCAGCTGAGCATAGCATGATTTTATTTGTCTAATTATGAAACCCAAATCCAAATAGGAGCTTTTATAACATCTCTTTTATATTACAAGGGGCAAAGGAACAGGTAATAATGAGGTTTTGTGCTGCATCGCTGCAGATGCAGTAAAGGCTTGTTGTTTTTTTACACAGGGTGACTTTCATGGAGCAGATGGACCGACGACCCGACGTGAAGGAGTGAAAGGTCTGTTAGTTTTCATTCCACCTTTTAATACTTTAATTAGAGAGGATTAAGTGGGCAGTAAGTGACCTGAGCAGGTGATCAAACACTGAACGGGGTAATAATAGTCGCACACATCAGACATAAGCACTAAATGCTCGGCTTTTATTGGAATTGCAGATACTTATTCAGCTTGCTACAGCATTATACAGTATATGTGTGCTTATATGTTATTATTAGATCACCATGGAGTGTAAGTTTTTCTGCTACAGCCGTATGTGCAGGCTCTTTGATCAAAATTATATTTGTAATGCCAAAATAGAATTATTGTTCTCATCAATGAATTTTCAAAATTACAATTTTACAAAACAGACAAAAAATATATCACAGCATTTATTTAAATATACATATTTTTGGTTAAGATGACAAATTTCAGTTATTTACTTGAATTTATGAACAGAAAAATCAGTTTCAGCAGTTGAATCTTGCTCTTGATGAATTTCTGACTTCTCAGTGAACTCCACTGTGCCAGCTCAAATCTGGGTAAAAAAAATAAAGGAATTCAGACTATTAATTACCTCATAAATAAACCGGGATGGGAATCAAGAACCTAGTTGTCCAATTCCTGGGAAGTGTTGGTCGTGCATTTGAGGAGGAAAGTAGCGGCGCAGTCCAAACGTGGATATGGAAAATACTTTGATTTTTATTGCACAAAAGGATGAGAGCGCACAGCACAGTGCATCTAGGACAGAAAGAGTTGCATTATGCTGTTAATACAACTTTGGCTATTTGCAAGCACCTGCACAGCCAGCATGCTAATGCTAAGCTAACCAAAGCCATGCCAACCACAGCCCAGCAGCCAGACCCTGAACTGACTCTTAGGTGTTCGTTCCTTCTACTCAGACGTGATGTGCTGGATGCCTCCAGAATGAGCTGGAAGTCATGGTTGTGGAGCTCGGGACGTGTCTGCTTAGGCTGCTGGTCCTGAAACTCAAACCTGGACAAGTGTTAAAAAAGAAAAGGAAAGAAAATAAATCTTTATTTAAAGATCATTTCAAATGAAATGAACAAGTCAATAATACAGGGAGTGCAGAATTATTAGGCAAGTTGTATTTTTGAGGAATAATTTTATTATTGAACAACAACCATGTTCTCAATGAACCCAAAAAACTCATTAATATCAAAGCTGAATGTTTTTGGAAGTAGTTTTTAGTTTGTTTTAGTTTTAGCTATTTTAGGGGGATATCTGTGTGTGCAGGTGACTATTACTGTGCATAATTATTAGGCAACTTAACAAAAAACAAATATATACCCATTTCAATTATTTATTTTTACCAGTGAAACCAATATAACATCTCCACATTCACAAATATACATTTCTGACATTCAAAAACAAAACAAAAACAAATCAGCGACCAATATAGCCACCTTTCTTTGCAAGGACACTCAAAAGCCTGCCATCCATGGATCTGTCAGTGTTTTGATCTGTTCACCATCAACATTGCGTGCAGCAGCAACCACAGCCTCCCAGACACTGTTCAGAGAGGTGTACTGTTTTCCCTCCTTGTAAATCTCACATTTGATGATGGACCACAGGTTCTCAATGGGGTTCAGATCAGGTGAACAAGGAGGCCATGTCATTAGTTTTTCTTCTTTTATACCCTTTCTTGCCAGCCACGCTGTGGAGTACTTGGACGCGTGTGATGGAGCATTGTCCTGCATGGAAATCATGTTTTTCTTGAAGGATGCAGACTTCTTCCTGTACCACTGCTTGAAGAAGGTGTCTTCCAGAAACTGGCAGTAGGACTGGGAGTTGAGCTTGACTCCATCCTCAACCCGAAAAGGCCCCACAAGCTCATCTTTGATGATACCAGCCCAAACCAGTACTCCACCTCCACCTTGCTGGCGTCTGAGTCGGACTGGAGCTCTCTGCCCTTTACCAATCCAGCCACGGGCCCATCCATCTGGCCCATCAAGACTCACTCTCATTTCATCAGTCCATAAAACCTTAGAAAAACCAGTCTTGAGATATTTCTTGGCCCAGTCTTGACGTTTCAGCTTGTGTGTCTTGTTCAGTGGTGGTCGTCTTTCAGCCTTTCTTACCTTGGCCATGTCTCTGAGTATTGCACACCTTGTGCTTTTGGGCACTCCAGTGATGTTGCAGCTCTGAAATATGGACCAAACTGGTGGCAAGTGGCATCTTGGCAGCTGCACGCTTGACTTTTCTCAGTTCATGGGCAGTTATTTTGCGCCTTGGTTTTTCCACACGCTTCTTGCGACCCTGTTGACTATTTTGAATGAAACGCTTGATTGTTCGATGATCACGCTTCAGAAGCTTTGCAATTTTGAGACTGCTGCATCCCTCTGCAAGATATCTCACTATTTTTGACTTTTCTGAGCCTGTCAAGTCCTTCTTTTGACCCATTTTGCCAAAGGAAAGGAGTTGCCTAATAATTATGCACACCTGATATAGGGTGTTGATGTCATTAGACCACACCCCTTCTCATTACAGAGATGCACATCACCTAATATGCTTAATTGGTAGTAGGCTTTCGAGCCTATACAGCTTGGAGTAAGACAACATGCATGAAGAGGATGATGTGGACAAAATACTCATTTGCCTAATAATTCTGCACTCCCTGTAATGCTTTTTCACAGGTCATAATGTGAGTGATATACTCATCCTCTCATTTATTCAGATTGTTTACAGCTTAAATGTTTTTGATCAGCTGCAGTTTTTAGAACATAGCTTGACAGAAATGCCTTGAAATAGGAACAATCTCCATGTGTCTTTATTTCTATGTGCTCTCAGCACAGAGTGGTCTGAAATCAGATCCAGCAGTGACTTTTTACTGCAGGAATGTAGACGTTCCCAGAAAGAAGAATTAAAAACTGATGGCTGGTGGGCAGAGATGCAAGAAGGAAGAAATGAGCAAGGGAGTACCAGTATTGTCAGTATCGTACTTTTTGTCAGCAGGAATATACTGTCTGCCAACCACGCTCTCACTGGTTTACAGATTGTGTCCTTTTGTATCAGTATATCTGTAAATCCCTCCATCCATCCTGGAGATCCAGCAGGCTGAGCCAGCCTATTGAGCCAGAGAGAAAGGCAGGGGGAGACTCTTTCAATCAGCAGGTGGAAAATACACAGCTCAGCAAAAGCCTGTCCAATTGTGAATATATAGGATTCTGGTAATATGAGAGAGCCTGCTCCAATATTCTCTTTGGCTGTTTTGTTCTTCCTTACCATAATGTGACCTCTGAAAGAGGTCAGAGGTCACACTTTTCATTATCGCATAGAGCAGAAACACTATAGCTCAGTCTTCCTTTTTGGAAACAGTTCATGGGTTAAATATAATTTGTCTATGTGATATAGAGGAAATTCATCACATCGGCACACGGAATATTTAATAGGAAGTATTTCCTGCTGAGCTCATTTAGCAAACATCCCATTTCTTATTAGGATCCAGATGCTGTTAAAGCTTTTTCAGAATCAATTTGTTTTCCTCTCGTTCCCCCCAGCACCATCAAAATAAATGCATGCACTGTCCGTGTGAAGCGCCTCATCTACTGTGCACTCGGGTCATGTTTAATGAAACAAACAACAACACGCCCACCCGCAACAGATACCATCTTCCTGGGCAGCAGTTGTCCTGAGATGACTGGTGCCAGACTGGGGCGAGGAAAGAAAGAACAAAAGAAAGAAAGGAGAGATGCCACCGAGAGCCAAGGGAACAGTCCAGCATCGGCTCGCCAAATCAATAGGTACTGTGAACCCTGAAGAAAACTATCCTGCTGTGAGCCAATAAACCAGACACTCACTCGTATTAGGGGACACATCCACTTATTACTTGGGTCACTTGATACTTTCTGAAAGGTCCCTCTTCTTAATTAGGCTGTCAACAATCCTCTTTATTTTCACCCTTTTGAAAGAATACAAACATTTAAATCCTTAAAATAAAAATATTCTATTTTTAATTCTTATAAACTCGATTTAAACAGAGAGCTTCCCTCTGTGCTTCCCGCAGGTCTGTGACTTTTTAGTGCCTGTTATGAGTCGTCTTAGCTACCGAAGAGAGTCAGGTCTTTGCCTGTCGGGCTGGTTTGCTAACAGCATGAAAAGAAACGGTTTGGCTCTTTCATGTGGTTTCCTTAATTGGTGCAGATTGCCTCCATTAAGTCCACACTTTCATCACTGTTAAACAATCTGATTTCCAGATTACCTGGTTTGACCACGAGTCCTGATTAGTCAGACTTTAGCAGCTGTAAGTGAATAAACTAGTTTGCATTTGTAACCCCACGTGTGTCATATTTACGGTACTGTTAGGGCGTTTGGGAGAGCTCTATATCATCAGCGTGATCCATAATAATTTGCACAAAAATTCCAGGTGTTGCAAAAATAATAAAAATAAAAAACTAATATATTTTGAAGTGTATATTTATTTCTTACTCTTCTTATATTTATTGTTTGTCTTTTGCACTAAATGGAGCCTCGTTGTCTCGTCAATAAAGTTTACTTTGACTTTTACACACTGATATTTATTTATTTTATTTAATTGACAGAAGATTCAATAAACCCTCCAGTTTGTTTGTTTTTGGTAATTATTTAATGGCTCAGACCTTATAGGGTAAGGTAAAGGCATTACTGTACAACCACATGTTATATGTGCAAATATGAATTTTGAAAAGCAAACTGTGAGAATGACATCAACAAGAAATGATTATTTAAATCTTTATTTGCATCCAAAATCATCAGTTTAGTTTATGGGGGGAGCAGTGAAGGATGAGTTTTTCCTACAGTTCGGAGGAATTGTCAACCAGCCTCCCCCCCCCCCAAATAAAAATAAAAGTCTAGATAATTTAGTTACTCCGCATGAAGTTGATAATTGTGGGATTTGGCTGCCTCTGTTGTGGTTGTCTTTTATCACAGACAACATCAGAGGAGGAAATAGGAGGCCCGGAGCAGATGCCGCCTGCTGCATGCCTCCAGATGATTAAGAACACACCAAGAGGACGAGGTGGGGGAGGTGCACAACAGATGGTGCAACACTGCCCCCATGTGAGAGAATCCAGAGGCAGTACAGCAGCTCATCCTGTCTCATATTTTTCCCAAGCAATGCTGAGTTTGTCAGAGCACCGCTACATGCATCTTTCAAACCTCCTGCAGAGAGTCCTGCAATTTTATGAGCAAGGTTTTACGTGGC
The DNA here is from genome assembly GCF_018398535.1 of Haplochromis burtoni. Taxonomy (NCBI): domain Eukaryota; kingdom Metazoa; phylum Chordata; class Actinopteri; order Cichliformes; family Cichlidae; genus Haplochromis; species Haplochromis burtoni. The sequence continues at coordinate 2,560,611 of NW_024582385.1, forward strand.
TTTCAGCCTGGATCCTCTTTGAGCTTAAATCCCCATGTCTCCAACCTCTGACACTTCCCCTCCTTGTTTACGGCGAGAAAAACGGTGCCAGTGATTTTCTTGTCAGTCAGCAAAATAAAAGCAGTAGAAATACCAGCAGTGTGTGAGGGCAAGAGTCGGAGAGGACAGACAACACTCACAGATTATTATACAAGGTCTGCAAACAGCTTTTCCACCTTAAGAGTTACCTGTGGATGAGGTGGGTGTTTTTTTGGCAGAGACGGGCAGAAAAGTGGCTGTGAAGACTGTTAATGTTACTCAGATCCTCCTGACCTTTCCGGTGGCATGTTTGCTGGCTTCTTTGAAAAGGGCAACCATAAAAAATAAGAGCAAGACTTTTCACACAGGCTGAATGCAGAAGAGAAAACACCTCTGCAATGCTGACAGTGTTTGCAACGTATGCAGACTGATTTAAACACTGATACCGACCGTGGCTCAGGGGGTTGGGAAGCGCATCTGTAACCGGAAGGTTGCCGGTTCGATCCCTGGGCTCTCTGTCCTGGTCGTTGTGTCCTTGGGCAAGACACTTTACCCTACTTGCCTGCTGGTGTTGGCCAGAGGGGCCGATGGTGCGATATGGCAGCCTCACTTCTGTCAGTCAGTCCCAGGGCAGCTGTGGTTACAACCGTAGCTGCCTCCACCAGTGTGTGAATGTGAGAGTGAATGAATAGTGGCATTGTAAAGCGCTTTGGGTGCCTTGAAAAGCGCTATATAAATCCAATCCATTATTATTATTATTACTCCGGTTGGGGAGTCAATGTAAGAGCAAACCACAAAGGGATGCAATATTTTAGCGATCAGTACCAAGGATATGTGACCCAAATATATACAGAAAGGATGATAATTACCACAAGATGTCCATAACTGAGGCTGAACCTGCCAAATAAAGGCTCACAGCTCGGTCTACTAGGAGAAGCATGGCCTGTTCTGAGACCTGAGTGTGCTCACAGATGGAAGGGAAGCCCTCCATCGCTTCACGCTTTTGCAAAAAAATCGAGTGGTGAACCACCGAACGTGAGGACGACAACAGAGAGCATAAATGGGCCATAACAAATGTAAACAGGGCCATGCATGTATTTTAAAAGAAAGAAGGAGCGCTCATAGTCAAAGCAGTTTCTGTAAGCATGCAGTATGCTGTCCTGTGGTTTGTTGAATCAGCGGTCCCCAACCCCACGATCCGGTAGCAGCCCGTGAGTGGTTTGGTACTGGGCCGAGTTGAGGCTCGGATGTGAAATTTATGGTTTTCAGGGTTTTTATCGTTTTTATTATCAACTCGGTTTCCCTGGGTCTTTTCCTGTGTGTTATGAACAAATCATCTTTTTTTGGAACCAGTACTGGTTTTATTTTACACTTTAAAGGCCGGTCTGTGAAATTATTGTCGGACATAAACCGGTGCAAAAAAGGCTGGGGACCGCTGTGTTAAATGATCACACCTCAGTCATCTCTACATGTGTTTCTGTGTTATTAACAAACACAAAGACATAATTGTCTTAAAGATTTGTCACACAGTGACATCACACACACCCATGAAGCTCATTTTTAGCACAGCTACACTGCGGATTCAGATGACACACACTAATGAGCACAGCTTCCCGTAGTACTGAGCAAATTTCATTCTGACAGGGTAGTGGGAGAAATAAAAGCGAGCTCCTCTTTTCCCTTGTTCAGCACAACGGCAGCTTTGTTCTTAAAATAGTCGGGCTTGTGATTTAAATTCAGTCTGGAGTATTGAGAGCAATGAGACAAGATCAAAGAGGTCTCTTTAGACTCACTTACTGCAAAAAAGAGACGAGGCAAGAGAAAATACAAGTCTCGCTGGATCACACGGGGAAATTGTTCTCTGCACATTTCCAGCAAATCATATTAGATAGAGTCACTGTGGCAACTAGAGAAGATAATCTTTAATGTGCTCTTTAATGAGAGGGAAAATGTTTGTCTCTTGTGATTGAAGCCCTCGCTGTGCAAATTATATCCAAATCAGTTCACCAGCATGGGCCCTTCAATGATGAAAAGTAGCTGAGGGATAGCATTCAATTAGTGCATTAGATTGAGACAATCAGAACATGTAATGGGCTTTAAGGCTTTGGCTACGAGCTCGTCAGTCAGTGAATGCGACTGGTTCCAAAAAAGATCATCACAAGCGAGCTAAAATGCGATATTCCTTTGGACTCCCTTTGCTGGACTGAGAAGGTTCGGCTGCTTTTATGTGCACAGTGTTGTGTTCACCTACAAGCAGCAGGTACGCTGTGCGGTCTAGACAGATTTGTCAGGTTCACTCTGGAGGACTGACCTACTGGTGTATTGGCTGGTCAGGAAACATGCAGAGGAATCTTTTTCTCCCATTTGAAAAGACAACAAAACTGACATTAAACTTATCCTGGCAAAAAGACAACATTAATTAGCTAATAATTAGGTGTTATGTAGACGTTATCGTGTAAGATTGACATGTTTGCACATAATCCCTGACCTTTTACTACTGTGTTTTTAGTGTATGTCACATTATTTGTGAAAGTCTCATGCCTTCTGTCTTCAAATTTAATACTACTCTATAACAAATAGATAGAAACTCTAACTCTAATAATAACTCCTGGAGCACAGGTCGTAATGAGCTGCACTGCCCAATAAACCATATTATTATTAGTCTGAACTGGTTAGTTTGAAAAAGAATTTACCCACCATACAGTTTGTATTTATGGCAATGTTAGCTTTTTCTGTATAGGTTCCCTATCTGTTACGTAGCAGTCAATGTTTTAAGCAGTGTTTCTTGTGACGTTCAGTGAGTGTTGTGTGTAAAGTGGAGCTAACTGACGTTTGTGTTTGTAGAATTACAAGGTTATGAAGGTTTTTAAGTCAAACTTAGCAGCAGTTTCTGACTTTGCAGATGTCCATTTGGAACATATACTGAATACAGTAAACTGACATTTAATTTAGGAATGTTAATGACTAGCTGCTAGCTGCCTTGCTAACCAGTAACTAGCATACTAGCATAGCATGCTCAAAGACAGACGTCGCCGTGGCACTTTGATGCAGAATATAAGTGGTTATATGTTTGCTTTATTAGAGTAACAAACAGACACCCGCTTGACTGAAGGAATGCATAACCGCATTGTGTAGCTAACATCTGCTAGCACTGCAGATGTTAGCTACACTAGTAGAGTGTGCCTCAGTGTGAGTATTCTACCATTTGACGGGTTGGTGGTTCGATTCCCCAGCTGCTGCAGTCTGAATGTTAAAGTATCTTTGGGACTGATGCTGAATCCCAGCTTTGGTCAGTGCTGGGCCTGGGCATAGAAAACAGTGAATGTGTGTGTCATTGGGACAGGAGTCAGTTAGCTTTTTTTGAATAATGTTTAAACTACAAGTAAATTACCTGCCAAAGGTATTCCCTGATACTCATAACCTGACATTCACATAAGAGGACAGCAGATAGACACTGGACTCTGGGTGTTGAATATAGCTCGAGCAACAATAAGACCTAATCCATCCATAACATGTCTTCAACTTTTCCAGGACCTGGCAGAAAAACGTCAACAGCTGCATGCACACAGACACACACTCATGTTTACAGTACGACCAAAGCTACAGCAGTTATGGAGAATATTCACACACCTAATTAAGGCTCTTCTGTGTGTTCTTTCTGTTTTCTTCTCTAGCATGCAAATGATACTAATGTGGCAAATTAAACATTGAAACAAACACGCACACATAAAAGACTTTTTCTGACTCTTAGAGTTCAAATCGATTGTGTGGTGAAGAAACATTTTTAATTCTGTGGTTCAGTCGTTGTTACCATCCACTTTAAATGATGGTGAAGAAATATTGTTAAAAAGCTTAACAAAAGAGAAATGAAACCTCCTCTAACAAATTCAGCAGCTTGTGTTGTTAGAGCCAGTCATCTTTCTGTGTCACATAATGTGACTGCAGCTCCCACCCAGAGACTTCATATCGTGTGACCCTAGGACTGCAGAGCTTCCCCTGTGAGAAATCAGCCTGGTCTCCAGCACGGCAGCTTGAGCCGACCCATCGGCTCGAGTTGGTTCATTATTCAGGTCCCCCTGGCCACGAGAGTCAAAGCCAACAGTCTGATCACATTATCAATCAGAAGGATGTCGCTGAATTTGATTTTCTCGATGACAGGTGAGAGCAATGCAAATGCCTCGTGATATCAGTACCTCCCCTGCGACAACTGAGATCATTAACTGCAAACTGTCATCTAAGTGTGGAAAATGGATAGCCTGCACCTCACTCCCTTTTCCTCTTTGCCCATCTGTGTAAATAGTAAAGCATTCATAGCCTGAAGGCAGGGACTAGGACAAATGGGTAAAATGTAGATTAAATCTTTTTTATAAGTGCATACAGTGTTATATGTACTGTACTAATGTCAGGAAAATGATCCTGTGGTGCTTTGCTGGAGAGTCAAGATGAGAAATGTAACAAAAACTAAAAATCAAAAACTGTTTCTGATTCAAATGTGGCCTGCCTTCCTTTAAAGGTCATAGTTGTGTTCTGTTGATCACATTTATGCCTCTGCGATGTGCGCTGGATACCCTCCAGCATGTCAAAATAAAGACCCTTATACTAATTTTAATATTTGGGAAACGCAAAAGGACACCTAAATCATCGCTGCACTTTGTGCCAACGTACCAGGGCATGCAACACAGCTCAGGTCATCCTGCTGAACGGACTATCTCTAAATGTCTCAGCATAATCCCATTAACATGGGTAAAAACCAAGCATGTGTGTGATCTGACATGCAGCCTTTGAGCTGTATGTGCTCCATCTGAAAACTACTGTCTGGTATCTGTGTGCACTCAAAATAAAGTTTGGCTAATTTGAAAGACTTGTTTGCACCCTGTGCAAGTTTGAGGTGAAATCACATTGGGAGAGAGCCGGGCGTCCTCAAAGCGATCCAAATAAAACGACTGCCAGAGAGCAGCACGGCTCCTCCCGAAAACCCTCAGTGTCTACATGCATTTATAATTGAGTGTAGGGCACCAGCGCCAGAGGTGGGTTTGAATACACAGAACATCCTCTGGACGCTGTATAACGTGCCCACCCCCAAGGCCCTATATGTATGTGTTATGAGAGTATGAGTAATGCAGATGTAATGCTAGGTTGCGGATTAAAATTTATGCACAAGCAGCCAGAAGGCTATCTGTGGATTCACAGGATGATGGCTTTAAGGGTAACTCAGTTCAGTTTAAATCACAGGTGGTTTTTACTTCCTGCACTTTTTGATGGTACCTCGCATCCATACACTACCTGCTTCTTTTCCATACGTTTAATTTGAAGTTCGGCACAATCATAACACCAACTCCTCTGCAATTTCAGCTGAATTTAATTTTCTTTCTTTAATGACACTGAATGAGACTTTAACACACTTCGGTTTTGTACAAGTTTTGAAGTGCTAACTCTGGGCAAGTTTTCACATAATCAGCTCAGGTTATTCATGTCTTTTACATATATTTATATTACTTGCCACGAGAGTGCTTCACACTGTGATATTATGTAGAAACTCAAAACAATGCATTAAAAATTCATAGTGTCCTTTTAACCCCTGCTGTGACAATGGAGCCCAGGGCAGCCTCGAAAAGCTCGTTTGTAGCTTGAATTTAGTGCTCCACAAGCAAAAGGAAAAAAACATCACAATTTATCTCATAAAGGCTGAGCATATCAGTGCTTAAATGAATCTCATCATGCCAGCAGCTTTAGCCATCACTATTAATAATATCCACTTTTCATAATGCTGCTGATTTCTTTTATTTACGCTCCGTCGTCTCTGCTGGCTGCCAGTGGAAAGCGGGCCTACATAATCACTGCTAATAAATTAAGCCCAATAGAACTGTCACATCTCATTTGGTCTCATTTGCACATGATTGTGTTTGTTTATGTTCAGTCTGGTTGAGAAAAAGCAGAAGCTTTGACTGGCAAATGGGTGGAATTAATGAATTTCACTGCCGTTCTCCACTCTCCCTTCCTCACCGCGCTGCTGGAGAAATCAAAACTAAAGCACTTTCTTTCTGTTTCCTCTGGCAGCAACTCAACGTGGCGGATGATCCTGAGTTGAACGCAGCTGTCAGACATCAGCACACGTTCTTCTTTGATAATAGCGTATGCGTGTGTGCTGTTGGGTCTATCTTCCTGGATTATTAGTGTGGTAAAAGCAATCAGCTGCCAAGGGAAGATGATTAGGCTAACGATGATGAGGTTGAGCTGTGAATGACAGACTGATCAGTCTTTTTTTTTTTTTTTACCTGTCCCGTTTGGATCTTTAGCCGTCAGAATTGTTGTCTGAAGGCCAAGAAAGATGCCAAGCGGATTTATTTTACCAAGTGGATCATCATGGCCTTGCCATATTGGTCCATTTGATTGACCTCTATTATAATTATGTATTTATTTGATTTGATTTTCGGTTGTTACAGACGGGACAGACATGACTGGGGGATAGGACAGGGAGAAAGAATGAAAGAAAGAGAGGGAGGGAAAGAAAAAATAGAGGAGGGGAGAAGAGACGGTGAGAAGGGGGGAAGAAAAAAGAAAAACAAACAAAACACCTGGATCACCTGTATGGAGAAAAAAAAAAACAGAAGAGAAAACAAACAAGAAAGAGCAACATAATAAATACAGCACCATCACAATAAACTAGCTAACAGTAGATAACAGTAGATACTAAATATTACATGTTATTGTGCAGCACGCAAGATCAACAGCGCACAATGTGCTTTGAGGCAGCAGCCAAGAAAGGTGTAGTTTGTGTCAGTGAACACTCGTGTGCACACCTGTGTGGATCAGCATGCTTGTATTCAAAAGGTTTCTCCATGTAACAATCTGCTAGGGAGTGTGGGGGCCACAGCCCCGTCCTCCAGGGTATGAAGCAGGTATGGAGGAGATCCAGGCCCCAGAGTACGAGGACCCAAGGAGGACCACCAAAGGGGGAACCGTGCCACCCTCCTGGGAAGAGCTGAGGAGAGCCCCAAACGAGAGGTCACCCAGCAGCCACGGAGCAGAGGCCAGAGGGGGTTGCAGTGAGAGAGGACCAGACCTCAGGCCCAGAGGCCACAGGCCTGAGGGCACCCCACCCTCGGAAGGGGCC
>NW_024582385.1:2575044-2592324 GCF_018398535.1 Haplochromis burtoni
AAGGAATACAGTTACTCATATGTTGTATTTTAAATACGTAACAGCGGTACATGTACTCTGCTACTCCCCAACACTGGGGAAGATAAGGGAAGGGGAGAGGAGAAAAGTGTGACCACCTTTGCCAAGAGATGATGGACTTTTGGAAAATGAATGATAGGTACTCAGTTAATGCTAGCTTACTTGGTTAGCAAGCTGCATTCATAAACATCACGGGTAAAACACAAAGACAGACATATTGGCTAATCGTTGTTATGTAACAGACTAAGAAAATACTGAAAAAGTCATTCATCAAAACACAAAAACCTCTGTGATGATCTGAAACCCACAGCAAGCCTATTAATCAGATAATCCATTAAAAATATTCCACAAAGCCTCCTAAAGCACACACACACACTGAAGAGCTGCAATCTAACTCAAAGTAGTGGATGAAGCCTAACAGACAAACCTTTCTGGAGTCCTCTGTTTGGATGCCTGTCAGTCAAAATGGCCACACCCCCAACACCAATATCAGGTAGAAATCACCCCGCTCTTAGAAAAACTTTACACAGAGGCCAAAACCTTTTTAAACATGTTTTTTAACATTGTAAAGTTGGACATATTTTAACTTTAAAAAACAACCAAAACACAACATTTTCAGAAACATTTGTGGGTGTTTTCTTCTTTCTTTCTTTTTGTACCACTCACATGAGATGACAGTGGCCCACAGCTCATTGAAGTTGGAGACCTCTGCACTCGAGGAACTGCAGCGTGTGGCCCGTCCAGGTCAGCTTAATTTTTGAGCCGTGGAGGTCGTCACTTGGTTAACACGAGACCGATGGTGGTCGGTTTATTATTTGGTTCACTGGTTCAATACGTGTCAGCATGGTGTAGCTCATTCTACAGCTTGTTTAAAAGTATGTCTTTATGCCTCATACCCAGCTGTAGCAAGCTTCTGCTTCACTGTGTTAAAGGCTGTTTTGACTCAAGCTACCACAAATCAGCATGAAATTACACAATGAAATTAACACAAGCTGTGAGTAATTAATGGAACAATAGAGTCATTTGCTGTTAGAGATTCAGCATGTATCCGTTTTCTTCATTCTTAATGAATCTTTTTACATAATTCATTGAAAAACAATGTTACATTTTACTGTAACGAGTACAGAGATGAATCATTGTGCAGATTTAGTTCTCCTCATGGCGTACCGATGATTTACGACAATTCCAACCTGGAAGCGCTTCGTGTGAGTCTGTTTCTTTTTCAGACAGCATAAGAAAGCAGACAGATGGACGCCGGCCGATAAAATAGAGCCAGACCAGCAAGTTTCTGAAAAACAGACAATCATGGGAGCACACACACATAGTTAACCTACTTTTCTGGTAGAATATACTACTATTGAACAGTATGTGTGGTAGGGTACAGGTCAAACTCTTCTGATGCTAGCTTTATGTTTATGTCATTTTATCAACAATTCAGTTTGCTAACATTTTTTCCAAACATTTTTTCCAGAATCATAACTCACTTGACTAAAGTCCAATCTTATAGATTCTGATCAACTAATGTGTAACATAAATTCCTGTAAGTGTCTTTCTACATTAAGACTGATCAGGAACTAGAAAAAACATCAAATCCTTAGAAAAAGCCTATGTGTCCCACCAAGATCAAGAAATATTGAACAAAATACATGCAAAACAAAACTAGAATTAAATGAAATTATTAATAAAAAGACTCAATTCTTAGTACAAAGACTTTGCCTGCAAAATTTTGAAAATGGTAGCAAATCCGGACAATTTCTAGCTAACCAGTTAAAAATCAATAAAGAAAAAACAACCATATGTGCTGTTAAAGATTTATCTGGGAATACAATATATGACCTTAAAAAAATAAACAAAATTTTTAGGGATTTCTATGAAACTTTATAGACACCACAAATAAACCCATCTAAAAAGAAATTGATCAGTTTTTCAACATAACTCTTCCAAAATTACTAGACAGTCAAGCAATGGCATTGGATTCGCCACTGACGCCAGGTGAACTCCAGGAAGCCCTGATAAGTATGCCCAATAATAAGGCTCCAGGTCCAGACGGCTTCCCTGCAGAATTCTACAAAGAATTCTGGTCGATTCTGGCACCAGTATTCCACGGAATGTTGCAGGAAATCGAGGAAAATGGCAGACTTCCATCAAATATGAATTCTGCAAACATTAATCTCCTGCTAAAACCAGGCAAAGACCCTGTATATCCCTCAAGCTATCGTCCAATATCCCTTATAAATGTAGACCTTAAAATAATCTGCAAAGCTCTCTCAAAGAGACTAGAGAAAATAACCCCCCTCTTAATTCATCCTGACCAAACTGGTTTCATAAAAGGTAGGCACTCATCAACAAATACACGTAGATTACTTAATTTGATAGACTACTCATACAGTAAAAACCTATGAAACTACAATATTGTCTTTGATGCAGAAAAAGCATTTGACAGAGTTAACTGGAAATTTCTATTTGCAACTTTACACAAATTTGGTTTTGGATCCTCTTTCATAAACTGGTTAAAAATATTATATAATTCCCCAACAGCTTGTGTCAGAACAAATGACCAGACATCCTCCAGCTTCTGTCTCTTGAGGGGCACCAGGCAGGGATGCCCACTCTCCCCTTCACTGTTTGCAATTTTTATTGAGCCACTAGCAGCAGCAATTAGACAGAATTCAGTAATTAAGGGCATAAAATGCAAGAACGTGGAACATAAAATCAGCCTTTATGCGGATGATGTGTTACTTTTTCTCCAAAACTCACAAACCAATCTCTCTGGGGTAATTGCATTGATAAACTCTTTTGCAAGAGTCTCAGATTATTCGATTTTTGGAATATCAACAAATTAAATCCATAGTAAAAAAGAAATTTAATCCAAGTGAAGCTGAATTACAAACACCACCAAGTGTGGTACAAATTTTTAATCTAAACCCCCCCAAATTATTGTCTAAAATATACAGAACACTTTCTAAAATAGATGAATCAAATCAAATTAAATCAAATCAAATCACTTTTATTGTCACATCACATGTGCAGGTACACTGGTACAGTACATGCGAGTGAAATTCTTGTGTGCGAGCTTCACAAGCAACAGAGGTGTGCAAAAATACAATAACATAAGAACAAGCAAAATATAAGAATGGCTAAATCTGAGAATTATATGAATAAATATATGTACAATATAAGAGTGTATGCGCATTACTGAATGTGTATACTAAATATGTATATCTATGTATATATATATACATATTTTATGTATATGTATATAATATATTGTATATATATTATACATATATATAATATATATATTAAATTAAATAAAAATAAAATATACAGAGGTCGGCAGTTGGAAATTGTGCAAAACAAGTGGCATTTATATACAGTATGGAGTGCATAATGTTGAAGTTCCAGTAGTGAAGGTGAGGTGTCTATGAAGTGTTCAGCAGTCTGATGGCCTGATGGAAAAAGCTGTCTCTCAGTCTGCTGGTACGGGACCGGATGCTGCAGAACCTCCTTCCTGATGGAAGTAGTCTGAACAGTTTATGGCTGGGGTGACTGGACTCCCTGCTTTCCTCAGGCACCGCTTCCTGTAGATGTCCTGGAGGGAGGGAAGCTCACCTCCAATTATCCGTTCAGAACACCGCACCACTCTCTGGAGAGCTTTGCGGTAGGGCTGGGTCATATTATACTGTTCACGATAATACCGGTACAATGTTAGGCAATGATAAGAAAATGAAATATTGTGATAGAATATGGGTAAAACGCGCATGCGCAGTGCCTTTGTTTTCATACGCACATGGCCGAAAAAGCATGGCGGCAACGGAGAATGAGAAGGGAGAAAGCGGATCGTTGAGTGAAACAGATGAACCAGAATTGGTTTGTAAAAATGGTGCAACTTCAGTGATGTGGAACTGGTTTGGTGTTTGTCCGTCAGATACACAACAAAGCACTTTTTTTGCAGAACATGCAAGCGGCCGTCGTTATTGTCGTATTTGTCGGACTAAGATGCTCTTAAATCTGGGAGTAATCTGGGTCCTAAACTCCGTATGCTTCAGGTCAAACGAACACTGCAGCATCACTGAGAGTTAAAAACTGTCTAAATTCTTTCATCTTTAATAAAACGATCAGCATTGCTGCTTTACCAGGTGTAACTATGAAGTTTAACTTCCAGGCATCCATGAAAACAGAATTTATTACATTTAACGGAGTTAGAAGTTAGCAGGAAGCTAGCGGAAGTTAGCTCGCTAGTTTCGCTAGTTACCTAAACATGATATAGCATGTTCTGACTGAGAGATTTCTGAAAAAAATTCAAACGTACAGCTCTGCTATCACTTCCAACATAAATGAAGACAGGAAACTAAACAGCAGTGACGTTTGTAGGGTTACTGAAGTTGGGCTAGCTGCTATATAATGATGTGCTACGTGACCGCCGTGGTTAGATCGTCAAACCACAGGCTCCTAGCACAACCTAGGACTCGAATGAAGTCGAGAGGCGACCGGGCCTTTGCATCCGTGGCACCCAGACTCTGGAATAACCTCCCCGTTCATATTCGCACTGCCGAGTCTATCCAGTCTTTTAAATTACGTCTTAAAACTTATTTTTTTACTTTGGCTTTTGATTCTGTCTAGTTGGCTGTTTTAGCTTGTTGCGTTGTTACCTATTGTTTGTTGTCCTCTTTTATTGTTTGTTTTAACTGTCTCATGTTTTTATTGACTGTGAAGCACTATGGTCAACACTGTTGTTTTAATATGTGCTATATAAATAAATTTTGATTTGATTTGATTTGATCGCTAGCGACACAGCTATGTTAGCATAACATAAACAGTGAAGCTGGAGGACGAACACTAACACTTTTCCACTTATAAAAGTTAACGTGAAGGTTCCTCATGGTTAGAGACAAATGCAATCGCATGGCAGGATGCTGTAAACGGACCAAACTTCAGTCAGGAGAACAACTGAGATAATCCATCCACAATACGAGGTTAGTCATTAATATACTGCAACAACATGGGAATAGAGCAGCTGCCAGAGAATTCAACATTAATGAATCAATGGTACAGAAGTGGAGGAAGCAAGAAGAATGAGTTTAATAAAGTTTGATTTATCTGACTGCTTTGTTTCGCTTAATGTGCCTTATAATCCCGTGCACCTTATGGTCCGAAAAATACGTATTTGACTTTTTTATTTGGCACACTGCAGTTTAATGTTGCAAAGCACCTCTTTTTAACTTCAGTGGATATTATACATGGTTATGCTCAGGATATGTCAGCCCATTTCTACTGGAAATGCCTTTTGGTTAAACTTTCAGCAAGGAATTTGCATTTGCACTGTTACATTTTTATAAAGCTTTAATGTACATAAAAACCAGCTTCTTGTTTAAGTGAAAATAAATGAATGGGTTTTTTTTTTGCACTAGTAAAGTTGTGGAGTTGTATTTTGTCTCGCATCAATTATATCGTCAGTTATATTGTTATCACAAATTTTCGAATATATATCGTGATAAATATTTTTGGACATATCGCCCTGCTCTACTTTGCAGTTGTAGGCGGTGCTGTTGCCATACCAGGTGGTGATGCATCCAGTGAGGATGCTCTCAATGGCACAGTGATAGAAGGTCCTGAGGATGCGGGGGCTCATGCCGAATCTTTTCAGTCTCCTGAGAAAGAAGAGGCGCTGCTGCGCCTTCTTCACTGTTTTGTTTGTGTGTACTGACCACGTAAGATCCTCAGCCAGATGTACACCAAGGAACCGGAAGCTGCTCACTCTCTCCACAGCAGCGCCGTTGATGGTGATGGGGGTGTGTACTTCTCTGCACCTCCGGAAGTCCACTATCAACTCCTTTGTCTTTGCGACGTTGAGGGTGAGATGGTTGTCTTGACACCAGTGGGTCAGGGCGCTGACCTCCTCCCTGTAAGCCGTCTCATCACCATTGGTGATAAGACCCACCACTGTAGTGTCGTCCGCAAACTTCACAATGATGTTGGAGTTGTTAGTGGCTGTGCAGTCGTAGGTGTAGAGTGAGTACAGGAGAGGGCTCAGTACACACCCCTGTGGAGCACCAGTGTTCAGTGTGACGGGGGATGAGGTGATGCTGCCCAGTCTGACCACTTGGCGTCTGTCAGACAGGAAGCTAAGGATCCAGCTGCAGAGGGAGCTGCTCAGTCCTAGATCCTGCAGTTTCCTGTCCAGCTTCGAGGGAACGATGGTATTGAATGCTGAGCTGTAATCTACAAACAGCATTCTCACATACGTGTCTCTCTTCTCCAGGTGTGACAGGGCAGTGTGTAGTGTCAGGGCTATGGCATCATCAGTGGACCTGTTGTGGCGGTATGCGAACTGTAGAGGGTCCAGTGAGTCGGGTAGTGCAGAGCAGATGAAGTCCCTGACCAGCTTCTCGAAGCATTTGCTTACGATGGGGGTCAGGGCTACAGGTCGCCAGTCGTTCAATGAGGAGATGGTGGAGGATTTGGGTACAGGGACGATGGTGGCCATTTTGAAGCAGGCTGGGACTACAGACAGAGAGAGGGAAAGGTTGAAGATGTGCGTGAACACTCCAGCCAGCTGAGCCGCGCATGACTTGAGGACGCGGCCGGGAATCCCGTCCGGACCAGTAGCTTTGCGTGCGTTCTGTCACGGTCGGGCGGATCACACTCAGTAATTCGGCGTGCCCGTGTGGCGTGCTGGTTAGACCCAAGCGCGGCGAAGGCTAGCGGTGGGTTTGGAGCAGACACGCAGTTATTCTAGTAATGATCAGTGCGCGAAGCGTGGCTTCGGAACTGTCGTTACAGACAGAGAGCGAGTGGAGCCGGGAAGAGAAAAAGGATTGAAAGGGATAATCACTCACGGTTGCTGAATCAGGCGGAGACTGACGTCGGCAGAGTTTCGGAGCTCCTGACACGAAGAGAATGATGTCTGAGCGGCGAACAGGTGGGTGGCGTCTCTCTTTTAACCCCGGCCCCGTGATCAGCTGATCACAGCCGATCACCGGCTGACAGGACCCCCCCCTCGAGGACCGGCACCCGACGGGCCAGGACGGCGGCGACGGAAATCCGAGATGAGGGAAGGATCCAAGATGAAGCGGGACGGCACCCAGGAGCGCTCATCAGGGCCGTAGCCAGCCCAGTCCACCAAATACTGGACCCCCCGGCCCCGGGGACGGGAGTCCAAGATCCGACGGACAGTGTAGACAGGACCCCCATCGACGATCCTGGGCGGGGGCGGGGCCCGGGAGGGGGGCGCCAGCGGGGAAGCGACGTGCCGCTTGAGCTGCGAGACGTGGAAAACCGGATGGACCTTCATGGCGGGCGGAAGCCGGAGACGGTAAGCCACGGGGTTGAGCCGGGCAGTGACTTCGTACGGGCCGACGAACCGGGGAGTGAGCTTCTTGGACTCACCGCGCAGCCGCAGGTGCTTTGTGGAGAGCCAGACGCGGTCCCCCGGCTGGAAGGGGTGACCCGGGCGGTGGCGGCGACGATGCTGCCGGGTGTACAGAGCGTTGGCCCGGGAAATGGCAGCCCGCGCCTTGATCCAGGCCTGGCGACAGCGGCGGACCATCCGTTCAGCAGCAGGCACGTCGACCTCCGCTTCCTGATGGCTGAAGATAGGAGGATGAAAACCATGACAGACCTCAAAGGGCGAGAGGCCGGTGGCGGAAGAGATGTGAAGGTTATGAGACAACTCAGCCCACACCAGGTAACGAGGCCATAGCGACGGTTGGGCGGAGACGAAGCACCGTAAGAAGCGCCCCAACTGTTGATTGGTCCGTTCAACCTGTCCATTGGTCTGAGGGTGATAGCCGGACGAGAGGCTGGGAGATGCTCCAATCAGGCGGCAGAAGGCCTTCCAGAACCTGGCAGTGAACTGGGGCCCCCGATCGGAGACTATGTCCTTGGGGAACCCGTGAAGCCGGACGACGTGGTCCAGGAGGAGCTCGGCCGTTCGTTTGGCGGAGGGGAGGCCGGCCAGGGCGACCAGGTGCACCGCCTTGGAAAACCGGTCCACAAAGGTGAGGATGGTGTCAAGACCGTCCACAGATGGGAGGCCGGTAACAAAGTCAAGGCCGACATGGGACCAGGGACGTCTCGGCACAGGGAGAGGGTGAAGGTCGCCAGCGGGCGGCTGGGTGGAGGACTTGGCCCGAGCACAGGTGTCACAGGCGGAAACGAAGTCACGGACGTCCCGAGTCATGGAGGGCCACCAGAAGGCACGACGGAGGAGCTGGAGGGTCCTGTCGGGCCCTGGGTGACCAGAGAGCGGGGAGGAGTGAGCCCAGAGCAAGGCCTCCTGACGGCACCGGGATGGCACATAGAGCCTCCCAGCTGGGGTGTCCGGCGGAGGCGGTTCAGTGGCCAGGGCATCCCGGATAGAGTCCTCCAAGGGCCACCGAAGGGGGGCAGCGAAACAATGAGACGGTAGGATAGGTCCAGGGTCTGACGTGAAGTCGTCCTGGGCGAACTGCCTGGAGAGGGCGTCTGCCTTGGTGTTCTTGGAGCCAGGGCGGTAGGCGAGGTGGAAGTTGTACGGTTCGAAGAATAAGGCCCAACGGGCCTGCCTTGGGTTGAGCTGCTTGGCAGAACGAATATGGATCAGGTTCTGGTGATCAGTCCAGATCAGAAATGGTTCTTTCGCTCCCAGGAGCCAATGCCGCCATTCTTCCAAGGCCCACTTGATGGCCAGGAGTTCCCGGTCGCCGACCCCATACCGTCGCTGCGTGTCAGAGAACTTCCTCGAAAAATAGCAGCATGGGTGAAGTTTTCCATCCGGGCCATGTTGAGAGAGGACGGCGCCAGCGCCAACATCGGAGGCATCCACCTCCACCACAAAATCTCCGGCAGGATCAGGGTGGAGCAGGACGGGAGCGGTAGCAAACCGACGGATAAGGTCTCGGAATGCCTGTTTCGCACCAGGGGGGAGGCAGAAGGGCCTGGGCAGGTTAGCTGGTTTAGTGAGGGATGTCAGTGGCGCGACAATGGTGCTGAAATTGCGGATAAAGCGCCGATAAAAATTGGCGAAGCCCAGGAAGCTCTGTAGCTGCTTAAGGCTGGAGGGCTGAGGCCACTGGGTCACGGCTTGGAGCTTTTGCGGGTCCATGGTCAGGCCATTGGAGGAGATGGTGAAGCCCAGGAAGGTAGTGGACCGTTGATGGAAGGCACACTTTTCCAGTTTGCAGAACAGCTGGTACTCGAGCAGCCTGCTTAGCACGGCCCGCACATGGCGAATATGGTCCACTTCGGTGCGGGAGTAGATCAGGATGTCATCCAGATAGGCAAACACCCACCGGCCCAGCATGTCCCGCAAGACATCGTTGATCAGGTGTTGGAAGACAGCAGGGCTGTTGCAGAGGCCGAAGGGCATCACCAGATACTCCCAGTGCCCGTTAGGGGTGATGAAGGCCGTCTAGTCTATACAGGGGCGAAGCCCGCCGTCTTTCTTCTTTACAAAGAAGAACCCCGCAGCTGCAGGGGAGGTAGAAGGGCGAATGAAGCCCTGTTGGAGAGCCTCAGCGACGTACTCCTCCATGGCTTTGTTCTCTGCGGGTGACAGCGAGAACAGGCGACCACGAGGAGGGACCGCTCCCGGGAGGAGCTCGATGGCCATGTCGTAGGAGCGATGAGGAGGGAGAGCAGAGGCTCGCCTCTTACTGAAGGCCTCGGACAGGTCATGGTAAGCCGGAGGGATCTTATCCAGATCGATGGGCTCCGGGGGTGACGCCTCTTCTGACTTTGAGTCCTGTCCAGTCCGGAAGAGAAGGCAGCGGCGTGAACACCGGGGACCCCAGTCCAGGATCCGGCAGGAAGACCAGGAGACGTGGGGGTCATGTTGACGGAACCAGGGGTATCCGAGGATGAGAGGAGAGGAAGAGGCCGAGACTACTAGAAACCGGATCTCCTCCTGATGATCCCCGACAGACATGCGGACTGGCTGGGTCTGGAACTGGACCGGGTAGGGTTGGAGTGGTCGCCCGTCTACTGAGGTCACCGGGAGGAATCGGTCGACGGAAGTCAATGGGATGCGAAGCCGAGAGGCTAGTTTTTGGTCGATGAAGTTCTCGGCAGCTCCGGTGTCCAGGAGGGCTTCGGATGAGAACTGTTGGTGTTTCAGGTGGAATGTGACCGGTAACAGAAAACGAGAGGGGTCAGAGGAGTGGGAAGGGCCAGGTGGGACACCCCCGCAGTCTACCTGGCGTCGTCGTTTCCCGGCCGTAGCGGGCACTGGGGACGACGGTGTCGCGCTGATCCACAGTAGGCGCAGAGGCCCTCACGCCAGCGTCTCTCTTTCTCCTCTTTGGGGAGCCCACCCAGCTGCATGGGCTCCTCGCTGGATGTGCTGCTTGGGCTAGCCGTGGCTCCATCAGAGGGGGGAGGAGGTCGCGACGACATGGTCCGTTGAGGCTGGAAGGGTTTGGAGGCCCGAGGGGCATGGCGAGGCCGCGACATCACACGTTGGTCGATCTTCAGGGCAAGGTCCACGGCCTCGTCCAAGGTCTTTGGGGCCTCACGGCCAGCCATCTCATCCCTGATGTAATCAGCCAGTCCCTCTAGAAAGATGGAGCGCAGAGAAGCATCTCCCCATTGTAGCTTGGCAGCCAGGGTACGGAATTGGGAGGCGAAGTAACAGACTGGTCGATTGCCCTGGCGTAGATGAAGCAGCTGTGACTCCACTTCCACTTCACTGCTGGGGGGAACGAATGTCTTTTTTAACTCCTCCACAAACAGAGCATAGTCATTACACGCTGCAGATTTATTGTTGTAGAGAGCCGCGGCCCATTCCTGAGCCTGGCCAGACAAGAGAGAGGTTAACATTGCCACTTTTGCACGGGCAGTGGCGTATTTAGTGGGTTGACATTCAAACATCATGTCTAAGGTGGCGAGCAACCCATCAGGCCGGCCGTCTACTCCGTTCCACTTATCTGGTAGTCCGATCCGGGGTTCAGCGCTCACCGGCGCTGGCTGACGTTGCAGCGAGGTGACGGAAGAGGAAAGCTGGAGGACAGTTTCGGTGAGAGACTCCATCTTTGTGCTCATCCGATCCACCACACCGCGAAGATATAATACTTCGGCTTTCAGCCGTTCGAATTCCGCTGGGTCTACATGCGGCTCAGACATCCTGTCACGGTCGGGCGGATCACACACAGTAATTCGGCGTGCCCGTGTGGCGTGCTGGTTAGACCCAAGCGCGGCGAAGGCTAGCGGTGGGTTTGGAGCAGACACGCAGTTATTCTAGTAATGATCAGTGCGCGAAGCGTGGCTTCGGAACTGTCGTTACAGACAGAGAGCGAGTGGAGCCGGGAAGAGAAAAAGGATTGAAAGGGATAATCACTCACGGTTGCTGAATCAGGCGGAGACTGACGTCGGCAGAGTTTCGGAGCTCCTGACACGAAGAGAATGATGTCTGAGCGGCGAACAGGTGGGTGGCGTCTCTCTTTTAACCCCGGCCCCGTGATCAGCTGATCACAGCCGATCACCGGCTGACACGTTCACCTTCCTGAAGCACTTCCGCACATCCTCCTCAGACACAGTGTGCGCACTGACGTCATCCGCGGTGCGCACACTGTCCGGTCTCATGGTGTTCGCTGTGTCGAATCTAGCGTAGAATACGTTTAGATCCTCACACAGAGAGGCCGTGGTCTGCGGTGTGCTGGTTTTCCCTCTAAAGTCTGTGATCGTGTTTAGTCCCTGCCACATACTCCGAGGGTTGTCAAACTGTTGCTCCACCCTGTCCCTGTACTCACGTTTGGCTGCTTTGATCGTCTTCCGGAGTTGGTAATGTGCGTGTTTGTAGTCCGATGTGTTCAATCAATATCCCTTCCTATTGCAAAATGGGAAGTGGATTTATCGATCAGCTTAGACCAAAACCTTTGGTCTCAGATATGCTTAAAAACCTTTCAATGGATCAGAAATCCCAGTTTGCAATTAATACAATACAAAATATTACATAGAGTGCACTATACTGGTCATAGGATGTTCAAGATGGGCTATACGCCTTCCAACAACTGCTCACACTGCACAGCAAATACACCGGACAATTACATCCACGCTCTTTGGTTCTGTCCACCAGTGCAGAAGTTTTGGCGTGAGATATGTGAAGACTTATCAAAGTGTCTGAAATGTAACATTCCAGCCTCCCCTTTAGTGTGTTTGTTGGGCAACTTGGATGAGGTCACTACAGAAATAAACACAACTGCAGAAATAAACACAGCCCACGTTGTTTATACGGCCCTATGCATTGCCAAGAAAACGGTTCTCATTAACTGGAAAAATAAAAATAATCTTAATTCTAACCAATATAAAAACCATCTAATAGATCACATTAGTCTTGATACACCTCTGCCATCACATTTGATCAATCCCTTTGGGCTCCTTTGATTGGCTTCATCACCTAGTGGGGGTGGGGGGTCATGGTTTGGTCCTGCCTTCGCTATTGTGGTTGATATGGGGGTAGGGACGGCCTTAGGGCGTCTGGGGAGTCCCTAGGGACGTTTTCCCTGGAGGGCCTAACCCTGGGGGATGTGGCCATGACCTGGTTAGGGGCTCTGGTGGCTCTTAGATGGTGTTTTCCTTGTGGCTGCGTACAGCGGAGATGGGGGAGGGTCTGTGCTGGCGGACGTTGGTTACTGGCCTGGTAGCCTGGCTGCCCCTGGGTGGGTCCGGGACGGGCTGGAGGCTTGGGGGTCTGGGGGTCTCCGCCCCCAGGTGGGGCTCTGAGCTGGAGCCTTGGGGGCTTGGGTCCTGGTTGTTGTGTCGGGGGTGGGTGGGCGGGGGGGGGTGCAGTGGGGGCCAGCCCCAGTGCAGGGGACCTCTGGTGCATCGGCCCAACTAGGGGCTCTCTAACTGGTGGGGAGGCTGTTATATCTTTGCAGGTGGTCTCCTCTCTACAGGAGCTCACTCTGCAGGTGGGTGGAGAGATATAAGAGAGGTGGAGAATGAACTCAACCTGGGTGTCTATGTTTGTGCAGTTTTCTCTGGGGTGGAGTCGGGTGGGCTGCCCCGGACTCTGTGGGGCTGGGGTGCTGCTGCTGCGGGCCCCGGTCCGGATGGGCCTGGGCCCCCTTGCCCTGGTGGGTTCCAGAGTGTGGGGGTGCCTACTGGGGTCAGCAGGGGAGCTGGCCCCAGGGAGGGGCCGCCCCTCCCTTTCTTCCCTCCCCATCCTCAGCTGCCTCCCTTTCCGCTCTACCACACCCACCACACACGCAGGGCTTGGGGTGAGGTGTGTTACCAGGGTGCAGGGGGCTCCCTTCCATGCTTTCAGGAAGCCGGTTTAGTGCAAACTCTGAGTAAGTATACCCTGAGTTAACGAAAACTCTGGGTTTTCGGTTTCACAAAGCGAGTTTAGATTAATTCTGAGTGAGTTACTATGACGACACACTCCGTGAAGCTAACCTGCCCCCTAGCAGGTTTACTTCAACTAACCCTGACCTTCTCCGCCTCTTTGTCGGAAACCTGACTGTAGGAAGTGTCAGACATGGCGTGTCCCTTCCTTGAAGAGCCAGTAGATGTTGAAGCCCAAATTCTCCGCAGAGCTCTCCGCCGGGAGAGAGTGATTAGAGCGCGTTTGGACATTTTATCATTTCCTGATGATTTTCTGTGTGAACGTTACCGTTTTTCAGCACAATCTATAATTTATTTGAATAACATCCTCAGGCCTAATATTGCTCATGTGACACATCGCGGACATGCTCTCAGTTCATTACATATTATTTGTATTGCACTTCGGTTTTTTGCAAACGGGAGCTTTCTGTATAATATTGGTGACGCTGAGCACGTTTCCAAGGCTACCGTCTGTCGGGCAGTCAGGAATGTTACAGTTGCACTGAAACGTCTCCTGTACTCGTTTGTGGTGTTCCCCGGTCATAGACCCACAAGATTTATCAAAGAGGGATGCCACAAAATTGCAGGTATCAGGATGAACAAAACTTAATTCATGATGTGGTGATACTTGAACTACTACTTAAATTTTACATTTATTTTCAGCGGTTCCCAGGCGTGATTGGCTGTACAGATGGCACTCACATTCCAATCATTGCTCCTTCAGTAAATGAAGGAGACTATGTGAACAGGAAGTCTTTCCACAGCATTAATGTACAGGTACATAGTTCCCTGTAGCATTTCAAACTAACAAATTATTTCATTATAGTAATGGATGCTAATTTGTGTTCTCTGCACTGTGAAGATCATATGTGATGCTGCCAACATTATCACAAATGTGGAAGCCAACTGCTCAGCCTCTGTGAGTGGTGGTGGTGGAGGACCCCCACCTGTTTTTCGGGCCTCCGCTTTTTTTCTGTTGGCTATAACGGGTCACATTTGAGCACACAGAGTAAGCAAATATGTACTTGTAATGTTAATAAGGCTACAGAGATATTACTTTAGGCTCAGATAATTATGTGCTTACAGAGAGAAATTAATGTAGCCTCTAACTGCAATTGATTTACATCGGACAAACAGACCAAGCACTATGGCTCATAATACAATTACACCTCACCTGTTTGGACTATATTTTTATATTTCATTTTTACTTGCTGCCAGGAACGTTTGGGGCCTGTTGGGTTGCACCTGCGCTCACATCACGTCACAAAATAAAATGTATGAAATAAATAAAAAAATAAATAAAATAACGTGTTAAATGGGTGGAAATCCCTAGATCAATGTTTAAATTAACACTCACGCATTGACTCTGTCGGCTATGTTTTGCCATGCATGCTCCCTTTCTTTTGCAGCTGTGGCTGTTACTTTTTTCCGCAAATTTGCATGTTATCGGCATATGCTGCCATCAGAATTTCGGCCTCAAGCGCTGTAAAATACATTGACCGCGCCTTCTTTCCCTCCGTCTCCATGGTGACTCGCTTAATCTGTGCTCCACTAATCAGGGCTTTATGTATCCTGTGCGCGCGCTTAACTTGGGGTTAAAGCAACTCCGCGTTGACTGAACTAATTGTTATCAGCCTTTCTGAAACCGAATATTCCGAGTTGGACAGTTCGGGGTTACTCAACCCTGAGTATCGTTTTTCACTCTGAGTTTTCTAAACCGGCTTCCTGAAATAGGGCCTGTGCTCAATTTTATCCGAACCTAGCATTACATCTGGCATTACTCATACTCTCATAACACATACATATAGGGCCTTGGGGGTGGGCACGTTATACAGCGTCCAGAGGATGTTCTGTGTATTCAAACCCACCTCTGGTGCTGGTGCCCTACACTCAATTATAAATGCATGTAGACACTGAGGGTTTTCGGGAGGAGCTGTGCTGCTCTCTGGCAGGAAGCACCATGCCCTCCTGTGTTTTAAATGCACTATAGAACAGCACGCAGGCGGAGGGAGGTTTGGGGTCTTCACTCACCCCCGTTCTGTTAACCTTCTGGGCTGGGGGGCTGGGAGGAGGTGCTGGCTGTCAGATTGGGGTCTTGGATGCGGGGCCTCCCTGCTACTGCAGATATGGAGGCGGTCTGCCTTCCTTCACCTCAGAGAGAAGGGTTACATCTCCTGGGTCCGGGTATGGTTTGCCCCTCTGGGGGCAGGGGTACCAGGACCTGGGATATAGAGTACGTTTGGGGAGTGTGAATGTGTGTACAGTGTCGATTTGTGTCTGTCTCCACGTCGGGTGAGTACCGAGTATTTGTTTGTGTATATGGGGGTGGGAATGCACGTTTGTTTCTGCGTGCGCCTGTTCGTCTGTGTCTATATGTCAGCTTGGGTCTTAGACTCCACCTCTCTGGGAACATCTCAGAGTTATGGAGGCGTGTCTCCCCTCACCACACTCCCTGCCGGTGGCTGATGCCCTCAGACGTTGGTGTGTTGGTGGTTCTTGTGTGTCTGGGGCTGGGCGCTCATGTATGTACCGACTCACTTCCTGGTGGCCGATTGGCGGGGCCTGGCGCCTGTGGCCCGGCTGGTTTCGGGTCGCTGCTCGTGTGGCTGACCGGCCAGCTACCTAGCCTGACCTGTCTCCCCAATGTGATGTTTGTGTATTGTATGTACGGTCCGGCAAGGTCAATCTCTTAATTGCCCGTTGGGGATAAATACAGTTTTCTGAATCTGAATCCTCAGAGTCTTGCATTATTACTGTGACTGTATACTAAATGTATACTAAACTGCAAACTAAGTAAAAAGCTATTTAAACTACTCTATTGCTAATGTATTTCACTTCAGTACTACTACAAAGAGTAATACTGAATTATTGTCATCAGTGATGAATTGTTTACGCCAAACTTTCACATCATTGAAACAAATTGAAATATAATTTCATCCTTTGAGCTTAACAAGTGTGTAAAGTATAGAAATACTGAATGCTTTGAACAAAGCCTGTGAAACTCTGCCTGACACAAAAACATGACGTGACATATGACCGCGCTGCCTACAGAGCGGCTTCACCTGCACAAACAATAATCTAATCCAATACAAGGTGAGGTGTGTTTCCTGCCTATTCAACATGACTTCCTTTGATAGCTGATGCCAACATCCTTCCCCTTTGCTATATGTCTCGCTCTGTTGCTACAGCATATGACACAGCTCAGCAGATAACAGAGAGGATGAGATTAGTGTCCACAAGAGAGAGGAAGCAGAATTTTCCCTTAAAGGTGGTGGCATTAATGAACAGAGGGCCTACAGCAGATTTTAATTAGAATGTTAAAACCTCTTTAACCAATAAAGCTCTCCAAACTTTGTTGTATCCATTACCGACTTGTTTCTCTCCTCTGCCTTGCTTCCTGCCAGTCTGCTATGCTAAAGTCCAAAATTTAAGTTTATAAATGAATCATTTACCTAATTTTTTGAATACAACACAGCATTGGGTTTGAAACTAGAAAGAAAAGAATTGGATGCTTTCTCTTTCTGGAGTTGCCCCTGAAGAGAACGCTGAGCAGCTACAAGGATACTGGATGGATGGATGAATGGATGGATGGATGGATGGATGGATGGACTGATGAATGGATGGATGGATGAATGGCTGATGGATGGATGGATGGACGATGGATGGATGAATGACTCATGGATGGATGGATGAATGGATGGACGGATGACTGATGGATAGATGGATGGATGGATGGACGATGGATGGATGAGTGGATGAATGGATGGATGATGGATGGTTGAATGGATCAACTGATGAATGAATGGATGGATGAATGGCTGATGGATAGATGGATGGATGGATGGATGAGTGGATGGATGACGGATGAATGGATGGATGATGGATGGTTGAATGGATCAACTGATGAATGGATGGATGGATGAATGGCTGATGGATGGATGGATGATGGATGGATGGATG
>NW_024582385.1:2592381-2619982 GCF_018398535.1 Haplochromis burtoni
AAAAGGAGAGAGATAAATCTGAGACGTGTGCTGGGAAATTCACACCTGATCACCATCCATCCATCATCCATCACATCATCCAATCCATCCATCCATCCATCCATACCATCATCCATCCATCTCCATCCTCATCCATCCATCCATCCTCCATCCATCCATCCATCATCCATCCATCCATCCATCGTCATCCATCCATCCATCATCCATCCATCCATCCATCGTCATCCATCCATCCATCCATCCATCCATCATCCCATCCATCCATCCATCCATCCATGCCTCCATCCATCCTCAAACATCCATCCATCCATCCATCCATACATCCATCCATCCATCCATCCATCCATACAAACATCCATTCATCATATCCATCCATCATCATCCATCCACCATCATCATCCATTCAGCCATCCATCATCCATCCACCCATCATCATCCATTCCATCATCCATCATCCATCCATCATCCATCATCATCCATCCATCCATCATCCATCACATCATCCATCATCATCATCCATCCATCCATTCATCGTCCATCCATCCATCCATCCATCGTTCATCCATCATCCATCCATCATCCATCCATCCATCCATCATCATCATCATCCATCCATCCATCCATCGTTCATCCATCATCCATCCATCCATCATCCATCTGTCAATCCATCCATCCATCATCTCATCCATCATCCATCCATCATCCATCCATCCATCTCATCCATCCATCCATCGATCCATCCATCCATCCATCCATCCATCCATCGCATCATCATCCATCCATCCATCATCCATCTGTCAATCCATCCATCCATCCATCCATCCATCCGTCACATCCATCATCCATCATCCATCATCCATCTGTCAATCCATCCATCCATCCATCCCATCCATTCCATCCATCATCCATCATCCATCATCCATCTCAATCATCCATCCATCCATCCATCCATCATCCATCCATCCATCCAACCATCCATCCATCATCCATCCATCCATCACCATCATCCATCCATCCATATCATTGATCCATTCCATCCATCCATCCATCAATCCATCCATCCATCATCCATCTCAATCCATCCATCCATCCATCCATCCATCCATCCATCACATCCATCCATCCATCATCCATCCATCCATCCATCGTTCACATCCATCCATCATCCGTCTGTCAATCCATCCATCATCCATCCATTCCATCCATATCCATCCATCCATCATCCATCCATCATCCATCCGTCCATCCATCATCATCCATCATCCATTCATCCATCCATCCATCCATTATCCATCCATCCATCCATCGTCCATCCATCCCATCCATCCATCGTCCATCCATCCATTCAGCCAGCCATCGTCCATCCATCCATCCATTCATCCATCATCCGCATCCATCCATCCATCCATCGTCCACCCATTCATCTATCCATCCATTCCATCCATCCATCCTATATATCCATCCATCCATCCATCCATATATCCATCCATCCATCCATCCATCCATCCATCATTCCACATCCATATCACCATCATCATCCATCCATCCATCCATCAGCCATCATCCATCCATCCATACATCATTCATCCATTCATCCGTCATCCATTCATCAGTTGATCCATTCACCATCCATCATCCATCACATCCATCTATCATCCACTCATCCATCATCCATCCATCATCCATCCATCCATCATTCATCCATCCATCACATTCATCCATCCATCATCCATCGATGGATGGATGGATGGATGGTGGATGGATGGATTTCCCAGCACACGTCTCAGATTTGCCTGATGATGTGATGCATGAGGCAGGAAGGAAACCATTTCCAGTAGGCAGGTCGGTCACCCTCTGCTGATTCGGAGGGTAATTTCTTCAGTTTACCAATCAGTCTACATTTCAGCTGTTATATTCGATCGTTAATTGTGGGAAGTGATGAGAAGAATGACACATAAGTGGTACAGGCTCATCTGTAAAGTGTCGGTAATTAATTTTGGCATCTAGTAGGAGAAATACTTTGAAATATATTGGTGCTCCTTTATGTTGGAAGAAGCCAAGTTAGGAGGTTAAAGCATATGACCAGGCCCAACTGATGGAAGACCCCAAGCCCTTCACACTCTGAACACTTTAGTGAGATAACATATCTCCCCTGGATTGGGAAGGACTTGGGATCTCCCTTGATCGGCTACCCATGATTAGACCTGAGAAAAGCAGCAAAAAATGACTTGACAGATGGGTGCAGGAGATAACAGGATCAAATATGGTGATGCAGGAGGAGGCAGGAATAAGCTACACACTCACATGCACTAATGCTGTCATTTCTTTCTAAAGTGTCCAGGAGTCCATTAAAACATTAGCCAGGATTAAGTTCCTAGTTTTATTTGCAACTGCAGATACCAACACTGTCATAGCGCTCCACTCTGAGGTAGATTAAATGAAAAACATGTGGGCAGCACCAACATTGATTTTTCTCAATCTCAAAACCAGAGTATTTGTCTGTTGGTGTGATTTTAAATTACAGTGCAGACTAACTGAAAGAGTTGAAAGATTTTACAGAAAAACTGAAAATAAGAACCTGACAAATGTTGTGATCTAATATTTTATCTGTTCAGTTAATATTTCTCCACTTAAGTTCATTAAATATTTGATCACTGAAGAAGGCTCTCATGCTGCTAACTCTTCATGAACTGTGTACTTCTGTTTTTCCTCTCACCAGCAGCAGTGTTTGTCATGGGTGGACTCCACCATATGAGACCCCAGTCATCCTGTAATGATACGATGACTGGACTAAACATCAGCCAATCCAACCAGACACTACAATAATAAATGCGGTGAAAGTAAACTTAAATACACGGACCGAGTGACTGTTAAAAACCTTGCTTTATGGAGATTTTGTGAAATAAATACACCAAACAGGCTGCCAAAGCACCACTGACGCATGGGCTTCACTACACCTCTGAAGCTGTGCTGTGGTGCCCCGCCATCAAGATATTAGCAACAGGTCCTTTAAGTCCTGTAATCTGTGAGGCCTCCATGAATTGGGCTTGTTTGTCCAGCACATCCCACAGACACTGGGATTAAGATCTGAGGAAACTGGAGGCCAAGTTAACACCCAAAGTCGTTGTTCTCCTCAACCCATTCCTGAACCTGTTTATGGCAGAGGGCATTATCCTGCTCAAAGAGGCCACGCCCAACGGGAAAAACGTTTTCCGTAAAAGTAAGTAAAGTGGTAGCAATCGCCCTTAAGGGAACGGGTGTAAATGGTCTGCAACAACGATTAAGTGGGTGGTATGTGTGAAAGTAGCATCCACATGGATGGATGTCCCAGCAGAACATTGCCCAAAGCATCACACTGCCTCTGCTGGCTTGCCTTCTTCTTATAGTGTATCTGGGCGTTAGATGTTTCCCAGGTAAGCGACTGGGCTTCCACATGATACAGAAGAAAATGTGTTTCATCAGATCAGGTCATACCAGAACCAGCATTAGCTTCTTCAGCAGTTTGAGCTACGGTAGCTTGTCTGTTGGATTGGTTTACACGGGCCAGCCTTCACTCCCCATGTGCATCAGTGAGCCTTGGCTGCCCGTGAACACGTCACTGGATCATCACTGTCACTTCTTCAGATCACTTTTTATAGATGCTGACCACTGTAGACTGAGAACACCACAAAACAGCTGTGATTTTGGAGATGCTCTGACCCAGTGTGTAGCCATCCCAATCTGGCTCCTTGTTAAACTTGCTCAAATCCTTACGCTTGCACATTTTTCCAGCTTCTAATGACTTTGAGGACATAATGCTCCCTAATATTTCCCACATATTAATAGGTGTCATGATGAAGAGATCATCAGTGTTAGGCACCTCCCCTGTCAGCGGTCAGAATGTTATATCTGATTGGTGTACATGCTTCACTACACGAATAATGTACAAGAATGAGGCTCACACAGGGAGCTGTTACAGCACCATCTGTTTCATGATGTACATGTAAAGAACCTAAGATCTACACATGCTTAAGTTAAGTATGTGTAGTTTCTAAACATCTTGCACTCCACTCACCACCCCCAGTGACAATGAAGCACTTATTCCAGATTTACAACAGATCCCTACAGCTCCAGGACACATGCAGACTGTAAAATTGTAAGTTGCATCATGGAGCACACCAAGCAAAACCAAAAGAAGAGAAAATACTGGTCCAATTAAAATGCAAGAAAGCAGGATATTGGTTCTGAATCCATTTATGATGCTGTGTATATTAAATAATTTCACTGTGTAACCACTATCCTGAAAAACTCAGTGTGGTGACTTGTCATCTTAACACAGCTTAACTAGTGCCCGGGTAAGGCCACTTAAAGCTTGTGAGCAGAGGGTGACTCGTTGCAAAACACGAACACGGCGTACAGTCGAGTCTTAACAGTTTACTTACAGCTGGGCTCGTCAGGCTCTCTGTTTGGCTGCAGTGGTTATTATTATATTTACATGCTTCCAGCTCCCGTTTCTGCTCCGTGACAGCTCCTACTTTTCCTTTCTCTCCCTCCTCGCTCACACATCACCGGGACAGCAGTCCATTCTCCCTGCAGCACGGACTACACTGCCCATCAGGCTGCATGCTTTAAGGCGATGCCTGTAACACTTCCTGTTGCCTTCATGTTAAATCATTTTAAAAAATATTTCTTCACGTCATTGTGAGATGAGATTATTAGATTGAGACACGGACATTTAAACCTCTTAATGTTTTGTTTGGGTTTCCACTGACGTGGAATTACCAAAAATAGAGAGGACATAGCCGAACACAGTGGTTCCCAAACTTTTTTTGCTAAGCCCCCCTTTGTTTTACAAGACAAATACGAACTCTGTATTCCTCGTCCACACGTAAACGGCGTTTCGAATCACCGAAAACAGAGATTTTTTAAAACTCCTTTTTTGCGTTTCCGTGTGGACGAGGAATACAAAGTTCGTCATGCAAAGTCAAAGGTATGTGCCTTTTTTCACATCAGCTGTGCGCCACGTTATTGTTTACATGAGATGAATTGCAGAATGGCAGACAGTCAGATTAACAGTATTTTGTCTCTATCTGCAGGTTTTACACGCAGTTACTGTCCCTCCATTTACAAAGGCAGAGGCGTCACAGTGGGATTATTTTACGTGTAGTTGTTTTTTTTCCTGTGTAATAATGTTCAACATTGCATCAATACATTTTTCAAAAAACACCTCTCTGTGCAAAATGGGTTTAAAAACATAAACAGCTGTGGGATCCTGTTTGTCTGTGATTTAGACAGGGGGAACAAACTGTGGCAGGATCAGCCTGATGTTATTTGCATCCCGCTGTAACTTTACTGTATAAAGAGCAAACATCTCCAACATGTCAGGAGCAGTTAGTCATTACAACAAGTGTTTGTGAACACTCAAGAATGTGGGATCCTGTTTGTGCGTCATTTAAACAGCCCAGCGCTGCTCCCGATGAAGGGAAAACCTGCAGGGAGACCTACCTCAGCACCTGTGCAGGTGAAGCCAAAGGGCAGATTTGCTTCACCATATTTTCTAGTCTTTGGAAACATATTCAGCGATGCTTCATCTCCTGCTTTGTGTTTCTGTGGGCGCCCCGTGCTAGCAGTGTCCAAGCGTTGTT
Source organism: Haplochromis burtoni (assembly GCF_018398535.1). NCBI lineage: Eukaryota > Metazoa > Chordata > Actinopteri > Cichliformes > Cichlidae > Haplochromis > Haplochromis burtoni. The sequence goes on from NW_024582385.1 coordinate 2,598,006, forward strand.
TTTTTCCCCCTTTTCGTACCGCGCCCCCCCTGCAATGGCCCCACACTTTGGGAAGGTCTGGCCTAACATATGAAACAGGAAAAGACCGCCGTGTAGTCCATTTATTTCAACAATGTAACTGTATTCTGAATACCACCTTTTTAAACGGTAACTGTAACAGAATACAGTTACTCATATTTTGTATTTTAAATACGTAACAGCGGTACATGTACTCTGTTAGTCCCCAACACTGGGTACCTAGACCCTGGTGAAACCCAGTGGACATCACCCTTTGGTCTCCCTGCAACAAAGAGGCTTGTAGGCTTGCACAACTGCAGGCCTCGAAGGCCGGAGTCCTGCAGGTTTTAGACGTGTCCTTGATCCAACACAGCTGATTTAACCTCTGATTTGACCTCCTCAACATGTCTTGAAGTTCTCCAGAGGCCTGGTAATGAACTAATCAGTCGATTCAGGTGTGTTGACCCAGGGTGAGATCTAAAACCTCCAGGGCACCAGCCCTCGAAGCCTTGAGTTGGACACCAACACCGAACCACTTAATGAGATAGTTGCCACGACTGTAGAGCAGAGGCTCAGCCCTACAATAAAGTGCCACACACTGAATTGCACCTTCCAGAAAATGTGTTTAACAATTTGAAATGTCACAGAAATGCCATGAAATGGACGTCCAGCATAAAAACACCCACTTGTCTAAACCTTATTAACTGAGTAGCCCTGAGACAAAAGCGATGGTGTTTTAAGGCTGCTGGTGGCAAACAATGCTGACTGTATAGCGCAGCAGGAATGCCTGTCAAGTTTGAAAATACCTCCATAAAATGATTGCTACAGCCGAGCGTGCATTGATCCGGTGTAATTGCAGGATTATTTAAAGTCAAACATCCCCACCCTGTGGCCAAGGACAGATTCCACTCAGTGAAAGGCAGATAAGTGTTCCTGGAAAGACCGACTCCTCTGCAGTATAACGTGCCCCCTGTGAATTACAGTCATAAGAATTTCAGTCAGTGTGCGTACTTCTGATGTATTCTCGTCTGAAGTCAGTGGTCAGCACAACTTTAAATCGATGAGATGCTTTTGGTGCTCTCCTACCAGCTGAGAGCCTGTGACACCAGCGTTTGACGAGAAATGAGACGGAGCTTAATGACGGTCTGGCAGCATTTAATAGCTCGTGGAGACACACCACTAAAACACAGTTTAAACGATGACTCATTTTATGAGTCTGAAAAGCTCTCATCTGCTGCCTTAAGTGGAATGTGTTTAACAACGCTAATACATTCCTGTGATCTGGGAGATGAATTCAGCTATCGATTTTGCCCCTGCCTCTCTCACTTCAATCACAGGCTGAGCGTCCTGACACCGTGAGCGGCAGTTCTCATTCATCCAGACACCGGTTTATATATCGATTTGCTGCGTGCTTCAGATTAGCCAAATCATTAGTCAACATTTTAGAGACTTTCAGCCATTTTTAATATTACATGGATGAGTGGGGACCTCATAACCACAGTGACAAACTGAGTCAGTCTGATCGATCATTAGATTACATTCTGTTTCTCTTTCAAGCCGTCCAGTCTTTGAACATCGGTAAAGCAATCTCTCGCACAATTGTGCGTCTGACCTTGAGTTTTTATATAATGCTTGTTACTTTAGACACAAACACCTTCCTCAAAGACAATTTGGAGCTTTTAAAGAATCTTTCACAATCGCTCCTGAAATTACTGCCATAAATGGCAAAAGCTATCTTGGGATTAGTTTAATTATATCTCATTCTCTTTGTGAACCATCGGGGGGTGAACTAAATCTCTCTCATCTCATTATAATTCCATCTGAAGCTTTCAGATACACCGAAAGTAAAACGCACTGATCTGTTGCAAGGATCCCTGTAGGAGAACTCAAGATTTGAAACCAACAAATAAATAAAATTAAAGCAAATTTCCCTGAATAGACAACAGACTGTAAACGTTCTCATGTCATCATTAAATTATTCTTTAAACACGTGCAGCACATATTTGTATGTGAAGCCCAGTTCTGTCCACTTGTCCTGAACGCTCCTCCACCGCCACATTCATCAAAAGGACAAAGTGATCTTTGATTAAAACGGCTGAGAGTGAAGAGACACCCTCTCACTTACCCCTCAGCACAAGCGCCATCATAACACCAGCCTCACACGATGTCTAAAAGGAGCTAATGTCACCTTATGGTTGCGAAGGTAGTGTGTAAATTGAAAGATGATGTTTTTTGAATCCGACAGAGTGATCTGCGTCTGTTTGATTGTGGATTGACAAACTGCAAGTCGGCACAGATGAGGATCCATGTGTCGCTCTTACAAGAAAGAAAAAGAAGACCCGTTATTGTTTTTGTGTACTGTCTCTGCTGACTGACCCTCTCAGCATTTGCAGCATTGCCAGCACAAGTGGAAGAAGCTGACAGCTGGAGGCTGATTGTTGACGAGTGCTTGATTGCTCCACTTCTCCATCGCCACGAGTTTGAGATGTTTAAACACATACACCTCCGTGCAGCCACAGGACTCGTCGCTCTGTCATAGCTCTGCATGAAGTGCTCTTAGACACTCACTGGTTCATTACCAATCAAATCCTCTAAACACAACAAAGTCTCTGCTCTCATTTGAAGCACCATCACACACAGCAGGAACTACAAACATGCTGGTTCAGAACTTCAACCTTTTTGTATTCGAAATGCACAAACCGGCGAGGAGAGCGGTGAAAAGCAGTTCACCTTTGGCTCCACATAAGAGCAAGTCAACTGCTACTCTGGGACCAATGTGCTTAAAACCTTGACCTGACTTTAGTCGATCTAATTCTGGGAGGCACTGAGGAGGTGACTGTAAACTAGACTGAAGCACTTTTGCTGCTTCTGGGGGATGGACAGGTTTAAAAAGAAAGCAAATCAATGAACCATTGTGAGAAACTGAAAAGTCGACAGAGCCGGTGGACGGTACTGGACCACCTACACGTCACACCTACAGCAGCTGCTCAGCCATCACATGAAGCTGACAGCGCACAGTTTTTGCTGAGAGCTCTGCTGTTATCAAGTCACGTGCTCCTGGGTGCTCCTTCTTAATGTGAAATTTGGATCCAAGCACAGTTACAATCAACATTATTCAACCACGCTAAATATGCAAAGGCCTGCTCACTGACTACTTTCTGTTATACTGTGAAGTAATCAACATTATCCTGCTTAACAAGGTATTTGTAAGACAGCTTTCAGGGACTCTTAAGACACTGAATTTACTGTGATCCTGACATAAATATCATCTACATAGTGTTTGACCCGAGCAGTAAGTCTTTCAAAGATAAAGGAGGTTTCATGGTTTCATTTCCACACCACAGGAGTCAGGCTCACAAATCAGGACTTTCACTGAAACCCTGTGTGTTTGTGAGGACAGAGGCTTTTCAAGCATTTTAATGAGATTATCTGACTAAATAATACGTGTGCATAAAATCTACTGTTTTATTTGCCTGCTAATTAGATACTTAGCCCTGATTAGCAAACATGTCTGACTGTTAACCAGCTTCGGTAGCATCAGCTGATAAACGGGAATGCAACAAAACATCAAACCCCCAAAACTACAGAACGACTCTGAACAGCCACTTTGTAACATCTTTGTAGAACAAAACAAACATCAGTAGTAAAAGACTCCTCTCTGTTCATCGTAAATCAGAGACATGCAGAAAATCATTCCTCATGCAAACAGTACATTAGCGATGTCAGACATGCGAGTTTCCCCCTGGGATGTATAAAGTTATTATTATTCTTATTAAAAACCAATGGGTCATAGCTACAATTATCTCTTGTAGATAGTGTGACCTTAGGTGCTATTTCTGAATCACTTATCTGTGGCATTATTAAACTATGAAACTGAATAATCGTGATTATGTGAACAGATAATACAGAAAATGATAATGATCTTTAAAAGAAAAAAGTATTGCATTTGGATTTGAATGATTTTGTATGATCCAAAAAAAACCCTCTTTTCTCTGGAATCAAGTGTGACTGAAATATTCCCAGATGCACGCTGGACCATGTTTCCCAACAGTGTGGTCTGGGAGTCTTTATTCCATCAGTGGACCTTTTCCCAGTAAGCTTTTTAAATAAATACTGCTGGCAGACACTGTTAGACATCATATACATACCAAGTAAATATATACACCAACAAGATTTGTGCCAAAAGCACATTTAAAAAACAGATAATATAAATACTGCAGCAAAATGCAGCGCTGTGTATTAGGCGAGTAAATGCTGTAAAGCCTCATACAAACGCAAAAGCACATTTGTTTCAGTTCATGAGAAAACAAGTGCAAATCCTGGACTCTCTACAGGAAATCGCCAGCGTAATAGAGGCGCCATCAACGGAAAGCCTGAGAGTCAATCTCTCTCTCTGTGATCTCAGTGAAAGGGGCCTCAGGTGAAGACAGCTGTCACCCTGATCTACAGCCCCTGGCAGCCTCAGTAATGTAGGCCAAATTGCCTGAGTCGCTGGAAATGATGCAGTCATTGTGGAGGAAATTGGAAATCAATTCTTGTCATCACTGAACATAACTCCTTTTTTTAGCAGAGCCAGGGCTCAAATATAGTTGTGTAGGCTTTGGCAGCTCTTACAAAGATACCGCTGCGTAGGCAAATGGAACCGGACAGGAGCAAGATAAAGGGATGAGGAGAGGATGAGGCTGATGGGAAAAGCCCCTGGAACACTTTAATCCTAATTCTGGTGTCAGGTTTTACCATGGATCCTGAGTGAGTGTAGATATCATCTTAAAGAAACAATAAGAAGGTACATTAAAGATATATTTTAGTATCTGTGAGCCTATACATCCCGAATACCCCCAGGCAGCATGTGACCCCCTCCCCCGAATATTAATTGATAAATATAGAACCACTAAATAAAGATTCCCTTGTCGTCCTGCCGTTCTGTCCTCGGGGTAACGAGTGCTCATTAAAGAGGTTTCTCACCAGTAATTCTCTGTAGTTCTCAGTAATGAGGTTTCCAAACGCTCTCGGCGAGAAAAGGTTTGGTTTCCTGGAGCTCATCTCGACATTGTTTACAACTTGGTTTATTTCTTCAAGGAGACTTTCGCCGTCCCACACAGCGTGTGAAAGTGAAGACAATAACGGCGCATTAATGAGTTATAAACCAGCTTTCTCGCGGACTCAATGGCTGCTCGTATACTCTGTGTAACTCGTGTAGGTCATAGCACGAGGCATGACACAGTACAGTGCTCCTGCATGCCGAGTACCTCATAACGACGCTCCCAAGGGCGCTCGGGCTCAATAAGAAGCAATCAGCAATGGCGGCGTACCCTCTCTGGCTCAACTCCATCTTCCCACAAGGCACTGCTCTGAGTCAGACCCCATCCATTATGCATCAAAACCTGCACTACAAATCTCCTCAAATAGAACAGAGTGACAGGCTTGATATAGAACAATCGACCGAGGGGAGGGAATCAAAGCGCAAAAATTCCCAGGATGAAAAATATCCTGTTTTTCTCTCTGATGCCGCTCTTTGTTTTTCTCTGTTTGTCTTGTTATTTGAGCTGTATGTTCATGTCTCTCGTGGGACGTTTGCCAAGGCACAAGTCATTCGTCATCCTAATTGGTTGTGTTTAGAGAGCAACTGTTGTTGTTTGATAGAGAAGCTTTTCCACTCCTTCTGGTCAAAACAAAGCCATAGTTCTGCTATCAAAGGCGGATAGCTATGGAAACAGAAGTAGCCACAGATGTGATTATTGTCTGTTCATCTCAAAGTTGTTGCCTTTTTTGCCTCAGTGTGTTCAGCTGTTGCAGTCTAGCATCCAATATCTTTACACGCCGGGACCGCGCTCAGACTTTGCTGCATGGAAGCTAACAGCGTACTCCTATCACGTTAGTGAAGAAGTTGCTGTGTACGAAACGATGTAAAGAAAACTCGCCAGGAAAAAATGTTCCAGACCACTTTTTAAAATCAAGATAAGTTGAAATTAATAACGACCTTATTTAAGGACAAAAAAACCCCATCAAGAAACAAAACCACTTATCTGAGAAAACAAAATCTCAACAGAGGAAATTACATTTAAAGTAAATACAGAGAAACCGAGAAAGCCAACGGATCGGTAATAAACAGATTAAAAGCACACAGTTTATCCAGCATTTACTTGTGCCTGTGAGCCACTTAAATATTTTGTTCACAGAAAAATTGCTTTTCCTGGAAATGATCTGTCTAAATATGAGGTTTGGAAAGTAAATGTCAAACAGACTTTCCATGATTCAGCTGGAATTGTGGGAATCAAACGCAACATTTTGGTTGTTGTTTTTAAATTCAAACCAGAATTGGCCAAACAATAAATCGATGCAAGCATTTCCACTTTAAGCTAACTTTGTGAGCACATTTGGGGCACATTTTTAACTTGTTTTCTAGCAACTCACCTGCACTCACCAGGGTTAGCAGCGAAGGACAAAGTCAGCCCCTGGGTGATATATTGGACAGGAGGGAACTGTGGGAAATCCATCTATGTCAATCTGCTGCTTTACATGGTAACAGTATTTCTCATAACGGCCCATTTTTCACTCCATCTAATCTCCTCGCATCTTTCATTTCCTCCCACCCTCTCCTGTCAGATGGACATCTAATGGCACTGACCAACCATCATTCATATTAATGCGTATTATCTGTGAAATCACATCAGGTCATAAAGATTTTTAATTCACGCAGGTTTTGTAAAAGTTTCACAAGAACTCTTTGCAAGGACAAGGGGGGCATGTTCAGTGCTCACCGCAGTGCAGTCGGTCCTCACAATGTAAAGTGTCCTCCATCATGTTTGGGACAAAGACGCCACCACAGTAGATGGGACATCAAACGATCAATATGTGCTTTAAATTACCGTTTTAATTCAAGGCGTTTTGCAAAAAAAAGTGTTTGCAGCCATTTTTTTACACTAACCCATTTTCAAATGTTCAGAAATAATGGGACACAAACAGATTTTAATATAAAATGTTTAATACGTGGATGAAAAATGTCTGCAGTCTGTGCAGCCTGAAATGTAGAAATCATGTTGGTCGTTGTGTTTTGTGCCTTGGACCTTTGCTGCAGTTGCTGCTTGTTTGTGGATCTTTCTGCATTCAGTTTTGTATTTATTGGATTTAATGCAAACGCTCTTTTGGTGTGAGATCAGCTAACTGACTCGGCCATTTAGGAATATCCTGTTTCTTTTACATTGAAAAACCTTTGGCTTGCCTTTTCAGTATGCTTTGGTCATTGTCCAGTTTGTACTGTGAAGCAATTACATCAGCAGTAAACACTACTGACCTGGTTCCACTGGCAGCCGTACACGACAGTGTTAAGCAGATGATGTGGTGTGTTTTGAATCATCTTGGTTTCATCTGTGCAAAGATTTTGTTTTTGTTGTTTTTACAGACTCTAATCTCACCAGACTGGTCCTGAGTGAAATCAGAGGTTTGCAGCCTGCTGTAAACTTTTCATTTCCATTCATGAATCCATATCTTGATTGTAGACTTTGACAGTCTAAAATCAGGGTTGACAGACTTTTAAATATTAGCATTAATTGAAATGCCTCCAACATGTTTATGTAGATGTTACTCAAGGCTCGTGACTCATGCTCATTTGTAATGACGTTGAAAGGCACAGAAATGAATCCACTCAGTGAAATGTACCAGAAGCTGACGTAAAATCAGATTCTTTCCTGTCCTGACGTGTGGTGGACGTGTGGTTGCATAACACTACCCCTAGAAACACTGCAACCAAAGGTGCCAGAGGCAGAGAGAAACAGAGGACACGACCATGTTGGAGTGAGGTCCCAGTGCGCCACCACTTCAAGGCATTGTCCCAAGTCTTACATGGCTTCCTACACAAACAGGGTTTCTTTTCCCTGCTGGTCAGAGAAGAAGCCAAAGTCAAAGTGGGCTGTTGTGTGCTATACTATACTGCTAACTCAACAGCTTGAATACTGCTGCTTGTTTCCACATGCTCGTGTGCATGCTGTGAAACCACAGCATGCACATAGGTGGTGTTTTTCTAGGGTGAAAACACTATGCTTTGCAACTCTAAAGTAAGCAGTTCAACTCCCAGCTTAGTCCTCTCAAACTGCCATGTTTTTCTCTCATTTTAAAATGAATCCACTCTAAAGCAAACTATACCGACCCCTGTTCTTAATCAAACAGTTTTATTTATGTATCCCAAAATCACAACAAAAGTTGCCTTGAGGCACTTTAAGGGTAAAGAACCGATATTAATAGAGAGGAAACCCAACAATCAGTCAAACCCCTGTGAGTTATGACTCCCAACACTAGCCAGGGTAAGACAGATGATGAATACAAGTGTATATGTTGACTTTGTCAGAGCATACTGTTGTATAACCACTCATGTGAAGTAATGCACCAGTGTGGAGAAAAGAAGTCTGCAGATGCTCGTGCAGCCGATGTAAACCACAATCTGACATCGGTGTGTCTGTGGCCTACCCCCCCCCCACAATAATACAGACCCTACAACAGTACAGAGAAAACCTCAACAATCAGATGAGCTTCTATGAGCAAGTATTTGGCATCAGTGGGAAGGAAAAACTCCCTTTTAACAGGAAGAAACCTCCAGCAGAACCAGGCTCAAGGAGGGGCGGAGCCATCTGCTGTGATTGGTGGGGAGTGAGGGGACAGAGAGAGGCAAAAACACACTGTGGACAGCGATAATAAATATTTATAAGAACAATACTGGTTCTTTCACTAGTAAAGTGTAAAAATACCACATTTCTGGCACTTTTTCTTCCCGTGCATTTCATTTGGTGCTTACTTACAGTCACATTTTTCATTCATATATGAATGTAGAGGTAAGAAACAGTGCCACTGCTGGAGATGTAGACTTACAGAGGAAACTGTAACAATCTCGTTACAACGTTACACACTGAGAGCAGAACATCTGGAAAGCTACAGCAGCTCAGTGTGGCAGGTGTGCATGAAAATGCACATATAAAACAGGAGCGAGGTGTGAGCCACACACTCATGGCTGTTGATCCGATCTTTCCAGGTCATCCTCCATCTGCTCAGCCTTCAGCAGAGCTTCAAGCAGAACACGCAGCAGCATATGTCTGTGTTTGGACTGGAGAGCTGAGCTGAGATCATTAGGTCCACCTTTCATCTGGTCCTTTGATGAGCCTTGCTATCTTTGCAGCTGTGGCTTAAAAGGTGGATAGCACACAAACTTTCTATGCAAAAACATTCATTAGGATACACCAACAAGTGCCCTCCATAAGGTGAGTTATACTCTTCATCACACCAACTTCTTTTGTAAGAATTCTTAGAGAAAGACAGAGGTTATGAGTCCCTGAGCTGTATTATGTCCACAAATAACAGACAAGTTATTTTAAATTGTATCTTTACTGCTTGTAGCCTCTGGCAGTGACAAAACCAGCTCACCAACAAGCTGAATTTGGCAAGTTCTTGCCATGGTGTGCAGTGTGTCCTTCGACAAGTGGAGCAGATGAAGAGTATCTGAACGTTGCATCCTTAGGAAACAGGAAAAAGAATCCAACAAAGACCCGAGTCTATACCTCCACTGTCTGCCTAGTTTAATAAACTGCTGCACGCATTTCAGATTTTCCTGCCAAAATATAAAGGAAGGGGGTGGCTCGAAACTTTTGCACAGTACTGTACATTAGGGAAATAAACAACAAGTACTAACACAAAAGTAGCACAATGCTTTTCACTATACTGAAAGCATAATCGATGCGTACGGTATGAGAGCAGTATGGAAGTGCTGCTACATGGTGTGTATGTGGATCTTCTTCTTTTATTCTTTCCCCATTTTTGAAATGATAAAAAGCCAGAACATTACTGCTTAGTGACTGTACACCGTCTACTGTAGAGTGTAAATGTTTAATTATCCAGGATAAGTGCCAGCACATCCAACTATGAGCCTATATTACTGTGTAATGTCTGCTCATACCGTGAAAATGTGCACATTTATTTTGTTTTGGAAAATAATAATAAGCTTAGATTTTATTCTGACGCCGTCAGACGACGTAGCAGCAACAGGGCTGTGCCGTTTTCTTCATATTGACCATCGACCATCAGATTAGAGAATATACAGTTTGTAATATGGGCTCATCTGCAGGTCACCCAGATATAGAAGTGGCTTGAAGTGCTTAAGTCTGCTTATAATCTCTGAAAAATCCCCCACTCAAGGCTGACTGTGATGCAGCCTTCCCTGGGGGATGCATGAAGACGATCCTACAGGGCCTATCAGCTCGACGCTCTGATGAAAAGCACCATCTGATTTACAACTGCAGCTAATTGGAGCTCCACTGTGCTAATTAAATCAAGGAGCCACCTGGCATGTGAAGAGCAGTGCGCATGTGTGTGTGTGTGTGTCCTGTTTGTGTAGACATTCCAGATGATACTCGAGTAGATTTTCTACACTCTCAGCGGCAGCATCAGCCTGGCCCTTTCCCTCATTTGCAAGCAGCCACATAAGAGCCTGAACCACTTGGATGTCCTACGGTTTCCACAGTTTGAACCGTAAAAAATGTCGAAATTTCTTGTTAGCACTTCAAACGGGCAAAGAGGCAATTACGGCGTTTTGTTGTTTCACCAATGCCCCTGTGACACAATTCTGACATGGAGCCCTGCGTTAATACTGCTGACAGAAACATTACATTCCTCAGCCTCTATGAAAAACTAACCGAGCCATATTAATGCCTCCGTTCCCACCACCTCAATCTCCTATCTCTCTCAATCACCCTTATCTTTCTCTCCCCAGCCCTCTCCTCCTCTTTCATTTCCGAGACAGTCTATCATTTGGCCAACACGGCGGCATGATTGTGGCTTCCGCTAGAGGGGGAGAGCCGAATGCTATCATCACTCCCAGGGCCATAATCAATAGTGTCAGTGATGGCGATGGCAGAAGGCGAACGGTGGATTGCTACGGGGTCCTTGGAGATCATATTGGAGGGCTTTGTCTTTTCTCTGGCTCTCCCCACAGTCCTGTTAAATTATTCTGCAGGCGTTCCCACTGTCAGCCTCCCTCCGCTGAGGACTGCAGGCAGGGAAACACTATTCTGTTAGAAAGGATATGGAGCTCGTGTTGCCTGTTGAAAGGCTTCCAAATGTGTAGCTGCCAGATTGTGCTGGTATATTCGAAAAGGAGAATTCACACAATGCTTATTTTCAGCCATGCTATGGGCTTAGTGAGAGGCATTCCAAGGCTGCTGACATTTCATCTTTCTGTGGTCATTTTCACTCACTGATGTAATACTGTTTTTGTCATTGTGGTTACTGCAGTGTTGATGGAGGCTGTAATAGCCTTTTTAAAAGCCATAATATTTTTTATGCTTCCAGCGCAGAGCCTAAAAATGTTTTCAGCAGAAAAGGATTTATTTCAGACGATATGCTTTACAACGTTTTGCGGTGCAGCAGGAGGAAATCACAGGAGGTCGACACACCAGTGGGACAAGCTCGGAGTTTGGAAATCACTCCCAGGTAGTTCATCACACGAGCAATAGTAGCAGTAACGACAACCCGTATTAATTCACAATTCACTTTTATTGAATTCAGCGTCAAATATAGATGACAGTTTCCACCTTTGTCGAACGTATCAGAACTAGCAGTACCAGCAGGCTTTGGCACTTTTAGTTTGTGTGCCTTCACAGCTCTGTGTAGTGTTAAGCTGACCTCATGAACACAGTGCTCAAATACTTAAAGGAACACTTTGAAAATACATCAGGACTCAGTGGCTGCCTGTCCTGACACTGCCACATCATTTGATGGAGGTGAAACTCATCGACCTGCAGAGGGCTGCATTCAAAGACGCCCTCTGTAGGTCGATTTCATTAAACCAGCTCATAACACAGTCGTGTGTTTGCCCCCCACGTGCTTCTCTGCATGTCTGACAACATTGGTCCTGCATGATGTTCTCCACGGCTTCTCCAGACTGTGAGTAACACAGGCCAGGTCGGGTGGTGGACCTGCCATTGGGCTCCACGGTGCCAGGCAGTGAGCAGCGGGCCCACTAGAGGACGTTACATCAGTGGGCTGCTGATCTTCCTTCTTGCACAAAGGAGCAGATACTGGTCCTCCTGGTGGGTTAAGGACCTTCTACAGCCCTGTCCATCTCGGCTGCCTCATCTGTGCATCTGTTGTTAATTTCATTAACACCAAAGCAGCTGAAACCGATTAACGACCCCGACTCTGATTAAAGAGTTTGTCATTTTTTGGAGTATGTATGCTGGGAATTGCACACTTAAAGCGTAGATATCCAAATTATTTCACGGTGCCATGCGATTCTGATTTCACAGGGTGCCTGTAGTGTTACAGACTCAGTTCTTTATTAACATACGTTGAGTGTGTTTGTGTGTACTGTATACAGATACAAGAGACTCTTAGAGGTGCTGTGACCTAGCATTGTGACAGATTCTGTAATTCCAGATGCCATCACCTCAAATGTAAACACTGTACTCCGAATGACTAAAAGCAATTGAAGTCTGTGCGTGATGAGGATCCCTCTGAGTTACGCATTCCAGTTCTTTGACACTATAAGCTTCAGGTCAATCCTATGAGCCATAAAGCTCCAGGCGCACTGCTGCTCTCATTTCTCCATTAAAAGGCTTCAGAGAAATCTGTCCTCACAGGGGAAGGCATAAAGAAAACAGGCCATTGCTGGAAAGACATGGAAAACAACCTGCATAGGCTGCACTGGGCCTACTAAGCTGCCTGGCAGCAACAGCTCACTATTACAGAATGCTTTTAAAGATATGCTCAAACTAACCTGTTATTTTAACAGTTGGGACATTTTGTCAAGGTTTCATTACATTTCAATAAAATGTCCCGCGCTTTTCAGCACTGCATGAAATCCTTACAAGCAGACAGCAGCCCAGTCTCAGCCAGCGTAGGACCGTGTCGAGGTGTTCCTGGGGTTTCTCAGTCACTCATTAAAAGGCATGCAGAGGGAGGCGCCTGATTATTCAGCCGAGGTGCAGGACGGCTTCACCTTACAAAACGCAGCACATATTTTGAAGGAAGGGAAAAAGGCTTTTTTTTGAAGGACGGGGAAAGGAGCTACAGCGAGGGCAGAGAAAGCAGAAAAGATACAATTTCACAGCTGAGCACGCCCGCTTGGTTTTCCGGCGTGAGCGGGAAAGGATTTCACACCTGAGGTAATAACAGAGCAGAGGCAGAAGATAGGATCACATTTTTACACTGCTACCCATCTTTTTCTCTTCATCAGGGAAGATGGTGTTACCCTTTACAAGGTCTTAAACTATCACATGCTTTAAAAGAGCAGCACAGTGTCTTACATTCACTTAAGTTCACTTGTGCTCATTTTTCCAACTTATGCCTTCATTCATCTGATGCCAGATTTACCAGCATTTCCGTGTCACTCATTGTAACGGTTAAAGTGAATGAAAGGTTTCTGTCAAGCTTTCAGAGCTTCCAAACACATATAAAGCTTTTACGTTATATGATGATGAAGTACTGTGATTAGGCACACATGATCCTGGCTAAAATCTGGATGATAAAATGTGCCAACACTGTTCAAGTGCAGGCTAACACAGCTTCCACATCTATCTCTGTGGAGAGAGTAGCTCATGCCCACCGAGTCAGATGCAGTTTTTCAACAGCTTTTAAAGAATCAAGTTAAGTGAGAGTCTGGCTCCGAGCTCAGCACGGTGCTGTTTTCATAGTTAGCTAAGACTAACGGGAACTACGACGTTTTAAAAAGGAAACTTTTAGAGAAAAATACATTAACTTGCCTAGCATAGTGTCAAGAGGTGCAACTGCAAATAACAATAGACCGATACTAGTGTCTCCCAGTGTTTGAAATACTTACACTAGTGCTGTCAAAATCAACGTGTAGATTAAGCCGTCGTCACGATTAACGCAGTTAAAAAAAATTGACGCATCTGGGGAGCAGAGTGACTCAAAATCCCTGAAATGTTTCTGTCAGCGCATTTCGGGCAGTTTGTCCAAGCAGAGTTACCTTTGCACAAACGGGCAGTTGATCTGGTAGTGACTGAACCAATCAACTCAATATGGAAGATGATAAACGCACATCGGCCTCTCGATGGGAAATTTGAGTATTAAAAACCAAGAAGACGGAACAGTCGACCGACATAAAGTCTCATGGACGTTGTGCAAGAAGGAATTTTCACCGAAGCGCTTCCAGCTTAAAATATCACATTGACGCGAAGCATACGTTAGCCAGGATGCTGCTAGCACTTTGGCTAACGCGTCACCCAGCTTGGACAAACCCCTCACGGAGCATCGCGGACTCAGTAAGTCGACCTCGGACACATCGACTGACGCCGAGTGGATTGCAACAAACTGCAGACCTGTTAACATCACTGAGAACCTTTACACAGCTTTGGGTCCTCGTTTCAAGGACTTGAAGCCTCCCCAGGAGTGACAGAGAGAGGATACATGTTTACAGAGGTTTCTGTCAACATGAATGTTCCAAATGTTCAATAAACATGTTAAGTTCGTATATTTTCCCTTTTTTCTCGAGTCTGTTTGCTCATGCAAAATGAAATTATTAATTAATTAATTAATGAAGTGATTAATATAGAATAAAAATGATATTTAATCATGATTAATCAAAATGAATCCACAGTAACCCTGTGATGAATCTGATTAAACACTTTAATTGTTTGACAAAACTAATATATATTAAATATTAGTTTAGTTGCATTTCACAGGAGAGAGCCTGTAAAAGACTGAACTATTCAAATTCTCTTTGAATTTAAGCATTTAACATTCTTTGTGTTTGTTCTACATTTATTTCATTACATTGCATAAATGTCTGTTACAAGCTCAAATATAAAGTTATATAAAGGCTGTTGATCAAGTAATCGCGATTAATCGCGATTAATTACAGAAACGTGTGCAATTAATTAGTTTGTTTTTTAAATCTGTTGACAGCACTAATTTACACTGAAATAAAGTACTGCTCCTTTAACCACACAGCCACAGTTCATCACATCAAAGGAAGCCCGTTACACTAAAGTCTTCTAGTTCATCGTATGTGACACACAGGTTTTTGTGAGCTTTGGAGACTCATCATCAATGTCCACGCCATCGTGTTTGTGCTGGTAGTTCTTTCTGCACTATAATTAAATTATGTCACGAATAATAAAGCTCGTTGTGTCCAAAACACTGGCCCTTCAGTCGTGGTGAATCCTGAATCCTGCAGCATCCTTGATGCGGTGAATCGAGCTCGCCAACCTTCGTTCACTTTTCTAGTTCCAGTGAAATAATTTGGTGGTAGCCAAATCGTTCACACACGAAGGCTTCACATGGATTGATGTTGGCTTTCTCCATCTTTAGTATACAGTCTGTATCTGGATAAATAAAAACTTCATATGACGACAAAGAGAATCAGAAACATTATCTTAACTCATCAGGAGTGAGACATGAACCCTCCACACATGCATCCAACATTTCCAACAGCTCTACAGACGAAGCGGCCGACGCTGCAGTCTGTGGGGACGCTCACAAACACAGAGGACCTCTTCTGACACGATGACGCCCATCTTCATATTCTCCATTCCCTCCTTTCAGCCTTGCTGCATTCCATCATTATGCAGAAGCCATTCCACTCATTAGCTGTCAGTCAGGGTAAAGCTGAGGAATCAATCTGCTGTTTTATTAAGAGCCCACTGGCAAAGGAAGACATGCACACCTCATATCTGCAGCAGAGGATAATCAAAACCCATAATTGCTTTTTAAATCGCAAAGTTAATGACAAGATCTCTTGATTGTAATGCATTGTAATCATGTCATTAATATGGATATGACTGCAGCACTGGGAGCCATCTGTTTGGCTGAAGGAGCGCTGGACGCTTTCCAAGAGACATACTCATTTCAAGGACTGTATTTTGGCCAACGACCACAGGCAACATAATCAATGTGAATGCCGCCACCAGCGCTGGGAAACGAGGGACCCAAATTGATCCATCAATCACCTATTCAGACAATGTTTACTCAGCTTTGGCTCACTTCGCAGTTATTCACACTCGCAGATGAAAGCTCCAATAAAAAAGATGGCAGGGAATAGAGAGGGGGGAACAGGCAGTCTTTACACAGGGCTTCAGTGTTCGCTTTTGGTGAGGTAGGTGATTGCCTTGGGTTACCTCTGGGTGGAATCAATTATAAAAGCTTTTTAAAAGGCCCTCTTTGGTCTTCACTGAAAAGCGCGAGGCAAGCAAGCTCCTGAGGTATCTCGCATTACTCCTTTTTATGTCCTAACATCAAACTGTCTCTTTCTTTTAAAACTTTTCCGTACTTACTGCCAGAGTGGAAATGTGGGACATTTGAGATGTTATTGCCAAACTTCAATTGCCTCGCCCGCTCCTTCTTCCTGTTATGTCGAATGTATTTCCAGTACAAAAAGCATATGTTGCTTTTAAAGAAGCGTTCAGCAGCAACTGCTGCCGCGTGTTTGTAAGGTGGGACAAATCCAACCTTCCTTTTTTCCGTTAGCTTCACTTTGTGTTTTAGCTTTGAAAGAATGAAAAGGCCTAACCCTCCATTTGTCCTGACGGGGGTCAGACAGTTTAGCCTCCGTGTTAAGAGTCTGTAAAGGCCAGAAACTGCGCGACTGAGTGTAAGAAAGGAAGAAGATTTAAGGGACGCAATAGTGAAAAATGAACAGCGGGGGAGCTGGCCCCAGGGAGGGGTCACTTGCCCCTCCCTTCCTTCCCTCCCCATCTCCAGCTGCCTCCCTCTTCCCGCTCCACCACAACCACCCACACATGCAGGGCCTTGGAGTAGGGGTATGTCACCAGGGTGCAGAGGAGGCTACCCCCCCCTCTGTCCCCTTCTGGCTGCCTCTGCCTCAATTTTATCCCACAACTTAGACATTCACATTACTCACACTCTCATTACACATACATATAGGATCTTGGGGGTGGGCACGATACACGGAGTCCAAATTACCATCAGGGTGTACACCTCCCCCTGGCGTCGTTGCCCACCTCTCAATTTTAAATACACGTAGACATTGAGGGCTAGCAGGAGGGACATGCGCTTACCTGCTGCTCTCTGGCAGGTAGCTCCATGCCCTCCTGGGTTTTAAATGCACCTTAGAACACACATGCATCAACACTACAATGAGCGGGTGGAGGGAGGTTTGGAGTCTTCTCTCACCCCCATTCTCTGCGACCTGCTGGAGCGGGGGGGCTAGGAGGAGGAGTTGGCCGTCCGACTGCGGTCTGGAGTGTGGAGCCTTCCTGCTGCTGCGGAGTCGGGGCGGTCTGCCTCCCCCCACCGCAGGGAAAAGGGAAACACCACCTGGGTCTGGGTGCAGTTCCCCCCTCCAGGGGCGGGGGCACCTAGACCCGGTTTGTAGAGTACGCTTGGGGAGTGTGATCGTGTGTACAGCGTCTCTTTATGTCTGTCTCCACGTTGGTTGAGTGTGGAGTAAGTGCATATGAGAGCATGAGGGTGGGAATGGATGTTTGTATCTGTGTGTGCCTGTATGTCTGTGTCTATATGTCAGGTTGGGTGTCAGACGCCACCTCTCTGGGGACATCTCAGGCCCTCCAAGGTTTGGAGGCCTATCTCCCCCTACCACCACTTCCCCTGCCAGTGGCGGACTCCCTCAGACATCGGTGCGTTGGTGGTTCTTTGTGTCTGGGGATGGGCGTCCAGGTACACACCGGCTCACTCCTTGGCGGCCGCTTATCGGGGCCTGGAGCCTGGGGCTCGCTCGGGCCACTTCGGAGGTGGGGTGCCCCCGGCCTCTCGGCCTGGGGCTCGGTCACTCAGGCACAGCTGGCTGCCGGCGGAGCTCACGGGCGCGTCACTGCAACTCCCCCTGGCTTCTGCTCCGCGGCTGCTGAGTGAGCCCTCATCTGGGACTCTCCTCAGCTCTTTCTGGGACAGTGGCGCGGCTGCCCCTCTGTTGGTCTTCCTTGGTCTCTTGTGTTCTGGGGGCCTCTGGATGTCTGGAGTTTTGATCTCCTCCATACCTGCTTCATGCCCTGGAGGACGGGGCTGTGGCCCCCCCACACCCTCTAGCAGATCATTACATGAAGGAACCTTTTAAAAAAACAAAAAACAAGCGCGTCCATGCTCACAGGTGTACACACGGGTGATCACACCCACAAACTACACCCTTTTTGGCTCCTACCTCAAAGCACACTGTGTTCTGTTGATCTTATGTGCTGCACAATAATGTTTAATATTTAGTATTTACTGTCATATTCCCATATATCATTGTGATGTTGTTTATTCTATTACTCTTGTTCTCTTCTGCTTGTTTTCTTTTTTCTTTCTCAGCAGGTGATCCAGGTGATTGATATATGCATTTTTTTTCTCTGCCCGTTCTGTTGGTTTTTGTCTTTTGCCCTTCTCCCCCGTCCCTCTTCTCAGCTGTTTCTCTTTCCCTCTTCTTTCCCCCAGTCAAGTCTGTCCCGTATTCAGTAAGTGAAAATAAAATAAACAATAAAAGGTGAATCAAATGGACCATTACGGCAAGGCTGGGATGGTCAATTTGGTAAAGTAAATCCGTTGGGCATCTTTCTTTGCCTTTAGACAATAATTCTGATGGCAAAAGAGCCAAACGGGACAGGCCAAAAAAAAAAAAAAAAAAGAAAAAAAAGAAAAATGAACTGGATTCATAAAATAGAGCATACAGCAATGTTACTAATGTCTGCTGAGTTTTGTTAGAGAAACACAGTCGAGACAGGAAAATCTGGGAAATGTTGGAGTAACTGCTCCATTGATGATGATGAGGATGAATGTCAGACTGACTGGATGCAAAGGTGAGTACAGACACATTTACATGCAGTCAGTCCTGTTAGTTCTGCACTGAAGTACACCTCATTTGGTGAACAAAAACAGGAGAAGAAATAAGAAAGCTTAACTTACTGCACACAACACTTGCCGTGCCAGCCCTGCACCTAATTTGCAGCAGTTTCCAGGAGTTAGGAAACTCTTGAAAGAGAACATTCTTCTTACATCTTCCTCGTATAGCTTGAAGCATCAGAATGTGAAAACTACACGCTACCGTCTGTCTATTACATTGATTTTCCAGGCAATTTAAATTTAGGCCTTTCTCTTTTTTTACCTGCTGAAACATTGCAGTGTTGGGTTTTTCAGTCTGTGTCTAATTGGCAAGCCTGCCTACACTCCCTCAGAGCAGAGACAGTCTGCAGGGAGGAGAGCAACCAACGCTACGCATCTCATCTCTCTGCAGATTTCTTCATCTCGTGTAAT
This sequence comes from Haplochromis burtoni, assembly GCF_018398535.1. Lineage (NCBI taxonomy): Eukaryota > Metazoa > Chordata > Actinopteri > Cichliformes > Cichlidae > Haplochromis > Haplochromis burtoni. Next base: position 2,617,209 of record NW_024582385.1, read on the forward strand.
TAATTGCATCTTTAAAAGAACAAAATGTAAATACACCACTGACACGCTGCCAATTAATTTTCAATCGCGGTCTTCCTGACGCTTTCTGCTCAACCGAGAGGGAAATCAAAAGTTTTTAGAGGGTTTTACGAAAGCTTTAATAGTGTCCCTTTGTTCCCGGCAACACGTTGTGAAAAACGCATTCAGGCCTGACAAAGTGTTCCTGCTCCGTGTAATCAATTCCCTCAGCATCCACCAGCAGAAGACGACAGGGTGGGTGGGTGTGGGTGGGGGGCATCGTCTCTGCGTGTTCTTTGATCGTGCAAAACAAACTTCTTTTCATATGGAAGAAATGTGGATAAAGAGAAAATCACCTAATCTACAAATTTTCTTTCATTCGGTGCTGTAGCTGGTGATTAAAAAGGTCGGTAATCATCGAGGTCGATTACTCCTCCAACCAGATCAGCAATCGTGTGAACGCTTTCAGTGCTCTGAAGCTCTCGTGCCTGCAATAACATTACGCTGCTTTTAATGTGGATGGACTTCAGTATCCAGTATGGCTCAGCAAAGCCCCATCATCTCCACTCGTGACTGATAGTTTGTCAATCAACATGATTTTTTATCCTATTTATTTATAATATCAGTGGTTTAATTATCGTTGTATTCATATTTGATTTATTCTGCGTCATTATGGTGTCAGTATCTCCAACACACTGTCAGCGCACATGGGGAGGGAGGCTATTTCTGTCTGCTGGTTTTAATGGTGTAGTACAGCTTAATGTGCATTTACATGTAGTTTTCCTCTTCTCGCCGTCACCTTTTCCTGTCATTGCTGAGTAGGGCGTGATGATGAGTCTTTTTCCACACTAATAAAAATGGTGTTTAAGCCAACTTAGGAACTCTTTCCTGGCATTTTTATTTTCTCTTTGCTATTTGGGCTGATTGGGGCCTGATGAATGTAAAAACACAGAATTTTCTTTTTACTTTACTCTTACAACTAATGTAATGTTGTGCCCTTAAACAGGGGAAACAGTGAGGAGAGGTGAGAGGATGGCACGGACACCAGCTCTCACTCGTCTGTATTGAGTGAAGGTTAGTGATGTGCGAATCATGAACGAATCGTTCAGAACTCGAGAATCACTTTACTGACTCGTGAATCATGATTCACAAGCCCAACGGACTCACTGACTCATCCCTGTTGCTCATAGCAAACTCATTTCAATAGTGAAATATATCTAGCTTATAATTAAAATTGTGGGGGAAAAACAACAGCCAGTTTCTTAACAGAAACATTTCTGCTCTGAACTGGAAGAAAAAGCCTGAGTAGAAGCTCACATCAAGGCAATAGCTCCTCACTCACCCCCTCCCTCCTGTGCGGAATCGTAGCGCCAGCGAATCACTGGGGGTGATCGTTGACGCATTTGTAGACCGATTACGTCACAGCGACGCGCCGAAGCCTGTCCAAATTCGTAGACTCCTCCGAATGCGGCCGACAAATGCGTCCTTCATTTCCCCAAATTTGAAGGATGGGGCGGGTGTGTCCTTCGTGGCCCACCGTATCCCAGAATTCATAGCGCGGCCCAGCCAAACTCCAGTTTCCGGCAATGGCGGCTGCTACTAAGTTTTAAAATTACTCTTATTAATCTTTCTGGGTCACAACATAAACTTTTAACATATTTTCAGGCGAGAAAGTAGCTGTGTAAACATCAAATATCTGCTCAGTTTATCAAGACATCACGTATTTGCAAAAGTGCTCCGATGTTTTTGCAGACGTCTGCTACCCACCAGCTCGATAAAACGCTTTGACATGGCACCCTGGAGCACGCCCAGTGATGGGAATAACAGTTACGGCATTACTTTTTTCAGTAACGAGTAATCTAACTAATTACTGTTTCTATCGTTACAACGCCGTTACCGTTACTAAGAAGAAAATGTGGTCGTGTTACTATTTTTCAACAAACAGACGGTTGAAGCTGTGTTCAGCTTACCGCATCTTATATCAGTTGCAGGAAGTAGCTGTAAGTAATCTGGACGCTGCAGCTTTAAGCAGCTGCGCGCTCCCGCGGACAGCAATCACTTTCTGCCCGACGATCACTTTTTGGCACAACTAGTGATGTGCGATACCACTGATTTCCTTTCTGATCCGATACCAAGTAAAATCCAGGGTGGTATCGACGACACTGATCCGATACTCTGTACAAAAACTTCATGTTTCATTGTATTTCATAATACAATATAGAATTGCATTATGTCATTGTAATAATAATATAAGGATATAGCTTCACAATGATTACAGGACATCAGACCACTTGTTCTTATTGCTTAATGATGCAGAATTATCATATAGAAATAAAAAACTTGAAGGTGAGCGCTATTGAGCATGTTGCCTGCCTGCAGCACTAAAGGACTCCTCGCCCTAGCAGCACCTCTCCTCCTCTTCAGTTCACCTCAACATACACTCGTCATATTCTGTGATATGATTTACTCTGAGGTGTTTGACGAGGTTAGTGGTGTTGCCACAACACCTCACTGTCTTGCCACATGTATCGCAAACCGCGTCTTGGCTGTTTGTGGATGTAAAATATGTCCACACGTGACTTTGTTTACGCTCAGCCATTGTTGGGAGTGCGCACGCCAGGTGCAGTGTTGCCAACGTAGCGACTTTGTCGCTATATTTAGCGAGTTTTCAGACCCCTTAGCAACTTTTATTCTAAAAAGCGACTAGCGACAAATCTGGCGACTTTTTCTGGTGTTATTGGAGCTTATTTATGACGACTTTTTGACGTGAAAACGCG
>NW_024582385.1:2620002-2631539 GCF_018398535.1 Haplochromis burtoni
AAATCTGGCCACTTTTTCTGATGTTATTGGAGACTTATTTATGCTGCCGTGGGCACCTCACCCGTGCCAAAGCCCCCAGCTGCTATCAGGGCAGGAGATGTGCACACCTGTGCGTCCAAACTGCAAATGAATCACGCACGAGCGAAGCCTCTGCTCCCGCACTGACTGTAACGCAGTCAGTTCTTCTTTTATTCTTATGCTGTTTTGTGGATCACAAGGTTTAAAACTACTTATAAACACACACACAAACACACACACACACACACACACACACACAGTAACTCCACCAGAGCGCCTATTTCGGGTCACTTTTGCCGGTCCAAGCCTGGATAAAGGAGCAGGGTTGGAATTGTGACATAAAAAAAACAAAAACAATAATCGCTAAAGAAAAAATTAATTTGTAATTCTAAATAAATTCTAAATGCATTTAGGACTTTTTTACTCACTTTATGTCTCTTCTTTTCTCTCTCCAACAACGTGGGTTACAATGATATCAGCATGACCAATTATGCAAATTAGGCGATGACGTCGTTTAGCGACTTCTAGAGACTTTCAGCACAGCCAATAGCGATTTTCCTTACTGAGGAGTTGGCAACACTGACCGGGGGCTGCGACACATTTACACAGCTGTGTTTCGCACATGACTATGAAAGGTGTAAGAGGAAGTAGTTCCTTCCAATTTAGATGATCCGAATGATGTAGTTTCTTTCCACTGTGCTCCTGTTAATGAAAAACTACAAATTTGTACAAAAAGTACTAAAATATTAATATTTTAATATGAGAATGATTCTAGAACATAAATTACTGGGATCGGAAGAATCGATATTTCAATATCGATCCGCACATCACTAGGCACAACACCTGGAGCTCAGGGGGCAAAACAATCGCATCAGTGCTGCTGTTTGACTGAGGAAGAATAAAGTAGTCAAGACAATCACATGACCACTTCAAGACAAAGCAACAAGGTGACATATACCAGTTTATAAATTGTGTTGATAGGCCAGTAAAACCAGAGTCATGATAAACAAGATACACGCCTGTTTTTCCTGAATAGTTTCGTCACGTTTGCTGTCTAAGGACAGCGCAGCGAGACCTCTGCTTATGAGCAAAAAATTTAAAAAACAAACAAAAAACAGCCCGTTGGTGTTGGTGGAAAAATGCACCATGTCGACCAATCAAAAAATGATATGGCAACATGACATTTGGTTGTTTAGGAAGAGAGAGAGAGTTTTGAGATGTGAGAGATTTGTGACGTTTAGCGAGTGTGTAGTTAATGTGTTGTCTTCTGTAGTTAGTGTGTAGTGAGTGTGTAGTGAGTGTGTAGTTAGTGTGTAGTTAGTGTGTAGTTAGTGTGTAGTGAGTGTGTAGTGAGTGTGTAGTGAGTGTGTAGTGTGGTCAATAGTGTTGTGTGTCAGAACAATGAGGCGACTGCTGAGTGTTACAGGTGTTACAGCAGTGACACATCTGCTGCTGTCAGGCCTGCAGGTATCAGGCTGCTGTTCTCCTTCATCTCATAGTGGACACAAATTATTTTTTGGAGCGGCACAAATAATTTGTGTGGCATCAGATTTGATGCAGAACAGCTGATTGTTCTGTAAATAGTTTGAAATGTTTATTTAAAAACGCCTTGGCTGCATTTTTAGGTAAAAGCTGCAAAAAACTTTGTTTCCATAACTCAGTTACTTTATTGAAGAAGTAACTATATAATTAATTGCCCAACATTGGTCATCATTTACTGTATTTTGCAGACAGAGTTACAGACTCTCTCCCAGACCACAGACTCATAATACAAGTCAGAGCTTTATAAATATAAAAAAAGAAAGTTGTGTTTTCAAAATTGGAGTTCAGGTTATTTTTCCTTCCAATAGTGTTAACATGCTACAGGTCATGAACAAGATTTATTTAAATTTTCATTGTAAGTGGGCTAAAGCAGGTAATTAAAAGTAGTCTAACATAAACGCTGTAATTTGATTACTTTAATAAACATGTAACTTGGATGGATTGGATGCTGGCGTGACCACAGTGCACACGTCTGCTGTTGTTCACAGTGGTCCGAGGGACGCTCAGGGAGTTTGTGTGTTCGCTCACACACGAAACATTAGAGGGAACATTGAACTGGACCCCAGAGGGTTAAACTTTTTTTTTTTTTAAAGTAACGCAGTAGTTAATTACTTTTAGAATCTTGTAACTCAGTTAATTTTTTGAAGAAGTAACTAGTAACTATAATTAATTACTTTTTCAAAGTAACTTGCCCAACACTGAGCACGCCACACAGGTTAAAGTATGCTGGAGAAACGGTGCAATATCCAAAAGATCCACGTGGGCTTTCTATGTGAGCACCTGCAGAGTTCAGTAATTCCACCAATGCCAGCGTCTCCCAGTGTTAGAAACTCACACCAAAATAAAACAGCACTCAACTAAGTGGAGGTGCTTTAGTGCTTCCACTAAATATTTCAAATTGCAGTTACTGTAAGACAAAATCTTTCTGAATAACTGGATATTGCAGAGGGATGTGTTCAGTTTTGCTGTGTATAATTTGAAACGATGTAAAAAGATGCTGGAGTGCTAAAGAGTTGGGTTTGGAAACATCACTGCAGATTTGATTTCACCAGTGTAAAAAATGCTGTTTCTGTATGAGAGAATTCAAACAGATTGAAAAGTCAAATACCTGAAGAGCAACAGAGAGCCAAGCAGTGTCCATCACATGGATGTCTCAGGCATAGTTATAGCAGTACGTGGGCGTTTTACTGCATTTTACCTGAAGTGCCTTTCTGTCTAAGAGCCACTGAGACAAACAAGGAAAGAATGCTCTGCTACCCTCAGCGACTCTTGTAACGAGCTGGAGTGGGAGATGTGCTGCCTCTTAAGGGCTCGCCTTTTATTACTGCCAAGTAAACAAAAGCAAACAGGAAACAAACGTGAACAAAAGCAACCTGAAGTGAAAATGTGGGCAACATTATACTCGGACGAGTACATTAAGAAAGCCACTTTGCCTTCAGTGATCTCGGAGATTTCTGTTGTGAAACTACGGTTAGTCTTCATGCTCACCGAGCAGCTGCTGCCTGTTTGCTGTCGAATGCTGATGTACTGAATGTAAAACTGATTATTTAAAAATGACCATTTGATCTCTGAAGATTTGGTTGTGTCTCATGAATGAGAGACAGCAGATAATCAGCAGCCGCCGCATCATTACTGTAAATGTTAACTTTGTACGTGAGGGACGCGGCGTGAACTCTGCGGCTCTTATACGTGCGATCTAAACACGTGTGACTGAATTTGTGCTGTTTGAAAGATGCCGTGACAGACAAATCACTTGTGCTTATTGTATCAGTATCAGCACTAAAGTGTGGTTTTGGTGCTTCCCTCATTAAATAACATTCTTTAAAAGACGTGAAGGTCTGATTATGTCGACGGCATCTACATCCCTGCAGAACACAACGTCTTCGTGTCTGAACTGGAGCAGTTTTGTTCTGGGTCTGCTGACAGACTCTAATTACAACATAGATGCCATCGTTTGGTATTTCCAAATCAGCACGAAACATAATAAATGTTACCTGAAGATTCTCTTTATTTTCTTCAGCTTCTGTCAAACTGAACTGAGCAACTACATCTCTCTTCTCCCCTCGCCGCACCCTTCTCCTTGCAGTTTGCAAGATGTTGTATTTTTGGGCGCTCGATGTTACAAGCACAGCAGTGAAAACAAAACTGCTCTGTGATTTCACCCTCACTTGCTTCAGGCATCTCTCACAGCACCAGGAAACTGCAGCAGCACAACAAACTGCTGCAGAGCACTTCATAGATTCACAAACAGAGAAACTGTGGCTGCAACTCATCTCTCCCTTAAAAGGCTACAAAACATGATGCATATCATCTACCAGTTTGTTTTCATATATTACATTTACACGTGACTGCCGGTGCAATTATGTCTAAAATTCCTCGGTATGTATTTTATGTGCAGTAATTCTGGTCGTTTAAACAGCGGTGGCGCCATTATGTACTGGCACATAATATGTAAAATCCTCCAGCAGCGTTTTGCATATTACTGTAAATCACAGGGCGGCTGCATTCTTACCTTCTGACAGTAACAGTTTTATATTTGTGTATCAACTTTGAAAACTACTCTCTGACTCTTTACCACTAAATCAACAAGGTTTCTGTAATTAATGGCTGTTGATGGAGTGGACGTGTTGGTTTTAGTGTGGCAAGAGTGCCCTCTGGTGAATTATCAGGATACACCTGTCAGGACAGCACAGCAGCAACAACATACACTAAATGTGAAGTAACTAATAGTAAGCAAGTAGAATAGAATTCACTCGCTGGGCCCACGTCCTCATCTTAGGTTTGACAGCGTTTTAGTAGGTAAAGGTGATGCTTGGACATGACGTGAGCTGCGGTTTGGGGAAGGCCTCGAAGGAGACTGGCGACGGCTCCCAGGCCTGGCAGATCCCCGTGTTTAAATAGAAGTGAAGTTAAAGAAATGAGAACAGGGAGGGAGGGGCACGTGAACGAGAATGAACAGCTTGCAGAACTGGGGGAACCTCTGCAGATGGCAACCGGAAGGAGCATGTTTGGAGGCGTGGTCCTGCTCCTGAAATTCAGATACATGATCTCCAATAGAATATGATAAGTTCAGATCAACACCTTTGTGCCAGGAAAATAAAATAATTCCACATTTAAAAATAGTTTGAAAGCCTCCTATCTTTATCTCGACATCTTTGGACATTTACCTACTGCAACAGCGGCGTGACGCGACAGATACAGATCAGCCACTGACATGGCTAAATGCCATCTTATTCCCTGATAGGCTGATGTCAGCCCACGAGGCCTACAGATGATGATGCATCCCTAGGTACATGTGAGATAGCAGCTACACATTACAGTGCACACAACAGCATTTTAAGAAACAGGCGTGGGCTGGTTGGGGGGGTCGAGCCCAGCCTGAATTCAAGAATTAGAAAATAAACACTGCTGTTTTTGCTTAAGCCTGAACAAGTTTTTATTTTTTTTAAAGTTGGACAGTATTTTTATACACGTGCACTAGCAGCAGGTCATCTAAGAATCATAACCCAAAGTTATTATCTGAAGCGTGTGAATGTTCGAATATGTCTAAGTGCTATTTATCTGTCTTTGAAACCAGCTGCTTGTTTTAGAAGGAACCAACCATGTTTGTGCTCAGAGGTACAAAGATTTCATTATAAACCAAACAAACCATTTTAATGACTTTAGTTACTGGAAACATTGTAACTGACAAGAAGTGGTTCTTCTGTATATTTCAGGTATTTATCAAGATTATTGTAAAAATATCCAACAGAACCAACTCGTTTGCTCCAATCATCCTTTTTCTTCTTTGATGTTTGTGAACTTGTGTTAAAATGTTAAAAGGTCAAAAACTTAAACAACTCCTAAGACTTAACTGTAACTGGATTTAAAGGTCTTTTTTTTTATTGCATTAAAAAAGTTAACTATTTCCAGTAAAAACAAGAAATAAAATCTTAATTATATGCAAGGGGCAGAAAACCCAGAACCAGGAGTCCAGATTTATGCTGAGAGGAGATGCCACATCTATCCAAACTTCCCACTGCAGAATAAACCTCAGACGGATATTTCCTTTGTTTTATTACAAACAAATACATTACAAAACTCTCACATCTGAAGGCAACATTTTTTTCAGTGCCTGAGAAAAAAAGGTCGTAGCACTTAAAGTTAAAAAAATATGCTTACAGAGGTCGAAGAAAAACCCCCCAAAACATTTTGATTTCTACAAATCATCACAGAGCCCATGAACACAGAGTGTTTGGAGTTGTTGGTTTAGTCAAGTCCCTTTGAACCATCCAGAGTCTCTGTGTGTGTTTGCTCTATAGTCCGTGAAGGGTGCAGCTGATAATGTCCATGAAGGTGGCCTCTATGCAGTAACAGAGCTGGACATCAGGGTCAGCCCCACCCAGCTCCTCTGCTGTCTTCTGGGGTAGAGTCAGCTTGCAGGGGTGTCCTCCTGAGACCACAGCCTCCAGTGGTTTCTCCTTAAGATACTGCAAGCCTGAGTGAAAAAACAAGTGTTTTTCTTTAGCACTGGTAGATCTAAACTCATCTACACAATCGAAGCGTCCAGAAATGCTGAATAAACAAAGTAGATCAAGCCTGTCTGCAGTAGCATACATGGACAACACCTTTAAATGTCTATGGTAGGTATACTCCTACTACACATTTACTAGATCCAGTGAAATACATGGGCTGTGCATCCACAGTGAGTACAGATCCAACAGCAGTGATACCAACACCGAGCTTCAAACCCTCAGTCTGAGGAGCAGGCTGGCACTTGGTCTTTATGTGTAAGGCAACATCAGGCTTCACTCAAACACATCAAAGCTAATAAATGATGAAGGGTCTTTCTCATAATTCTTAGACATTTAGGACAGAAATGATCAGATGGCTTTAATTACAACATCTGGATTGTGGATTTTTAAAAAGATGAACAAAAATGATTCGGGTCAAAATATTTTTGTGTCAACATTATTCTGCCAAGAAAATGAGTAATCATGCTTACGCGCGATAAAAGGATCGATGTCCCGAGCTTTGGTGGCCACGTCCGAAGAACAAACCTGGCCCACTTGTACTAAGAGAGCTGCCACGTCATCGTAGAGTGGAGGGAACGCCTGGCAGAAAGCCACCAGGCATGGCAGGGTGGGCATGAAGAAGAGGAACCGCTTGGCACGAGTCAGCACTAGGAAGCAAAACACACACACACGAATACACAATTAACACTATACACAAGGCTGATAAACAGTTAATACAGTGTAGAGAAATAATGTTGCACTAACAGCTAAACACCAGAGGATGGCAGCTAAACACAGGGATAAAAACATCTGTGTGCCAACAGCTGATTTATGTAAGATGAACTGCAGAGTGCAGGCAGCAGACTGAATGTTTGACAGAGAAAAGACGCACACTAAAAGAGGAAGTATATCACCACATGCATGAGCGTGTGAGACGTAAAGAGTGTTTACTGACCTGTAAGAAGTGTACCCATGACACTGATGGCCAACCTGGCCACACTCAGGGACTTGGGTAGGGCGTACTGGGTGCACAGATATGATAGCAACTGGATTGCAAAGATCTGCAGGGACACACGATAACAACAGTGAGACATTTAATACATTTATTTATGTAGCAAATATGCAAACACTCAGCAGAGCAGCGAGCAGAGCTGGTTGGAGAAAATAAATAAATAAATAAAAGCACAACAGTGTAAGAGAGGCTCTGGCACAAACCCAGGGCAAGTCTAGGAGTGAAAGCCAGGAAAGAGAGGGGAGGGGAGGTTGGGAGGCCTCACCTGCTTTTCCAGCTGGGGCTGGGCCAGCAGCTCTGGGATGAAGTCCAGACAGATATGGATGGAGGGAATGCCTGCCACAGTTAGAGGCAGCAGAGCTTGAGGGTAACCCTGGCAGACAGGGAGACGAGGAAACAGGAAACTTGGAATTAATCTAGCAACATAAGCAAGAAATCGCAAATAAGCAGTTCATTTATTCAAACAGTCGTCTATGTAAATGAGTGCTAGCGTAAACATGCGTGTGCGCCGATGCACACTGCAGCAGCTCCTGCTCAGCAGCTCCTGCTCAGCAGCTCCTGCTCAGCAGCTCCTGCTCAGCAGCTCCTGCTCAGCAGCGTGGATGGATTACTGTGACAGGAAGTGGTTTGATGAAGTCCACCATATGGCTGTCTGCTGCTTCTGGGAGCGCTGCACTCACTTATTACTTACGCCACGGCACAATCTGATGACTAATGGGGTCAATATGATTCGGATCTTCTTGAAAAACGCATTGAAGGTATTTTCTGCTCTACGGTGTAATCAATTATCAATGACTGTAATGCTTTCAATAGGAAAATGTGGAAGGATGCACAAAATGGCACAATAAACCTGCCAGCATTATATTACCTGAAAGTGGACCAACTTGGCAATGTTGGGGTCGGCGATGAACATTTGATGCAGCAGACAACAGATGAGACACTGCACCTCCCTCAAATCACTGAGCAAACCTCCCTCTGGCTCCGCAGCCTCCACGCCCCCCTTGGCTGCAGGCCCCAGGCTTCCCTGTTTCGATTTCCCTGGCACGGGGCCCCGAATGCTCCTCAACAGGCTGTCTGTGGTGGCCCCCAGCTGCTGCTCTTCAGAGGTTGGCAGGCACACCTCCAGAAGAATCTGCACTGCTGCGCTGTCCTGCAGTTGGACAAAAACAAGGATTTATAATGACTTTGCATAAAAGGCCCGCCGTTACACTTTAGTGTCTTTTTGCATTTTTTGTTTTACTGAAACATCAGTAAGATAGAAATTTCACATAAAAATAAGATTTGAAAATTTTGCAGTGTAATATTTTGGGGGGATGAAGAAACAACGTGATACAGGAAACAGGGTTAGGAATGAATATGCTGTCACATGCATAGCACTCTTATAAAACTCAAATGACCTGCGCAGATAAAAGAGCGTTCTTTAGCTCCTCCCTGGTGACCTCCGGCGTATCTGGTTGTCCCGGCACACCGAGGCTCGACACAGTCTGGCTCTGTCGATCAAAGTCGGCCGTCTCCTTCAGGTGACATTGTAGGTAGGCTTTCGAGGCCAGCAGGTAGCCATTCAGCATGTGAAGGACAATGTCCATCAAAGGAGGACACCTGGCCAAAAACAAATATTGTTACCTGACAATTAAGACGCATCATAACACGTCTGCCAGAGCTCATCTTTATATTCTTACATGCAGTTTCTATACATCAATACAACCATTATAGCCTCAATTTTAATAACATGTTTGCATTAAGTCCTTAGTAACTACATAAAGTGCAATAAATGACAAAAAAAAATTGAAAATCGTTTTTGTTTTTTTCCATATATTTCTAGTTAGAACCCCGCCTCTCGCCCTATGACAGCTGGGATAGGCTCCAGCGCTCCCGCGACCCTGAAAAGGAGAAGCAGAAGCGAATGGATGGATTTCTAGTTAGAGAAATTTCAGAGGTTCACCCCTCAAAACTGTAAATAACAAAAAGTTGCACAAAATAGTTCCCAACCACAGGAAAATTATTTTGAGTGTCTTCATAGTTTTATTTTTGAGATACACTAATTTTTATATACTGCAGGAAAAATGAAAATAAATATTATGACGCAAATTTGCAAAAAAAAAAAAAAAGCATTAAAACAGATTATTTCCAGCAGTTTGAGTTTAAGCCTCCCAGACACGATACAGAAAGGCATAAACTCAAAATCTATTTTAAAAATACCTGCATATCTTTGTAAATGCCCTACAGGACAAAAAATACTTTTTCTGTGAAAATGACGTCACTTCCAGTTCCGGGCAGGTCATGGCGGGCATGCAACAGTTCACGCTGACGTCTATTCCAACATAGGAAGTGTCATGAACAGCTGATCGGATCAGCAAAGCCTGTTTCTGGAATATTATGTTTTTGTTGCTGCAAGTGCTTTTTATGCAGGTGTTGCAAAGCCATGTGTGGAAGGAAACCGTGACTGAGGACGAGCTGATGGCATAAGATGCAAGTACAACTCCTCCGGTTTCATATGCAAAAAAAAAATGATTGCGCTAGCTCACGTGGTTCCAGTGCTTAAAAATAGTTACGGAAAACGGAGCGTGCCCGCGCTGCCCGGTCATAAAGGGTTCATCTTTTGTATAAGAAGAAATTCTTTAGTTACGTTCAGTGAAAATGTGAACCACATGAAAGCCCACCTACTGCAACACGTCTGAGACTGTATGTTTGAGTCCATGCGTGGCTTTTTGTAGTCACCTGTATACTCTCTGATCACAGCGCAGCACGATGAGAGGATCGACCATCAGGTCATTCTGGGTGTACCTCTGCTGCCTGAGCAGCTTCGCTGAAGGTTGGAGGGCGTTTACCGTCATCACCCACAGCCTGTGACACAGACACACAATTTCATTCCCACCACACAGTTTTGTTAACTGAAGCACCGACTGTACCCGGCTTTTAAAGAACTCTGGCGTAACTAAGACTAAGAAACACTGCCTTGTTAAGGGACAACATTAAAACTGCTCAAAGTAAAACTGACAGTATTACGCCCAAGATTAATATTCAGATTAGAGCAGGGCGCTATGACCAAAAATATTTATCACCATATCATTTGAAAATTTGCGATAATATAACATTATGTTGAAGCACAGTACGTATCACTCCGCGAGGCTCCGCCTACGACAGCCGTAACGCTCCAACAATCCATCAAGCGGTGCGGCTTCGTAGCTCAGCAAAGTCGTACTGAAACATCTGACAGATTTTCGAGCGCCGTGCACATAAAATCGTTTCGAGGTCAGTAAACACAACCAGAGTTCATACATAAGGCACACGGGATTATAAGGGGCTCTGTCGACTTTCAGAAAAATCAAAGGATTGGTTTTAAATGCGCCGTATTTTCCAAACAACACGGTAACAACGACGGCCCGCTAGCATGCTCCCCCGACAACCCCTTACATCTCCCCCTCAGTCTTCCTGCCTGAGCTCGTCTTGTAACAGGCTCCTTTTGGTAGCTGTGCTCCTTTGAGCCCTGCAGCAGAGTGAGGTTAACCTCATCTGTCCAGAGTTCACAAAGGCCGACTCAGTCGCTCACCTCAGTGTCTTTGATCAGTTTATACAATAATCACTGAGCAGACAGCTGAAAGTTAAGAGCAACATCTGCTGCTCTACAGGTTTCATGTCCTGTATTTACAGAGCCTCCCAGCAACTGTCTACAGGAGGAAGCAACAAGTCAAACACCCCTGTAAGCCTTTTACTGGAAACATGTATAATTATTATTTAACCAGCAGCAGGGGAGTTCATTCACTTCAGTGATGTCAAATTCTAATAGTGAGGACAAGAAAATTCTTTAGACCAATTTTAGTTACTCAAGTGATTCCATTAATGCTTTAAGGCACAAATTCCTGATTGCATGTCCGGAGCACGTACCTGCGGGGCATCACGGTGTTCAGACCCATCCAGAGCTTGTTGACGGTCTGTAGTATACGACGAGGCACAGCAGGCTCCAGCAGCAGAGCCATGCTGGCTGTGAGGGCCTCCGCATAAGGGATCAGGTCTCCAGGTGAAAGCAGTGTTAAATGTTCCAGGATACGCATCAGCCTGGGACTACCTGATGGCAACTTCTGGAAGGCTGGGAGGAAAACATAAGCTTTAATCTCTGATTCATAGAGAAGCTTTGGCTGCATCTCCATCAGTGTACAACAAGTGCACAGCACAGTATCATAAATACACTTGAGAATTATTTTGTGATTGTCCGTTGAGGTTAATCAACAGATTCCTTTAGCAGCATGGATGCATTTCAAGAGTCAGAGAGGAAAAATGTAAATCACAGATTAAATCCTACAAATGTATGGCGGTATTTTTGTGCCACTATTCTGAGCGCGCGTAAAAAAAGTTTGCAGGTGCAAGTGTTTGAAATTTATTTTGAGCGAAGAAAAGCTGAATTTGAGTGAACAAAATTCATTCCTGCAAAAACTGTATTTCAGTGTTTGCTATTATCCACACACACACACACA
>NW_024582385.1:2639777-2660393 GCF_018398535.1 Haplochromis burtoni
GCGAGCAACACATTGCGAGCGAGCGCAAATGCAAAAACTGAGCGAGAGGGGCTGCTGGTGTGTGTGTGTGGATAATAGCAAACACTGAAATACAGTTTTTGCACGCAGCAATGGATTTTGTTCACTCAAGTTCAGCTTTTCTTTGCTCAAAATAAATTTCTCCTCAAAATACAACACTTGCACATGCAAACTTTTTTTTACATGCGCTCAGAATAGTGGCACAAAGATAGCGCCATACAAATGGAGTAAGCTGTTCAGGTTAAGAGACAGGCTCCGCAACACTCAAGTATGTAACCATCACTCAGTTCAAACAACTTTCTTTTAAACTACTACAATGAAGATCAGAGAAACACAAGAACACCACATGACAGAGGCCAAATAAACGAGACGCCAGCTCTCTGCGGTTTGTCGTGCAGCACCACCTACATCTATTGAAACTGTTGATCCTTCAAGCAGTTGTAGGATCAACACAGCATAAAAGATTAACCACAAAGATTACAGATTGATAAATGATTTTATTGCAACCTAAGACAGATAATCTGGCATTTCACTCGCCCAACTGTAACGTCTAGATTAGCGTCAGTGGTGCTAGTAAAGCCATCAATCATCTGTCTGGGTTTTTATTACTTTAAAATGTTTCTCTCTTAATATTTTTAACTTAAATTCAGCAGCTACATCTTAAATTTCCTGTGCTCACCCTGGTGAAGCTGTCTCTGGGTGTATCTACAGGTGTTGCTGGGAAGCATCATCTTCCTCAACAGGGGCAGGGTACCGGTCACCTCCTCCGCACACACCCAGTCCTCCACAAGGCATAAATGTGGGTAGTTGGTTGCAAGCAGTCTCAGTAGGGCCGAATGCAGACCTGGGATCAGTGAAGAAACTGCGTTCAAGTCTACAATAATCAAATAATTTTTACCTTTTGGGGGTTTTTCTCCATGTGTTTAGTAAGAAAAAGCCAAAAGTGACTCTCACCCCCGAGTTCCTGCTGCAGCCCTTGGGCCTGGGTAACTAAGTACTTAATGGGGATCTGGTCCATCAGGGCTGCAGAGTAGGATTTTGGCTTCTTCTGCATCAGGGCTTAAAAAAAAAAAACAGAAAAAGAGGAAAACAGGACGAGTGAGTGGATCACAGAAACTATACTGAATTAAATACTAAACAGAGTGAAAATGTGAAGCAAAATAAGGACGAGATGGAGGATAAATGTTTCATTTGATTGTGTGAGGACACCAGAGCCGCTGTGCCGATGCGTTCGAGAAGCTGAGGTGATTTTTCATTGACGTGGGTTCATTACCACTGCTGATGGGCTTCATTACTCCTTCCTTGAAGGCTGAGAGAGCACTTGGGTAAACACAGCAATTAAAGAGATGGGCATAAACTCTCACATAAATCTGGCCTAATGAAGGGCAAGAGGAGAGCTCGTCACGGGAGAGAATAAACACTGACTAGGCTAACTGCTAATGCTCAATCTAACCTACAGCTGTCCTAGTTAGCTTTGCTCCCGCAGCCATTGTACTTGGCTCTTTGTCAGCCAACCATTTTTTCTCGATAGAAGCAGCCAACATTCAGTGCCAAGAGAGAAAAGGATGAATGACTGCACATCCAGAGCATCTCCTACAACTTAACAGAGGACAAAAGGTTCCTTTTTCTTCTCACTTGCTGACAAATTCCCTTCATCATCCACACAATGCATTCTTCAGTGAGGAAAATGACAAAGGATGCAATTCAGACAGGCACAGAAAGAGAAAATGAGAAGCAGGAGGGAGGTGAGCCAAGAGCACAAAGGGAAGCCAAACACATCGCAGTGTTTTTGTTGGGAAACAGCCTCATACATACCCAGCTGTTTGGTGCTAGCCAACAGGTTCTCCTCATAAGACAGGATGTAGTACAGGATAAGCAGTTGGGTGGTTATAGAGTAGCGCTGCCGTCCTGCTCGACTACCATCCGCTTGCTAAAGAGATCACCAGCAAACGTGGATATAACGGTTACAAACCTATTTCCAAACTACGAAGATCAAAGTGAGCAAAATTATGGATTATGAAAGTGTGATTATGTTTCAAACAAAATTAACAATAACCCATCAAATGCACTGCACTGGTGTTTTGTAAGGGTGCGGATTTAGCTTCGGAAGCGACTTACTCCTGCAGAGCTCAGGAAGACAATGAGGATTTCCTGCTCTGTGATTGGCTGGTTGGTGGCCTCTGGGTTTGCCTTGGAAGCTGGAGTAAGGATGGAGTTGATATAAGCATCAATTAGGGGAATAAGTTGGGTGTGGATGGGTGTTGTCGTCTCACAGAGTTGGCGATAGATCCAGTCCTAGAAGGTGCACACAAAGGCAACAACACAGTTTCAAACAGCTGTGCAGTAGTACAAAGTTACGCAATAGTCACAATCAGCATAACGTGTGCATTACCTTAATAGACACTTTGTGCTTGGTGAAGGCTCGGCTCCGAAGCAGCTGGTAGATGCAGTGAATGGGAAGAAATCCTGTGATGTTGGCACTTAGGTTGTTGGTCACTGCAACCCTAACTGCATGAGCTGTAACCACCTGCACAGCCAAAGTCACACAACTGTTGTTAGCAGTTCAGAAATGTAAAGACTATAAACATTTGTGCCACATTTCTTTTGTAGCTCCTGGACAGGAAAATTTACTTCTATACCAGCAGCATGGGCCCAACCATCATCTTTGGCCAAGTGTTTATGTTTTGAATCATTATCGAAATAATATAGTTGCTCCGTGGTGCAGTGGTAACACATTCACCATATATGTGAATGATGGTAAATTTAATTCTGTTAGGAGATAAACCCCAGCCAAGCGCACTCCTAGTCCCAATGCCAGATAAATGGGCGGGCAGCATCAGAAAGGGCAAAGGGCATCAAATGTGTGCCAAATCAAATATGCCGATCCTTGGAAAATAAGGGAGCAGCCAAAAGTAGCGCCTAACTTTAATATCAAATTGAATCTGAACAAACAGTTTAAAAAAAGTTTGCTACAAAATAGGGTTAAAACTATCCAACCATCGTTGCCATTATGGGATTTACTGGTTCAAGACTCATGAGGTGTCCGATCTCTCTTATAACACTGTTTAAGAAGCTTACCCCATGACACAGACAGATGTGTGTGATGCTAATAGTCTATACTGGTGTGAAAACTCTGTTATGCACCGTGACAGTTTGCCAACGTCAAGCAGTAATAACCTAAAGATATCAAAGTCAAAACTTTCTTTGCTTCCTATGAAAAAGGTTTCAGCAGCAAATCATCCCCCCCCATTGGTCTGATAGTAAACAGTGAAACCTGAAAGGATGGAGGTGTTGAGTCAGAGATCTAAATCAAATCACTGACAAAAACGGTGGTTGCCCAGTAACAATACACAATGATGGACTTGTAATATACATACACACCTGTTCAGTGAAGATCTCCTGTGTGAAGATGGTCTTCATCTTGCTCAGTGAGCTGGGCTTGATGGCAATCTGCAGGAATTACACAAAAACTATAAAAAAACATCCAGAGTGGCAGGCTCGCTGTGAGTGAAAACAGCCTGTAGGCAGCAGCGCTGCTATTTTGTAATTCCCTCTTTTCATATTTCATAAGAAAAATTCTACATGGCAAGCACAACACTGAATTGAGAGGATTGCCCTAGGGGTGGAAACAAACAGGCTCTAAATCCAATTACATTACACATCTGTAGTGGGAAATACAGTGAGACGGGGAAACTACTTAGCACACAGACAAGAAACAATAGTGCACTTAATAAGTAATAACACTGAAAACTGGCTGCAGGGTGTAGAGCAGCTAGCTAGATACGTGTATGCTGCAAATGTTTCATTAGTGATATAGTCTTTATATGCACCACTGCTGCAGCAGAAGAGAGGGGCCAGTGGCTGGTCAGCCAGACTGATGTATTGATCACTGCCTCCCTCCCACCTACCACCTTACCTTCATCCCCAAAGTAGAGCACACCAACTCAATAATGGAGCTGAGCTGGTTGCTATGGAAATACATGGCAACCAGTAATAGCATCTCTCCAAAAGAAGCAGATACGCCTGCGGCGCTAAGGAGGAAGACAAACACATATGCAGGAGAGGCAAGTGAGAGAAGACATTTAGGTTTGTCGTTAAGCCTTCATGTTGCAGGACAGAATTTAAATAAAAGTGATTATGACCGTTACATCAACCCACACACACCCGAACCTTCCTCTCACAGCCTTTAGGTTAGTCAGACAAACCTGTCAGATTTATGGTTTATGGACTTGAGTCACAAAAACACGGATTCATATTCAATGCTGAAGGTGCTGAAACAGGTCATAGACTTCATACAGGAAAAACAAATCTCCAAGGAACGAGTTCAACACATAAAGACGATTTAATACTTTCAACTTCTTGTTCATTGTGGGAACGGTTTTTGTTTCCTTAGTCACTTGGTCAAGGGGCAAGGAAACAGAGTGTGTATAGGCATCCTTAGATTATCTGCCCTTCCTTATTCGTCCCTCTTCATCTGGCACTGAAATCTATCAGAGCCTAATGTAAAGAAATGTTCAAATCCGGCACACCGATTAGCGTGAATCCACTGATCCTTGTCACTTGCATCATCAGCACTGGAGCAACAACAACGGGCCAAACTTGGAGATGCACATAACTAATGTAACTGACTAATAATGTCCAATTTTCAAAAAGAGGTTCTTGACTTTAAAGTCCCCTCTGATGTCCATGTCTACTATCCTGGATCTTATGAAAAAGACACTGAACGGGCCCAAACAGAAATCTGTGATAAGCCTACAGCAGCTTTGGTTTTAGCCGTAGCTGGTTAGCAATTCATATTTCTAGGACAAGTATGCTGTGGTTGTTTAAAAATAATACCTGAGATGGATGGCAGGAGTAGAAAAGACACCATACAGCTATCTATGTATGTCAGATATATACCAGTCAATGTCAGCACCAGTTACAACCAATCAAAACTGGCGAGGAAGCTGACATGTAAAGAGCTCAGCACCTTTGTCTTTTACCGACACCGAACTTGGTGAATGGTACTGGCTCTACTTCCTGAAATTAATTTAAGAAAATTAAATTACATTTTTTTAAAAACAAATCTGCTGATTCTTCATATGAAAGGAGGTCACCACCAACAGCAGCTGTGTATAATGTTTCACAGTATAGGAGACAGGATCAGGATCTAAGTGCCACAAATGCTTTCACACATGGGTTTATGTTGCATTATAGACTAATTCTGTAAAGACATCCTATTACAGCTGATGTGATGAACATTTAAAGCTTACGACATATAAAATCAGTACAATAACGTGTGTGTCACAATAAATTCTGACATGTGACAGCTTCCTGTGATGGATTTTACTCTCTAATCTTTTGCGTTCTCCATGAAGCCTTTTTATTGTTACCTTTCAAAGTATTCCTCCTCTTTGATCATCCAGCTGAGCCACATGACCATCAGTTGTTCTTGCTCTGGAGTGCTGCACAGGCACACAGAGGATAAAGCTCAGTCAACATATGAAAAGAATACTATTAATGCCAAAAAACACCGACAGGGCTTTTTGGTAAGCAGCGGGCAAATCAAAATTCAAGACCACCGGCAGCTAAAAAGAGCTTGTGATCCCTGGCCTGTTTGTGTTGGCAGAATAAAACAAAGACGTCTAAAAGTAAGAGTCAATAAACTTTATGTACCTGACTAGAGTAGGAAAGGCCAGCAGTTTGCAGAAAGACAAGGAGACGAACCGAACGCCAGCAGGAGTGGCAGGAGGCCGGCTGGTCATCAGCTGCAGTAGTTGCTCTGCTTCCTCATCTGTAGGTCTGGAAGGAAACACAGCCATTAAAATACATTGTTACATTGTTACAACTAGTACATAAAATACTGATTATAAAATCAAATGTAACAAAAGCTATCATGATCTTTGACTCACCTGAGACCTGCAATACCCATGAGGGCGCAGTACAGTCGGAGCAGGGCGCTGGCCTTTACCACGTGCTCCTCTCTGAGGCCAGAGTACCCCGAGCCTCCTTCCTCCTCCATGCCGCCATTATTGGGCACATGGGTGCTGCGTGAACGCGGCAGGATGGCAACGAGCTCGAGCAGCAGCTGTCTGCGCATTTGCCACAGCACTGAGCTGCTTTCCCTCTTACGCTGGCAGGATCGAGTGAGGAGAGGACACCATTTAACTTTCATGCTTCCACCGCTGGGCCTTGGTAAAAGTTTGCCCAAGTTCATTTACAAATCTGATAATTATGATCATTAACTGACTCGTTGCATGAGCAGCAACTTGAGGAACATTTTAGGACATTTCTCCAATGGCGAGCAGAAGCTCCGTTCCTCCTCAGAGGGAGCTTTATCGCCTAAAAACCCCCCAACATTTTATGAAAGGGAAATTTAAACAAATGATGACATTTACAGTGAAAAGCTGACTAAAGCGTGTCTGCGCTCCATAAACTGCAAGAAATGCCAGCAGATAGCCAGACTCGTGATCTCCTTTATATCTGCTGTGATATTTTGAATGTTAGCTTAAATTTGGGGCAATCCAACTGGAGCGCTGAACACCGAGTAATACAAGAAAGATACTCCCACCAGGATCTCATTTTGAATGTCAGCGAGTGTTTGTGTTACTGTCTGTTCTTTAAAAACATCACAGGAACAATCCAGCATGTTGAGGACATTGTGGGTGGTCCACCTCTTGCACCTAAAGGAGTGACTGTTTATGTGTTGTCAGGAAATACGAGAGTCAACCGGGGCCTTACCTGTTGTCCATTGCGAATGAACATACTGAACCACGTACGGACTTTGCTATTGGTGCCAAGCAGCAGTCCGCTGACATAAGACACAAGAGGACTGACTGCCTCATCTGCTGCATCTGGTTTATAATCCAGAGTGAGAGCCACACCCAAACCAGGCAGGTGACACTCCTCCACCTGGAACACACAGAGCACCCACAGTCAATTACAGAGCGTCACCTGTTCTATCAAATATTAATCATGTTCTTTCATAATGACTACGTCTATGTTTGTTTGATTATCACTATGGGCTGATGTGCTCCCGGTCTTTGCAAAGACACGCGTCTCCAAGGTATAGCTCAGGGGTCTCGAACTCCAGACCTCGAGGGCCGCTGTCCTGCAACTTTTCCATGTGTCCCTGCGGCAACACACCTGAATACAACTAGCAGGTCATTAGCAAGACTCTATAGAACTTGACTGCATGCTGAGGTGGCAATTCAGCCATTTGATTCATGTTACAGCAGCTCATGACTGAATGAACACGGTGCAATAAAGCATTGTTGGAATTACATTGTTCCAAACACATTTACTTGAGCAGGGTTAGGGGTCACCACCTCAGCATGCAGTCAAGTTCTATAGTCTTGCTAATGACCTAGCAAGGTCATTAGCAAGACCTCGAGCCCTCGAGGACTGGAGTTCGAGACCTCTGTATAGCTCCTTTTCTTACTGAGGGGAAACATGAGCAAAGAAGCTGTCTTGCTAAGTGAGTGATTACGAGCCAAAACAAGGTTTGAAAATAAAGGAAATTAAAAAAGGGGAACTAGCAATATGGGTGTCGTTCTAATACAAGCCTGCATTGCTGTATTAGTGTCGTCTTCTTTTTCTGTGCAAACGAAATATCATTGTTGTTTAAATTCACTGTTCCTCGTCATCCTACTATTAATGTTTCTCGACATTATTTTCTAACATCACGCGTTGCTTGACCTTGCTGGTTGCGAGCTCTACTGCCCTTCACCAGACATTGTTTTCAGCACTGAATCCCACCAATTCCCAAACCTTGTTGTTTGAGACCACAAAGTCCAGCCAAGTACGAGTTCTGCTAATGAATCATTCAGCAAGGCAATGAATTTCTTCTGCCTCGTTCAATAGCCGACCTTCTAACCTCTATGAGCGATAGAAATAAGACTCATTTCTCCCCCTCGGGGACAGCGTCACTAAGAGTACCACAACATAAATGACTAAAGAGCAAAATCCTATCACTTTTACTGCCCTCTATCAGGTGAGTTGATTTAAGCAGAGAAAAATAGTTCCCTGCACAGCAGAGCCAGTCGTTAGTCAAGTCTATAATAACTAAAGAGTGATGTTTAGGAGCTAAAAGCAAACAAACGTCTACAGCTTACAAATTATTCATCATTTAACAAAGTGGTGTAAGCACAACATTTGTCTGTCAAACTGATTTTCATTCTTGAAATCTGTGCATGACTGTTACATTACCAGCAGGCTACGTTTAGCGAGGCAGAGAAACAGATGAGCTTTGCTGGGGTGCCGCGTTAAATTTGTTACCAAGAGAAACTGCAAAATTATGGAAGATATGTTTTAACGGCAAATAATTATATTGAGATCACAATCAATATTTAATGCGGCTATGTTTCTGCAAACACAACCGTCGTGCTATCCAAACATTTAATCAGGAGAGCGCTTCATAAAAAAGGAGCAGATGCTCTAAATGTGCTGGTGCGAGTATTAATTTTATTTAATACATGCATAATTAATGGGATAAAACAGGGCAGCAGAATGAATGTTGCAGAAAATGTGCATCCAGAGTAGAAAAAGAGCAGCTACTAGATGAGAGAACTCATCTCTCATCTGAAATAAATGACTTTTGGGATGCTGTAAATAAAGTGGGATTTTGGCGTGAGTTCAGTCCCACCATTATACTAACGGTATACCTACCACCATAGCCCGGATATTGAGAGCCTGTGAGGGATTCATCTGACATAGCTGCCGGAGCGCTTCAGTCCTGCGCCGCCCACCTACGCTCTCCTCATCCTGACGCTCTCCATTCTTAATCAGACCTCTGCACACTGCAACAACAGAGAGGCACGCTGAAACACTGTGGACTTTCTGCTTACTATATCCTTACAGCAAATGAGGAGAAACGTATGCAGACTTTCAACACTGTATAATCTGAATACTTCCAGATCCCAGTTATGTCCTTCAATACACAACAGCCATGATTACATCAATTCTCTGGCATATTTGTCCTTCACTTTCCCACTGTATATTGTTTAAAAGTAAATTTGGTAGCTGGCATTATGGCAACGCTTTGAAATTGAATTAGTTTCCATCTGTGCTGCTCCTGGATCATTCATACACCATTGATGAGGTGGCGGGGTGAAGTCTGGCTGCCAGCTGGTGTTTAACATGGCAAACCTTACAAACACTTCATCCAAGGATGAATCCATTGCACTTTCATGTCAATGAAAGAGTAACTGCAGCAGCAAAGCCAAAAGGAATCTGTGATGATCACTGCTACGCAGCACAAATCTGCGCCTGACATGGCTCTGACACTCTGTGCGATAAGGAGACAGTGAGTGTTTTATTCCAGAGAGCCTCTCAAAGAGCTCTCGGGGAGTCAGGATGACATAATAATAATGTTCATCATCAGTCAAAGACAAATGCCTGCACTCTCGGTCCACTGCCGTGAACAGAATTAAGAACAACACATATAGTTGTAGATATCAGTGTGTAATTCTAATAAAGCGAGAAACCTTGGAGGTAATCTCAGGTAAAGTCCTGTTTCCTCCACACTGACTGACTATATCCAACTATTCCTGTCAATTAATCAGCCACTCTATTTTCCATTATCTGCTGACAGAATGTGCAGCGTTGTGCAACAGATGAATTACCTTCATTGAAGCTGTCAGGAACATTGGCAACCAGCAGACACAGAAACCAGTCACCATTGCGGACGTGAAGCAAAGCCTCGGCCACATCCACGATCGGCAGGAGCGAAGGCAGCTCTAAGACGGAGAAAATCCAAACACACTTCAGACGGCAGAGTCAAAGAAACGGATTATTTTCAGACATGTTTACAGAAATATTTGTTATTTTAAATATGCTGCATTATTGCTGAACTCTCGGGAGCAGTGGATTATTTATTGTTTGGATTATTTCGATTTTTCAGTTATTTTGTATTTATCAAAAAGCAAGTCACTGCCTTTTACAAGAAAAAGACAAGGCTGTGAGGAGATGGAGTGGCTGGCTGCAGACTGCTCTTCAAGCAGAAATCAGCTACATGACAAAGTGCTGTAAACAATTAGTGTTTGAGCTTCAGCATGTTTTCAACACTTTGCCATGCCAACAGAGCAGCAAGAGATGCTTTTCAAAATTTGTTTTCTTTATTTTCATTTGCTGCTCATGACAATTTTTTCATTTGTAGATTTTGTAGTGCTCCCTACAACGTGAACCTCTCACCTGAATGTTTAAAATGTTGTTCAATCCAATTCAATTCAAGCTCAACAATCAAATGATCCCCTATGAGAGCAAGCACCAGGCAACGGTGGAAAGGGAAAACTTCCTTTAAACAGGAAGAGACCTCTGACAGAACCAGGCTCAGGGAGGGGCAGCCATATGTCATGGCTGGTTGGGGGGTGAGAGGCAAAAGAAAAGAAAAATGGGAGCACAATTTAGCCATGTGTTGCTCATGTTGCCTAAAATAAACAACATATGGTTTTCTGGACTGTGAAGGAAAGTTTTCTGTGAGGTGACTGAAGACGCCGAGCGGATGCTTTTCAGTGCATTTCTTGTTTAAATGAACTCCGTCGGGTAAAAAAATGGAGTTGTTGAAAAACCTCAAGCATGGATGCTCAATAATCACTCCAGCAGCCTTTCTAATGCTGGCGTTCACGATCTGCCTGTCCTTATTGATTTTGCCTGGATTTCCATATCTCCCACCTGACGCTCGTTGATGGATGAATATACAATTGTCATTGAGGGAACTCTGTGTGCAGTTGCATCAATTCCTTCTCAATGACAGAAGTTGATAAGCAGACATGAGTCCCAAATCATTGCCCCAAGCATGGATTACCAATATGTCAGGTGGTCTCTGTGTGGATAGCTCCTCATAAAAACGAGGAAGGACTCCGCTCCAGCGCATCCCTCCTTTGCCAAACCACTGGACGTTGGCATTAAGTCCGAAAGTTTCTCCTCTCTTTTGCGTCACTCTCGCCTCGTCTGATGTAGCTTGACCCAATGATCCACACTTTTGTTTCTCCCTTCTGGAGATTCTGTGTGGTCTCTAAATGTCAATACATGGGAACCTGTTAGAGAGGCCAGGGTTGAAAAAGGGATGCCGGAGAACCTCCAAGGGTGTTATGCGCTGGTGTGCATCCAAGGCCAACATCTCTTTAATTAAGCTGACAAATAAGCTTTGGCCATCTTCTGGTCCTCGTCTAACCTTCATTATTTGTTCGAGGTCATCGAGACGTTTAAGTTTTATGTATCGAGTCTCCAGGGATGGATATCCTGTCTCGTACTGAAATTGTTGGTCAGTCTTATCTGTCCAGCGCTGTTGCTTGTAGTAGTCTTCAATGAAATAGTCATCAGTGTAAATGCCAGAGTCTAGAACATCATCTGGTGGCTGACCCTGAGTCTGTATGATGAATTTCAGATAATCATATTCATTCTCCGCAGGGTAGAGTAGCACCCCTGTAGCAAGCTCCACACCTACCAGCCCCAGCTGGTAGGTGTTATTAGAACTGACACCCTTTACCTGTCTGTAGCTGAATCTCCCACATTTCAGTCATTCAGTGATTAAAAGAATATGAACCTTCAATATTCATTCAGATGTTTTGTTTTTCTAAAAAAAGATTTATTCAGTTTTTTCTAATGTACATTTTAACATCATCTACTTTCAAACTTTGAAACTTCTTCTGTGTGAACTTCAGCTTTCAACAGTTCTCCACTTTATCTTTCAGGTGAATTATTCAGTATGTTTCAGCTGTAGGGATGGGTACCGGTATCCGGTGCCATGATGGCACATGTCATACACTTTGGATTCTAGCCAATCATTTTACGTTTCCGAGGATAGTAGGCGGGGCCGAGGTACGTACGTTCTTTTAGAGCAGAGCTACAGATTAAAAATGTCCCAAGGCGAAGCGGTCAAAAGTCTGGCTGTACTTCACAGCAAAAGATGCAAACTCAGCACTGCAACAAGTGCTTTAAGCTGATACTGTGATACTGTCAAAGGAGGTAACACCTCGAATCTGATGAAACACCTGGCGACGCATAGCGTTTTTTTTAAAAGCCGAGAAATGCGCCGTATTTGATAGCTTGCTGCGAGACCTCACACCGAGCACATCTACTGCGGGTGTGGTGCCTGTTATCGGACCCGGAGTTAGCAACATCCCCCAAAAACCCGAAGAGGAGAGTCCTGGCCCCTAGCCCTGCCAGTGTAGCAGAAATGATGAGGATGATGATGATGCAGCAGCCGTTCTTCTCTGCGTGAGTAGCTTAATGTTGTTCGTGTGTAATTTACGTTGAGTAGGCTAACCACGTTATTACATTAATGCATGTAAGGTGAACTAGCAAACATCATCATAGCTACATGCGGCTGTCCTCTTGTTTGATGGCAGATACTCCCTTCACCCTGGCCAAAAAGGCTAAAATGACCAAAGAAAAAGTGGAAAACAGTTAAACATGAGAGGTTTTTGGACAAAGTTTGTGTTTTTTCCATTGTTTAAGCACTGCTTCCAGCCAAGAGTGATGACCATATATGCCCCATAGCTGCAGAAAAGGCTAACATTGTTATCTTTTTACAAAAAAACAGCTGAACATGAGAGGTTTTTGGACCAATTTTGTGTTCTCCATTCTTTAAGCACCGTTTAAGCACCGGCACCGTTTCAAAAGTACCGGTTTGGTACTGGTATTGGATAAAACCTAAACGATACCCATCCCTATTCAGCATTTCAACATTTTTAACTTAACGTTCAGCAATTGTTTCATCTCAGCTCAAAACATTCAACTATCAGCATTCACACTGCAGTTTCTTCAGAAAATGCATTTTCTAGTTTTTGAATGTTGCTGCATTAAATGCAATGCTATTATAATGTACCTGCAAACAAAATGACATTTTTTCTTTTTTACCTGCTTGTAAAATGCAGAGGACATCCGCGACCTCTTCCAAGTACACAGGACTTTCAAAGAGTTCAGAAGACTTTAAGAAAAACTCTCCATTTGAGTCTGCCACCTGAGAAACAACACGGGAATGTGAAACAGGCCACAGGGACGCATCACCCAACTCACCCTATTAGATGAAGATGGATCTACTAAAGGACAACAGCAGCACTGAGACGCAGTTAATTTCATTCCAAGCGAGAGCAGCTAGCAGAGATTTAGTCGTAATTCTGATAGAAACTTCAAATTTAATGAAAAGTTAAAGAAAGCAGCACAATCTTGTTTCTGTAGTCCACAGGTGACACTCATTAATGATTCATACTTCCATTTCTTTACATATACACAGCTGTCCCAGGTATACGTGACATGTTTGTTCCACATTTCTACAACGCGGATGCTCAGTTATCGTCATCGTCAGTGTCCAGAGATCTACCGAATTATAAGGGGAGCTTTGACTGTACCTTGTTCATGATAGCCAGGAGCTCACTGAGGGTCAGACGGAGTCTCCTGAGGGGATCACTGTGTTCAAACTCCAGAGTTAGGCCGTGCTGCAGCTGTGACACCAGGATGCTTTCTGCATTAGAGCCACCTGCCTTGTGCCTAGCAGAGGAGACGGTACATTATGTATACTGCTAAAATGAACTCCAAGTAGGCTTTTTTGTTTTTTAAAACACAGTAACAAATATAGCTGTATATGTATGACCCGATAAGCAGCTTTTCCCACCCTGTAACCCACTACTGTGCCAGTATATAGTGTTACCATGTGAAAATAAGTCATACCTAAGCTGCTGCTCCTTCCGTGCGTCCTGCTCCAAGGCATGAAAGTCAACAGACAAAAGTGCTACAATGGAGTTGACGGCTTCAACCCCAGAGAGCAGGCGGAGGATAAGCTTCTTGTCCTGTGCCCAGGACTCGCTCTGATCAGCGGGGGCACATAACGCCATCCTCACCAAGCAGGGCAGCAGCAGCCTCAGCTCCGGATCACTTAACGCAGCCAGGCGCACTACATCCACCTTCTGCATGGCTTCAAAAGCATAGGAGCTGACAAACTGCAGCCCTGCACTGTCTCCCATCGCTCCGTGCATACACCTTGGGGGAAACAGACAAAACTGACGGTTTAAAGAGGAAAACTGGATGCATTTTTTTCTACAGTCTGCTAGTCTGTTTTCAACAGTACATACACTTTAAGTTGCAGAGCTAACGGTTGTCATAATGTG
Source organism: Haplochromis burtoni (assembly GCF_018398535.1). NCBI lineage: Eukaryota > Metazoa > Chordata > Actinopteri > Cichliformes > Cichlidae > Haplochromis > Haplochromis burtoni. The sequence continues at coordinate 2,653,883 of NW_024582385.1, forward strand.
ACCATTCATTCCTCGATATACATTTTTAACGCGAGAGTAACTTGTACGCTGATGGTAATGATTTTGTTTGATTACTTGTTCATAGGTTTAGTCACTACAAACAGAAACGCTGTTACACGCCACTAAAGAAACAAGATAACAGCCGTCTATAACCACTAACTGAAGCAAATGCTAACAACTGCTGGAGTAATACATGAACTAGTGTTTACTGGATTCACCTTCAGAAATCTTTAATATATGCCTTTTAAAGCACCAGCAATTCGGCTAAAATCGCTCGAACTCTTAGCTGGGTTTTTTTACGGCTACATATGAGCTAGCAGTAGCTAACACTCCTTCAGTTCGCTTCTGGAAAGACTTTTAGCATACTACTAGCAAGCTAAAAGCTAAAAGCTAGGCTAGTTTGTCACAAGACAACCTTGAGTTGACGGGTCCGTCTAAGCTATAAAGTAAGTGTAACATAAATACACGAATTCACAAGAACGCCCTTACCTGGCTCATTAAGATGACACGTACTGTTTTAAACAGTTATCGCCGCGGAGGCCTTCAGACGTCAGACTGTACCGTCAGCCCCCGCGGTCGCACGATCGGGGAGAGGAACTTGTCCTGGATTGTGCCGGCACGTTTGTGGAAACGTCTTTGCCGTTGTTTGGCACTTTCACTCCATTATAGATACCCTAAATCTCATCGTTACCCACAGGGAACACCGTGGGTACTGTGAAAGCAAAAGCACTAATGTCGTCGGTGCCGTGAAGCAGCAATGACCGAACAAAGACTACTCCAGCCTGCGCGTGCTGCGAGCTCTCTGATCCTAGGCGCGTGTATATGATGGGGATGCTATTCTTTCATAGTTACAGCTAAATTACACACGCTTTGATTTTCTATAGTTTGACTATGTTATAACGGACAGACAACAATGGAAACGGTTTATTCTAGCTTATGCCAGACTGGTGGAAATGTTAAAAAATAATAATATGTAATATTTTGATTACACTGTTTTGCAAATATCGCTTATGATGAGATATTAGGGCTTTTAGATTCCTGCCCATTTCTAACTCCATTTAATCTTGATTTGTACTTACCCAAACAGTTTCTGGTGTCAGTATAAATTCCACATTTTGAAGAATATACAGACAGCAGTTGGTGAGGAAGGAAAACAGAGAGCAGGACCCGTTTATCCCCCTGTCGCTGACAGCGAGAAGAAATGCAGAAAATTATCAAAAGAATGAACTGCCAGCTGCTACTACATGCCACCCAGGGGCAACTCAGCCATTTACAAGCAAGATATCCCACTCAAATGGCTCTGCGTGGTTATTCCAATGCCTTTTCCCACATGTGAATAGTGTGGTAACAAGCTTGCAGAGATATTGTATATTAGACGCAGATGGTTACTGCAAACAACCATGATTTTCCAAAAAAGAAAACATGGCAAAATAAACTTTCATAGGTTTATTAAATATTGAATGTATTTATCTACACTCAAAATAAGACCAAATACATTTTAATGGTCAAATTTTCCAAGCCAACAGACGCTGGCTAATATGAAAGATAAAGAGCAACATCAGTAGATGGAGGAAACATCCAGACAGAACATATTTCTCTTTGCACAAACACTGCATGTCCAACGGGCAGCCATCCATAACAGGTTCATTTACACCACACATTTACTTTCACACTGAAATGGGACTGGTCTAAATGTGTCCATAACCAATCAGAAGTGGTGCCAGGAGGCAGACCTCAGCCAATGGGAGTACGGAGAGACGCGCTACAATAAAGGGATGTGCTGAAAAGGACACTGCATGTCTCTTCTCACGGTCTTGCTTTCATTTTCTTCTCGAAGAAAAATAAACGGATTAAAAAAAGAAATAAGATTAAACCTGAGGTCAGCTACTTCCAAGAGATGCCAATAGTTGTCACTCCGCTGCACTATTGGTGTCCTTGTCCAATTGCACATCACAGCCCCCCTCCCCCAGGCAATAAACACAAGCACAGGAAAATAAGTTGACGCACTTTATTCCTAAAACAGAAGCCACACCACCGACTGCTGGCATGGCATTCATATAGAATTATTTTATATATATTGCCGTTTGGTTTTTGTGTCTAAATGTGTGGTATAAAATACTATATACAACAATGTACCTCTTTATTTGAACACAGTGAAGTTCATTGCTGTACAAGTCCTCTGTAGCTACAGCTTTGCTGTAAGGTCTTCACGCTCAAAGGCATGAAACATAATTCTCCACTCTAATTCTTCTGTACATTGTGACAATACAAATATTCTGTCTCCATTACAAAAAATAATACTCTAAAAGCAACCTACTGGGACTTTCATTTTTATGGGATTTTTTCCTCTGGTGTTTTTATTAAGACGATTACATATATCTTAGACCAATTGCTTTAAAGCAGGAAGGTGATATAAACCTTCTCCATTTTTTATATATAAAAGAGGTTAAGAAATAAGACAAATTATACATTTAAAAACTTACAATAAATAAGATAAATGCAGGCATTTTGTTTGGATACAATTACATCCAAAGGAATAAAAAGGAATTTCATGTCTTAAAACCAAAGATCCATTCTTGGGTTTTTTCCTTGATCAAATATGTCCCTTTTCTTCCAATAATTTTACAGATAAACTTGTCTCATCGATACAGACTGGCCAGTGACTGTGCTGCCATGCTACATATCATGACAACCAATCTGTCATTCTTTCACGTTCATTGAATGCAATTCAGCTTCTAGTTTCCCCTCTTTTTTATTCCCTTGTCTCTACGTGCATGTCTTTAAATCACAGGGACAGAATATCCAGTCTCACGGGGGAGGGGGAGGGGGGGGGGAGGGCGGCGTGGTGGAGAAGGACTGGCTAGGCTTGGAAAACCATCTGATCCCATCTTGGTGCAGGATCCAGCTCCGTACACTGGTTTTCACTCATTATGACCCCCCGCCGCCTTCTTCCTGTAACAGCCCGATGTTTACAACATGTTCATGATGAAGTTGTACATCTGGTTGAGCACCACAAAGTGAATTGGTAGACACGATCGTCGGTCTTGCGTAGCCGGGTCACATGTCAGCCAGGAGAGGGCGTTGTACTGCTCCAGCACAAATCTGCCGAGGAACACAGGCATACAAAACGGTTACGCTTCAGTTTTCACCGCTTCAACATTCAATCGATGAACATTAAAACACGCGGCAACTTTTACCAGCATTGTGCACAAACCAGCGTCAGTCTGAAATCGGCTACAAATAGAAAACTCACCCTGGAAACACAGTCAGCAGGGTGGTAATAGTAATTTGTGCACTCGACCTGATGCAGAGTGTGTGCTGGTGTTGTTTACCTGAGTACATCTGAGGTCTGATTGGAGTCGAGGGGGTGGGAGTGTTTGCTGTGCAGCAGTTCATCTGATTGCACTGAAGACACATGGAGGTGCAAAGAGGCCTGAGAGGAAGCACGGGGGGGAAGAGGTGGCGTCAGAGGCATTATAATGAAGTTATCAACCTTTCATTACACGTCATTTAAATAATGACAGCTCTTTTCACAGCAGAAGGGTAGCAGCAGTGAGTCTGCAGCCAATTCCAGAAGCAATGGATAAAAAGGCAAACAAATCAAAACGACCTTATTATAAGTACAACACACTTTGATTGTGTGCAATTACGCACAAGGCTTCAACACACTTGCTCAAGCAGCAACATTCTTCACCAGCCTTACAAATTTACTGCATTTCCGACATAGCTGTGGTTTATTGGGGTGGTGAACCAAGTCTATGCCAGAGCGGTCAGAGCTATCAGCTGAGCCCGGGATTAACAACCAGCACTTTATAACGGCCACGCAGAGCTCTGTCGTAAAAAAGTGTCAGTGCATTTTAGTAGAACACCCGACAGGTAAGAAAAAAGGTCAGGGTTGCAACCCACACAGGCTTTGAGTGATAATGTTCAGGACGGCTCCTTAAATTCACTAGTAGGGCTGTGCGATATGACCAACATCTCATATCCCGATATAAGACATCTATCGTCCCGACAACGATACAAATCACAAAAATGTTACTTTCTGAAAATTCTGTGAATCTCGGGCAGCTCGACTTGCGTGAAGAGTTTCCAGCTGGGTGTCGTGCACCTGGAGTCGAGTGTTTTGACAGATGCATGAAACGATGAATTTTAGACATAAGTTGTAAGGTCGCTGTATTCTTTGTATTTATTAGGTGGCGTGCTGCAGGGAAAAGCGTGCTCTAACGTTTGAGTCTGAGGTTTATTTGGAGCACCTGACGGCTCTTTTTTGCTTCTCGTCTGTAAACTCTCTCCACACTCTTTCACGTGATCGCTGCGTAGGTGGTAGAAGACGTTTGTCGTGTGGAGTCTGAGGTGGGGGCCGGCTTCCTGCATAATTACAGTTTTCTGGTTCGTTTCAGACTTTTCATAACCAACCCATGTCCGTGATACAGAGGCAGCCCCTCCTTTAGGAATAAGGTCCTGGATTTGTTTTGACTGGTCCTTCTGTTTGTCATCATTTTAGTTTATTTTGAAAAATCTCAACAGGATCTTCAGCTTTATTGTGAAAGGTTTATGTGGAAAATAAACAAGCAGACGCTGGGTTTACCGTCGTTGTTGCTAATGACAACACGTAAAAACAGTGACTCGTCCGTCCGTAGTGTGGTTATTTTAAAAATAAGAGAAAAATTAATATGTCTGCTTCAAAATAAAATAAATAAAAATAAAATGTTGCCATAAATAGTTTATTTTGTGACACCACGAAACAAACGATAGCGTGATATGAAACAATGTTTTCATATCGTCATCAGATATATATCATCATATTGAACAGCCCCAGTAAAGATGCGAGCGTATCCTTAAGTAGTACCTTGAGAAAGAGTGGGCACTGGTTCTGAGCCTGCGGACAGGCTGACCAGAACCAGTCGGGTAGTGGGCCGGCTTTGGCCGTGGAGACGAAGTAGCCGAGTGCCAGAGGCTGCTGCAGGAGGTTAGGAACTTCTTCATGGGACTCCATACGATCGGTACTCTGACCCTGCAACGAGGTGGAAACTCGAGATAAACTTTTTGCTTTCTAAGCGTCATGTTGCACAGCTTGTGTGTGTGTGTTATGTACATGTTGTACCTTGCTGCCATCACCTCCGTGGTGGTAATGAGAGCCAGGGGAGTGCACCGGGGAGGTGGTAGGTGAGATGTTGATGATGTCTGGATCCACTAAATCGTTCTCCTGGTCGAGCAGGGCCAAGATCTCGATAGCATCAGAGCCATCTGTGGAGAAGAGAACAGCTCAATAGGATCTGCGATTGGAGGGTGAGTGTGCCACTTACTGTAATGCAAATTGTGACTGTAAATATAGCTTCTTTTTCTGCCAACAAATGTATTTTTCACAAAAGAAATGAGCTGAAGACCCCTGAGGGTGCCATAGATGCAGAAAGCATGTATGCAACCATGACTACTATTCATTCTTAACAGACTAGAAAAGTAAACAGGGAGGATTTGGAAACAAACTGCACTGAACGGGGGGGTTGCTGTGAGACAAACAAGAAACCGCTGCTGAGTGAAAGACAGATGAAGGAGAACGACTGACCAGTGGTGGGATTGAGAATGTCGATGTTGGTGTCGATGCTGGTGTAATTGCAGCTGGCGACCTGGACGATGGCAGAGGTGGGGAAGACCAGGATGTGGGTGCAGGAAGTGTCCTGCGGCGTGCTAAGCTGCGATGTCTGCATGTTTAAGGTGGTGCTGCGGCCAAACACCGAGCCCGTCGACACAGAGTCTGAGAGGACGCACAGAGGAGAGAGAAAGGGTCAGTGAAGACACACAATATGAACAAGAATCCATTCACAATCCTTTTGTCTAGTACAAGTAAAGTGATTAAACTGGTGCTCGCTGAGCAAATTCATCCCATCCCAATCGTTAAGTGATTTAATTTCACTGCACCATCGTGACTATGTTAACAGAAAAGCCGAGTTAGAGCTTTAACTGATTAACACAGCTACGGCATTCAAAATTGAAAGAATTAACTGATTAAATATTCATATGTGTTAATTTTTGCAGCTAAAAATCACAGTATTAGGTTTTCAAAGCGTATTTTAAAGCGTCCTCACATATATACACACCACGGAGGAAAGTAGACTCTGAATGTCAGAACAGCTGTTACATTTAGTGCCAACCCCCTTAGTCATAGTCATCTGAGGCTAACACAGCCTCGCTAATCTCTTTCAGCTTGAAGGGGTTTTTAGAAAGGAGATGTCCTCAGCTTGGCATAGCTCAACAGAATCCCGGCATGATGCACTGACAATCCCCCCCTACTCGTTTCCCAAAATAAACCCATTGATCTGGCTCTCCATCACACTGCATTGAGATCAATGAGTATCTGAGAGGTAGTGCTTTATGAGCGAAAGGTACACGATCTTCCCTGCCATCAATCCGCCCTGGACGGGGAAGGGAAGGGGGGGGCATTGTGATACGCTCCTACCATCCATCATGCCCCACACACACACACACACACACACACACACACACACACACA